>NW_027454112.1:0-600000 GCF_040206685.1 Ascaphus truei | reverse complement strand
AACCACAGACTTAGAAATCGCCAGCTCATATACAGTGCATAAAATATATTTATATATATACCCTTATACACCATTTTAATAAAAAATATCACAAAATTCTTCTAAGTCCCTCGGGAAGAGTGAAAGACGCGCACGTTCATTTTCAGAGCTCCTAGACCTTCCTATAAGAAGTTAGCCAAAAAGCAGCTTCGAAAAACGCTTAGGTTAAGTTTCAGAGTTGCTTCTAATGTACCAAAGCTGGACTTAGACATAATTTCACTCTCACAACATTATGGCTGGTTGGAGACAGTCCGAACCACAAGTACCGGGTCCATGGTTCTGGCCGTATACTGGGGGGACGGGGACGACTCCCATTAACCCCTGACTATACCGGGGATACGCTTATCACAATGCCTTTCTGGTCTGTGCTGAAGCAGGGCATTCTGGCAGCCAAGTGGCTTGACCTTTATTAGTGAGCCTGGTTACCCCCTCTCGGAACCACAGACTTAGAAATCGCCAGCTCATATACAGTGCATAAAATATATTTATATATATACCCTTATACACCATTTTAATAAAAAATATCACAAAATTCTTTTAAGTCTCTCGGGAAGAGTGAAAAACGCGCACGTTCATTTTCAGAGCTCCTAGACCTTCCTATAAGAAGTTAGCCAAAAAGTAGCTTCGAAAAACGCTTAGGTTAAGTTTCAGAGTTGCTTCTAATGTACCAAAGCTGGACTTAGACATAATTTCACTCTCACAACATTATGGCTGGTTGGAGACAGTCCGAACCACAAGTACCGGGTCCATGGTTCTGGCCGTATACTGGGGGGACGGGGACGACTCCCATTAACCCCTGACTATACCGGGGATACGCTTATCACAATGCCTTTCTGGTCTGTGCTGAAGCAGGGCATTCTGGCAGCCAAGTGGCTTGACCTTTATTAGTGAGCCTGGTTACCCCCTCTCGGAACCACAGACTTAGAAATCGCCAGCTCATATACAGTGCATAAAATATATTTATATATATACCCTTATACACCATTTTAATAAAAAATATCACAAAATTCTTCTAAGTCCCTCGGGAAGAGTGAAAGACGCGCACGTTCATTTTCAGAGCTCCTAGACCTTCCTATAAGAAGTTAGCCAAAAAGCAGCTTCGAAAAACGCTTAGGTTAAGTTTCAGAGTTGCTTCTAATGTACCAAAGCTGGACTTAGACATAATTTCACTCTCACAACATTATGGCTGGTTGGAGACAGTCCGAACCACAAGTACCGGGTCCATGGTTCTGGCCGTATACTGGGGGGACGGGGACGACTCCCATTAACCCCTGACTATACCGGGGATACGCTTATCACAATGCCTTTCTGGTCTGTGCTGAAGCAGGGCATTCTGGCAGCCAAGTGGCTTGACCTTTATTAGTGAGCCTGGTTACCCCCTCTCGGAACCACAGACTTAGAAATCGCCAGCTCATATACAGTGCATAAAATATATTTATATATATACCCTTATACACCATTTTAATAAAAAATATCACAAAATTCTTTTAAGTCTCTCGGGAAGAGTGAAAGACGCGCACGTTCATTTTCAGAGCTCCTAGACCTTCCTATAAGAAGTTAGCCAAAAAGTAGCTTCGAAAAACGCTTAGGTTAAGTTTCAGAGTTGCTTCTAATGTACCAAAGCTGGACTTAGACATAATTTCACTCTCACAACATTATGGCTGGTTGGAGACAGTCCGAACCACAAGTACCGGGTCCATGGTTCTGGCCGTATACTGGGGGGACGGGGACGACTCCCATTAACCCCTGACTATACCGGGGATACGCTTATCACAATGCCTTTCTGGTCTGTGCTGAAGCAGGGCATTCTGGCAGCCAAGTGGCTTGACCTTTATTAGTGAGCCTGGTTACCCCCTCTCGGAACCACAGACTTAGAAATCGCCAGCTCATATACAGTGCATAAAATATATTTATATATATACCCTTATACACCATTTTAATAAAAAATATCACAAAATTCTTCTAAGTCCCTCGGGAAGAGTGAAAGACGCGCACGTTCATTTTCAGAGCTCCTAGACCTTCCTATAAGAAGTTAGCCAAAAAGCAGCTTCGAAAAACGCTTAGGTTAAGTTTCAGAGTTGCTTCTAATGTACCAAAGCTGGACTTAGACATAATTTCACTCTCACAACATTATGGCTGGTTGGAGACAGTCCGAACCACAAGTACCGGGTCCATGGTTCTGGCCGTATACTGGGGGGACGGGGACGACTCCCATTAACCCCTGACTATACCGGGGATACGCTTATCACAATGCCTTTCTGGTCTGTGCTGAAGCAGGGCATTCTGGCAGCCAAGTGGCTTGACCTTTATTAGTGAGCCTGGTTACCCCCTCTCGGAACCACAGACTTAGAAATCGCCAGCTCATATACAGTGCATAAAATATATTTATATATATACCCTTATACACCATTTTAATAAAAAATATCACAAAATTCTTCTAAGTCTCTCGGGAAGAGTGAAAGACGCGCACGTTCATTTTCAGAGCTCCTAGACCTTCCTATAAGAAGTTAGCCAAAAAGTAGCTTCGAAAAACGCTTAGGTTACGTTTCAGAGTTGCTTCTAATGTACCAAAGCTGGACTTAGACATAATTTCACTCTCACAACATTATGGCTGGTTGGAGACAGTCCGAACCACAAGTACCGGGTCCATGGTTCTGGCCGTATACTGGGGGGACGGGGACGACTCCCATTAACCCCTGACTATACCGGGGATACGCTTATCACAATGCCTTTCTGGTCTGTGCTGAAGCAGGGCATTCTGGCAGCCAAGTGGCTTGACCTTTATTAGTGAGCCTGGTTACCCCCTCTCGGAACCACAGACTTAGAAATCGCCAGCTCATATACAGTGCATAAAATATATTTATATATATACCCTTATACACCATTTTAATAAAAAATATCACAAAATTCTTCTAAGTCCCTCGGGAAGAGTGAAAGACGCGCACGTTCATTTTCAGAGCTCCTAAACCTTCCTATAAGAAGTTAGCCAAAAAGTAGCTTCGAAAAACGCTTAGGTTAAGTTTCAGAGTTGCTTCTAATGTACCAAAGCTGGACTTAGACATAATTTCACTCTCACAACATTATGGCTGGTTGGAGACAGTCCGAACCACAAGTACCGGGTCCATGGTTCTGGCCGTATACTGGGGGGACGGGGACGACTCCCATTAACCCCTGACTATACCGGGGATACGCTTATCACAATGCCTTTCTGGTCTGTGCTGAAGCAGGGCATTCTGGCAGCCAAGTGGCTTGACCTTTATTAGTGAGCCTGGTTACCCCCTCTCGGAACCACAGACTTAGAAATCGCCAGCTCATATACAGTGCATAAAATATATTTATATATATACCCTTATACACCATTTTAATAAAAAATATCACAAAATTCTTCTAAGTCCCTCGGGAAGAGTGAAAGACGCGCACGTTCATTTTCAGAGCTCCTAGACCTTCCTATAAGAAGTTAGCCAAAAAGCAGCTTCGAAAAACGCTTAGGTTAAGTTTCAGAGTTGCTTCTAATGTACCAAAGCTGGACTTAGACATAATTTCACTCTCACAACATTATGGCTGGTTGGAGACAGTCCGAACCACAAGTACCGGGTCCATGGTTCTGGCCGTATACTGGGGGGACGGGGACGACTCCCATTAACCCCTGACTATACCGGGGATACGCTTATCACAATGCCTTTCTGGTCTGTGCTGAAGCAGGGCATTCTGGCAGCCAAGTGGCTTGACCTTTATTAGTGAGCCTGGTTACCCCCTCTCGGAACCACAGACTTAGAAATCGCCAGCTCATATACAGTGCATAAAATATATTTATATATATACCCTTATACACCATTTTAATAAAAAATATCACAAAATTCTTCTAAGTCTCTCGGGAAGAGTGAAAGACGCGCACGTTCATTTTCAGAGCTCCTAGACCTTCCTATAAGAAGTTAGCCAAAAAGTAGCTTCGAAAAACGCTTAGGTTAAGTTTCAGAGTTGCTTCTAATGTACCAAAGCTGGACTTAGACATAATTTCACTCTCACAACATTATGGCTGGTTGGAGACAGTCCGAACCACAAGTACCGGGTCCATGGTTCTGGCCGTATACTGGGGGGACGGGGACGACTCCCATTAACCCCTGACTATACCGGGGATACGCTTATCACAATGCCTTTCTGGTCTGTGCTGAAGCAGGGCATTCTGGCAGCCAAGTGGCTTGACCTTTATTAGTGAGCCTGGTTACCCCCTCTCGGAACCACAGACTTAGAAATCGCCAGCTCATATACAGTGCATAAAATATATTTATATATATACCCTTATACACCATTTTAATAAAAAATATCACAAAATTCTTCTAAGTCCCTCGGGAAGAGTGAAAGACGCGCACGTTCATTTTCAGAGCTCCTAGACCTTCCTATAAGAAGTTAGCCAAAAAGCAGCTTCGAAAAACGCTTAGGTTAAGTTTCAGAGTTGCTTCTAATGTACCAAAGCTGGACTTAGACATAATTTCACTCTCACAACATTATGGCTGGTTGGAGACAGTCCGAACCACAAGTACCGGGTCCATGGTTCTGGCCGTATACTGGGGGGACGGGGACGACTCCCATTAACCCCTGACTATACCGGGGATACGCTTATCACAATGCCTTTCTGGTCTGTGCTGAAGCAGGGCATTCTGGCAGCCAAGTGGCTTGACCTTTATTAGTGAGCCTGGTTACCCCCTCTCGGAACCACAGACTTAGAAATCGCCAGCTCATATACAGTGCATAAAATATATTTATATATATACCCTTATACACCATTTTAATAAAAAATATCACAAAATTCTTCTAAGTCTCTCGGGAAGAGTGAAAGACGCGCACGTTCATTTTCAGAGCTCCTAGACCTTCCTATAAGAAGTTAGCCAAAAAGTAGCTTCGAAAAACGCTTAGGTTAAGTTTCAGAGTTGCTTCTAATGTACCAAAGCTGGACTTAGACATAATTTCACTCTCACAACATTATGGCTGGTTGGAGACAGTCCGAACCACAAGTACCGGGTCCATGGTTCTGGCCGTATACTGGGGGGACGGGGACGACTCCCATTAACCCCTGACTATACCGGGGATACGCTTATCACAATGCCTTTCTGGTCTGTGCTGAAGCAGGGCATTCTGGCAGCCAAGTGGCTTGACCTTTATTAGTGAGCCTGGTTACCCCCTCTCGGAACCACAGACTTAGAAATCGCCAGCTCATATACAGTGCATAAAATATATTTATATATATACCCTTATACACCATTTTAATAAAAAATATCACAAAATTCTTCTAAGTCCCTCGGGAAGAGTGAAAGACGCGCACGTTCATTTTCAGAGCTCCTAGACCTTCCTATAAGAAGTTAGCCAAAAAGTAGCTTCGAAAAACGCTTACAGTAGGTTAAGTTTCAGAGTTGCTTCTAATGTACCAAAGCTGGACTTAGACATAATTTCACTCTCACAACATTATGGCTGGTTGGAGACAGTCCGAACCACAAGTACCGGGTCCATGGTTCTGGCCGTATACTGGGGGGACGGGGACGACTCCCATTAACCCCTGACTATACCGGGGATACGCTTATCACAATGCCTTTCTGGTCTGTGCTGAAGCAGGGCATTCTGGCAGCCAAGTGGCTTGACCTTTATTAGTGAAACTGGTTACCCCCTCTCGGAACCACAGACTTAGAAATCGCCAGCTCATATACAGTGCATAAAATATATTTATATATATACCCTTATACACCATTTTAATAAAAAATATCCCAAAATTCTTCTAAGTCCCTCGGGAAGAGTGAAAGACGCGCACGTTCATTTTCAGAGCTCCTAGACCTTCCTATAAGAAGTTAGCCAAAAAGTAGCTTCGAAAAACGCTTAGGTTAAGTTTCAGAGTTGCTTCTAATGTACCAAAGCTGGACTTAGACATAATTTCACTCTCACAACATTATGGCTGGTTGGAGACAGTCCGAACCACAAGTACCGGGTCCATGGTTCTGGCCGTATACTGGGGGGACGGGGACGACTCCCATTAACCCCTGACTATACCGGGGATACTCTTATCACAATGCCTTTCTGGTCTGTGCTGAAGCAGGGCATTCTGGCAGCCAAGTGGCTTGACCTTTATTAGTGAGCCTGGTTACCCCCTCTCGGAACCACAGACTTAGAAATCGCCAGCTCATATACAGTGCATAAAATATATTTATATATATACCCTTATACACCATTTTAATAAAAAATATCACAAAATTCTTCTAAGTCCCTCGGGAAGAGTGAAAGACGCGCACGTTCATTTTCAGAGCTCCTAGACCTTCCTATAAGAAGTTAGCCAAAAAGTAGCTTCGAAAAACGCTTAGGTTAAGTTTCAGAGTTGCTTCTAATGTACCAAAGCTGGACTTAGACATAATTTCACTCTCACAACATTATGGCTGGTTGGAGACAGTCCGAACCACAAGTACCGGGTCCATGGTTCTGGCCGTATACTGGGGGGACGGGGACGACTCCCATTAACCCCTGACTATACCGGGGATACGCTTATCACAATGCCTTTCTGGTCTGTGCTGTAGCAGGGCATTCTGGCAGCCAAGTGGCTTGACCTTTATTAGTGAGCCTGGTTACCCCCTCTCGGAACCACAGACTTAGAAATCGCCAGCTCATATACAGTGCATAAAATATATTTATATATATACCCTTATACACCATTTTAATAAAAAATATCACAAAATTCTTCTAAGTCCCTCGGGAAGAGTGAAAGACGCGCACGTTCATTTTCAGAGCTCCTAGACCTTCCTATAAGAAGTTAGCCAAAAAGTAGCTTCGAAAAACGCTTAGGTTAAGTTTCAGAGTTGCTTCTAATGTACCAAAGCTGGACTTAGACATAATTTCACTCTCACAACATTATGGCTGGTTGGAGACAGTCCGAACCACAAGTACCGGGTCCATGGTTCTGGCCGTATACTGGGGGGACGGGGACGACTCCCATTAACCCCTGACTATACCGGGGATACGCTTATCACAATGCCTTTCTGGTCTGTGCTGAAGCAGGGCATTCTGGCAGCCAAGTGGCTTGACCTTTATTAGTGAGCCTGGTTACCCCCTCTCGGAACCACAGACTTAGAAATCGCCAGCTCATATACAGTGCATAAAATATATTTATATATATACCCTTATACACCATTTTAATAAAAAATATCACAAAATTCTTCTAAGTCTCTCGGGAAGAGTGAAATACGCGCACGTTCATTTTCAGAGCTCCTTGACCTTCCTATAAGAAGTTAGCCAAAAAGTAGCTTCGAAAAACGCTTAGGTTAAGTTTCAGAGTTGCTTCTAATGTACCAAAGCTGGACTTAGACATAATTTCACTCTCACAACATTATGGCTGGTTGGAGACAGTCCGAACCAAAAGTACCGGGTCCATGGTTCTGGCCGTATACTGGGGGGACGGGGACGACTCCCATTAACCCCTGACTATACCGGGGATACGCTTATCACAATGCCTTTCTGGTCTGTGCTGAAGCAGGGCATTCTGGCAGCCAAGTGGCTTGACCTTTATTAGTGAGCCTGGTTACCCCCTCTCGGAACCACAGACTTAGAAATCGCCAGCTCATATACAGTGCATAAAATATATTTATATATATACCCTTATACACCATTTAATAAAAAATATCACAAAATTCTTCTAAGTCCCTCGGGAAGAGTGAAAGACGCGCACGTTCATTTTCAGAGCTCATAGACCTTCCTATAAGAAGTTAGCCAAAAAGTAGCTTCGAAAAACGCTTAGGTTAAGTTTCAGAGTTGCTTCTAATGTACCAAAGCTGGACTTAGACATAATTTCACTCTCACAACATTATGGCTGGTTGGAGACAGTCCGAACCACAAGTACCGGGTCCATGGTTCTGGCCGTATACTGGGGGGACGGGGACGACTCCCATTAACCCCTGACTATACCGGGGATACGCTTATCACAATGCCTTTCTGGTCTGTGCTGAAGCAGGGCATTCTGTCAGCCAAGTGGCTTGACCTTTATTAGTGAGCCTGGTTACCCCCTCTCGGAACCACAGACTTAGAAATCGCCAGCTCATATACAGTGCATAAAATATATTTATATATATACCCTTATACACCATTTTAATAAAAAATATCACAAAATTCTTCTAAGTCCCTCGGGAAGAGTGAAAGACGCGCACGTTCATTTTCAGAGCTCCTAGACCTTCCTATAAGAAGTTAGCCAAAAAGTAGCTTCGAAAAACGCTTAGGTTAAGTTTCAGAGTTGCTTCTAATGTACCAAAGCTGGACTTAGACATAATTTCACTCTCACAACATTATGGCTGGTTGGAGACAGTCCGAACCACAAGTACCGGGTCCATGGTTCTGGCCGTATACTGGGGGGACGGGGACGACTCCCATTAACCCCTGACTATACCGGGGATACGCTTATCACAATGCCTTTCTGGTCTGTGCTGAAGCAGGGCATTCTGGCAGCCAAGTGGCTTGACCTTTATTAGTGAAACTGGTTACCCCCTCTCGGAACCACAGACTTAGAAATCGCCAGCTCATATACAGTGCATAAAATATATTTATATATATACCCTTATACACCATTTTAATAAAAAATATCACAAAATTCTTCTAAGTCCCTCGGGAAGAGTGAAAGACGCGCACGTTCATTTTCAGAGCTCCTAGACCTTCCTATAAGAAGTTAGCCAAAAAGTAGCTTCGAAAAACGCTTAGGTTAAGTTTCAGAGTTGCTTCTAATGTACCAAAGCTGGACTTAGACATAATTTCACTCTCACAACATTATGGCTGGTTGGAGACAGTCCGAACCACAAGTACCGGGTCCATGGTTCTGGCCGTATACTGGGGGGACGGGGACGACTCCCATTAACCCCTGACTATACCGGGGATACGCTTATCACAATGCCTTTCTGGTCTGTGCTGAAGCAGGGCATTCTGGCAGCCAAGTGGCTTGACCTTTATTAGTGAGCCTGGTTACCCCCTCTCGGAACCACAGACTTAGAAATCGCCAGCTCATATACAGTGCATAAAATATATTTATATATATACCCTTATACACCATTTTAATAAAAAATATCACAAAATTCTTCTAAGTCTCTCGGGAAGAGTGAAATACGCGCACGTTCATTTTCAGAGCTCCTTGACCTTCCTATAAGAAGTTAGCCAAAAAGTAGCTTCGAAAAACGCTTAGGTTAAGTTTCAGAGTTGCTTCTAATGTACCAAAGCTGGACTTAGACATAATTTCACTCTCACAACATTATGGCTGGTTGGAGACAGTCCGAACCAAAAGTACCGGGTCCATGGTTCTGGCCGTATACTGGGGGGACGGGGACGACTCCCATTAACCCCTGACTATACCGGGGATACGCTTATCACAATGCCTTTCTGGTCTGTGCTGAAGCAGGGCATTCTGGCAGCCAAGTGGCTTGACCTTTATTAGTGAGCCTGGTTACCCCCTCTCGGAACCACAGACTTAGAAATCGCCAGCTCATATACAGTGCATAAAATATATTTATATATATACCCTTATACACCATTTAATAAAAAATATCACAAAATTCTTCTAAGTCCCTCGGGAAGAGTGAAAGACGCGCACGTTCATTTTCAGAGCTCCTAGACCTTCCTATAAGAAGTTAGCCAAAAAGTAGCTTCGAAAAACGCTTAGGTTAAGTTTCAGAGTTGCTTCTAATGTACCAAAGCTGGACTTAGACATAATTTCACTCTCACAACATTATGGCTGGTTGGAGACAGTCCGAACCACAAGTACCGGGTCCATGGTTCTGGCCGTATACTGGGGGGACGGGGACGACTCCCATTAACCCCTGACTATACCGGGGATACGCTTATCACAATGCCTTTCTGGTCTGTGCTGAAGCAGGGCATTCTGTCAGCCAAGTGGCTTGACCTTTATTAGTGAGCCTGGTTACCCCCTCTCGGAACCACAGACTTAGAAATCGCCAGCTCATATACAGTGCATAAAATATATTTATATATATACCCTTATACACCATTTTAATAAAAAAATATCACAAAATTCTTCTAAGTCCCTCGGGAAGAGTGAAAGACGCGCACGTTCATTTTCAGAGCTCCTAGACCTTCCTATAAGAAGTTAGCCAAAAAGTAGCTTCGAAAAACGCTTAGGTTAAGTTTCAGAGTTGCTTCTAATGTACCAAAGCTGGACTTAGACATAATTTCACTCTCACAACATTATGGCTGGTTGGAGACAGTCCGAACCACAAGTACCGGGTCCATGGTTCTGGCCGTATACTGGGGGGACGGGGACGACTCCCATTAACCCCTGACTATACCGGGGATACGCTTATCACAATGCCTTTCTGGTCTGTGCTGAAGCAGGGCATTCTGGCAGCCAAGTGGCTTGACCTTTATTAGTGAAACTGGTTACCCCCTCTCGGAACCACAGACTTAGAAATCGCCAGCTCATATACAGTGCATAAAATATATTTATATATATACCCTTATACACCATTTTAATAAAAAATATCACAAAATTCTTCTAAGTCCCTCGGGAAGAGTGAAAGACGCGCACGTTCATTTTCAGAGCTCCTAGACCTTCCTATAAGAAGTTAGCCAAAAAGTAGCTTCGAAAAACGCTTAGGTTAAGTTTCAGAGTTGCTTCTAATGTACCAAAGCTGGACTTAGACATAATTTCACTCTCACAACATTATGGCTGGTTGGAGACAGTCCGAACCACAAGTACCGGGTCCATGGTTCTGGCCGTATACTGGGGGGACGGGGACGACTCCCATTAACCCCTGACTATACCGGGGATACGCTTATCACAATGCCTTTCTGGTCTGTGCTGAAGCAGGGCATTCTGGCAGCCAAGTGGCTTGACCTTTATTAGTGAGCCTGGTTACCCCCTCTCGGAACCACAGACTTAGAAATCGCCAGCTCATATACAGTGCATAAAATATATTTATATATATATACCCTTATACACCATTTTAATAAAAAATATCACAAAATTCTTCTAAGTCCCTCTGGAAGAGTGAAAGACGCGCACGTTCATTTTTAGAGCTCCTAGACCTTCCTATAAGAAGTTAGCCAAAAAGTAGCTTCGAAAAACGCTTAGGTTAAGTTTCAGAGTTGCTTCTAATGTACCAAAGCTGGACTTAGACATAATTTCACTCTCACAACATTATGGCTGGTTGGAGACAGTCCGAACCACAAGTACCGGGTCCATGGTTCTGGCCGTATACTGGGGGGACGGGGACGACTCCCATTAACCCCTGACTATACCGGGGATACGCTTATCACAATGCCTTTCTGGTCTGTGCTGAAGCAGGGCATTCTGGCAGCCAAGTGGCTTGACCTTTATTAGTGAGCCTGGTTACCCCCTCTCGGAACCACAGACTTAGAAATCGCCAGCTCATATACAGTGCATAAAATATATTTATATATATACCCTTATACACCATTTTAATAAAAAATATCACAAAATTCTTCTAAGTCTCTCGGGAAGAGTGAAAGACGCGCACGTTCATTTTCAGAGCTCCTAGACCTTCCTATAAGAAGTTAGCCAAAAAGTAGCTTCGAAAAACGCTTAGGTTACGTTTCAGAGTTGCTTCTAATGTACCAAAGCTGGACTTAGACATAATTTCACTCTCACAACATTATGGCTGGTTGGAGACAGTCCGAACCACAAGTACCGGGTCCATGGTTCTGGCCGTATACTGGGGGGACGGGGACGACTCCCATTAACCCCTGACTATACCGGGGATACGCTTATCACAATGCCTTTCTGGTCTGTGCTGAAGCAGGGCATTCTGGCAGCCAAGTGGCTTGACCTTTATTAGTGAGCCTGGTTACCCCCTCTTTGAACCACAGACTTAGAAATCGCCAGCTCATATACAGTGCATAAAATATATTTATATATATACCCTTATACACCATTTTAATAAAAAATATCACAAAATTCTTCTAAGTCCCTCGGGAAGAGTGAAAGACGCGCACGTTCATTTTCAGAGCTCCTAAACCTTCCTATAAGAAGTTAGCCAAAAAGTAGCTTCGAAAAACGCTTAGGTTAAGTTTCAGAGTTGCTTCTAATGTACCAAAGCTGGACTTAGACATAATTTCACTCTCACAACATTATGGCTGGTTGGAGACAGTCCGAACCACAAGTACCGGGTCCATGGTTCTGGCCGTATACTGGGGGGACGGGGACGACTCCCATTAACCCCTGACTATACCGGGGATACGCTTATCACAATGCCTTTCTGGTCTGTGCTGAAGCAGGGCATTCTGGCAGCCAAGTGTCTTGACCTTTATTAGTGAAACTGGTTACCCCCTCTCGGAACCACAGACTTAGAAATCGCCAGCTCATATACAGTGCATAAAATATATTTATATATATACCCTTATACACCATTTTAATAAAAAATATCACAAAATTCTTCTAAGTCCCTCGGGAAGAGTGAAAGACGCGCACGTTCATTTTCAGAGCTCCTAGACCTTCCTATAAGAAGTTAGCCAAAAAGTAGCTTCGAAAAACGCTTAGGTTAAGTTTCAGAGTTGCTTCTAATGTACCAAAGCTGGACTTAGACATAATTTCACTCTCACAACATTATGGCTGGTTGGAGACAGTCCGAACCACAAGTACCGGGTCCATGGTTCTGGCCGTATACTGGGGGGACGGGGACGACTCCCATTAACCCCTGACTGTACCGGGGATACGCTTATCACAATGCCTTTCTGGTCTGTGCTGAAGCAGGGCATTCTGGCAGCCAAGTGGCTTGACCTTTATTAGTGAGCCTGGTTACCCCCTCTCGGAACCACAGACTTAGAAATCGCCAGCTCATATACAGTGCATAAAATATATTTATATATATACCCTTATACACCATTTTAATAAAAAATATCACAAAATTCTTCTAAGTCCCTCGGGAAGAGTGAAAGACGCGCACGTTCATTTTCAGAGCTCCTAGACCTTCCTATAAGAAGTTAGCCAAAAAGTAGCTTCGAAAAACGCTTAGGTTAAGTTTCAGAGTTGCTTCTAATGTACCAAAGCTGGACTTAGACATAATTTCACTCTCACAACATTATGGCTGGTTGGAGACAGTCCGAACCACAAGTACCGGGTCCATGGTTCTGGCCGTATACTGGGGGGACGGGGACGACTCCCATTAACCCCTGACTATACCGGGGATACGCTTATCACAATGCCTTTCTGGTCTGTGCTGAAGCAGGGCATTCTGGCAGCCAAGTGGCTTGACCTTTATTAGTGAGCCTGGTTACCCCCTCTCGGAACCACAGACTTAGAAATCGCCAGCTCATATACAGTGCATAAAATATATTTATATATATACCCTTATACACCATTTTAATAAAAAATATCACAAAATTCTTCTAAGTCCCTCGGGAAGAGTGAAAGACGCGCACGTTCATTTTCAGAGCTCCTAGACCTTCCTATAAGAAGTTAGCCAAAAAGTAGCTTCGAAAAACGCTTAGGTTAAGTTTCAGAGTTGCTTCTAATGTACCAAAGCTGGACTTAGACATAATTTCACTCTCACAACATTATGGCTGGTTGGAGAGGGTCCGAACCACAAGTACCGGGTCCATGGTTCTGGCCGTATACTGGGGGGACGGGGACGACTCCCATTAACCCCTGACTATACCGGGGATACGCTTATCACAATGCCTTTCTGGTCTGTGCTGAAGCAGGGCATTCTGGCAGCCAAGTGGCTTGACCTTTATTAGTGAGCCTGGTTACCCCCTCTCGGAACCACAGACTTAGAAATCGCCAGCTCATATACAGTGCATAAAATATATTTATATATATACCCTTATACACCATTTTAATAAAAAATATCACAAAATTCTTCTAAGTCTCTCGGGAAGAGTGAAAGACGCGCACGTTCATTTTCAGAGCTCCTAGACCTTCCTATAAGAAGTTAGCCAAAAAGTAGCTTCGAAAAACGCTTAGGTTAAGTTTCAGAGTTGCTTCTAATGTACCAAAGCTGGACTTAGACATAATTTCACTCTCACAACATTATGGCTGGTTGGAGACAGTCCGAACCACAAGTACCGGGTCCATGGTTCTGGCCGTATACTGGGGGGACGGGGACGACTCCCATTAACCCCTGACTATACCGGGGATACGCTTATCACAATGCCTTTCTGGTCTGTGCTGAAGCAGGGCATTCTGGCAGCCAAGTGGCTTGACCTTTATTAGTGAGCCTGGTTACCCCCTCTCGGAACCACAGACTTAGAAATCGCCAGCTCATATACAGTGCATAAAATATATTTATATATATACCCTTATACACCATTTTAATAAAAAATATCACAAAATTCTTCTAAGTCTCTCGGGAAGAGTGAAAGACGCGCACGTTCATTTTCAGAGCTCCTAGACCTTCCTATAAGAAGTTAGCCAAAAAGTAGCTTCGAAAAACGCTTAGGTTAAGTTTCAGAGTTGCTTCTAATGTACCAAAGCTGGACTTAGACATAATTTCACTCTCACAACATTATGGCTGGTTGGAGACAGTCCGAACCACAAGTACCGGGTCCATGGTTCTGGCCGTATACTGGGGGGACGGGGACGACTCCCATTAACCCCTGACTATACCGGGGATACGCTTATCACAATGCCTTTCTGGTCTGTGCTGAAGCAGGGCATTCTGTCAGCCAAGTGGCTTGACCTTTATTAGTGAGCCTGGTTACCCCCTCTCGGAACCACAGACTTAGAAATCGCCAGCTCATATACAGTGCATAAAATATATTTATATATATACCCTTATACACCATTTTAATAAAAAATATCACAAAATTCTTCTAAGTCCCTCGGGAAGAGTGAAAGACGCGCACGTTCATTTTCAGAGCTCCTAGACCTTCCTATAAGAAGTTAGCCAAAAAGTAGCTTCGAAAAACGCTTAGGTTAAGTTTCAGAGTTGCTTCTAATGTACCAAAGCTGGACTTAGACATAATTTCACTCTCACAACATTATGGCTGGTTGGAGACAGTCCGAACCACAAGTACCGGGTCCATGGTTCTGGCCGTATACTGGGGGGACGGGGACGACTCCCATTAACCCCTGACTATACCGGGGATACGCTTATCACAATGCCTTTCTGGTCTGTGCTGAAGCAGGGCATTCTGGCAGCCAAGTGGCTTGACCTTTATTAGTGAGCCTGGTTACCCCCTCTCGGAACCACAGACTTAGAAATCGCCAGCTCATATACAGTGCATAAAATATATTTATATATATACCCTTATACACCATTTTAATAAAAAATATCACAAAATTCTTCTAAGTCCCTCGGGAAGAGTGAAAGACGCGCACGTTCATTTTCAGAGCTCCTAGACCTTCCTATAAGAAGTTAGCCAAAAAGTAGCTTCGAAAAACGCTTAGGTTAAGTTTCAGAGTTGCTTCTAATGTACCAAAGCTGGACTTAGACATAATTTCACTCTCACAACATTATGGCTGGTTGGAGACAGTCCGAACCACAAGTACCGGGTCCATGGTTCTGGCCGTATACTGGGGGGACGGGGACGACTCCCATTAACCCCTGACTATACCGGGGATACGCTTATCACAATGCCTTTCTGGTCTGTGCTGAAGCAGGGCATTCTGGCAGCCAAGTGGCTTGACCTTTATTAGTGAGCCTTGTTACCCCCTCTCGGAATCACAGACTTAGAAATCGCCAGCTCATTTACAGTGTATAAAATATATTTATATATATATATACCCTTATACACCATTTTAATAAAAAATATCACAAAATTCTTCTAAGTCCCTCGGGAAGAGTGAAAGACGTGCACGTTCATTTTCAGAGCTCCTAGACCTTCCTATAAGAAGTTAGCCAAAAAGTAGCTTCGAAAAACGCATAGGTTAAGTTTCAGAGTTGCTTCTAATGTACCAAATCTCGACTTAGACATAATTTCACTCTCACAACATTATGGCTGGTTGGAGACAGTCCGAACCACAAGTACCGGGTCCATGGTTCTGGCCGTATACTGGGGGGACGGGGACGACTCCCATTAACCCCTGACTATACCGGGGATACGCTTATCACAATGCCTTTCTGGTCTGTGCTGAAGCAGGGCATTCTGGCAGCCAAGTGGCTTGACCTTTATTAGTGAGCCTGGTTACCCCCTCTCGGAACCACAGACTTAGAAATCGCCAGCTCATATACAGTGCATAAAATATATTTATATATATACCCTTATACACCATTTTAATAAAAAATATCACAAAATTCTTCTAAGTCCCTCGGGAAGAGTGAAAGACGCGCACGTTCATTTTCAGAGCTCCTAGACCTTCCTATAAGAAGTTAGCCAAAAAGTAGCTTCGAAAAACGCTTAGGTTAAGTTTCAGAGTTGCTTCTAATGTACCAAAGCTGGACTTAGACATAATTTCACTCTCACAACATTATGGCTGGTTGGAGACAGTCCGAACCACAAGTACCGGGTCCATGGTTCTGGCCGTATACTGGGGGGACGGGGACGACTCCCATTAACCCCTGACTATACCGGGGATACGCTTATCACAATGCCTTTCTGGTCTGTGCTGAAGCAGGGCATTCTGGCAGCCAAGTGGCTTGATTTTTATTAGTGAGCCTTGTTACCCCCTCTCGGAATCACAGACTTAGAAATCGCCAGCTCATTTACAGTGTATAAAATATATTTATATATATATATACCCTTATACACCATTTTAATAAAAAATATCACAAAATTCTTCTAAGTCCCTCGGGAAGAGTGAAAGACGTGCACGTTCATTTTCAGAGCTCCTAGACCTTCCTATAAGAAGTTAGCCAAAAAGTAGCTTCGAAAAACGCATAGGTTAAGTTTCAGAGTTGCTTCTAATGTACCAAATCTCGACTTAGACATAATTTCACTCTCACAACATTATGGCTGGTTGGAGACAGTCCGAACCACAAGTACCGGGTCCATGGTTCTGGCCGTATACTGGGGGGACGGGGACGACTCCCATTAACCCCTGACTATACCGGGGATACGATTATCACAATGCCTTTCTGGTCTGTGCTGAAGCAGGACATTCTGGAGCCAAGTGGCTTGACCTTTATTAGTGAGCCTGGTTACCCCCTCTCGGAACCACAGACTTAGAAATCGCCAGCTCATATACAGTGCATAAAATATATTTATATATATATATACCCTTATACACCATTTTAATAAAAAAATATCACAAAATTCTTCTAAGTCCCTCGGGAAGAGTGAAAGACGCTCACGTTCATTTTCAGAGCTCCTAGACCTTCCTATAAGAAGTTAGCCAAAAAGTAGCTTCGAAAAACGCTTAGGTTAAGTTTCAGAGTTGCTTCTAATGTACCAAAGCTGGACTTAGACATAATTTCACTCTCACAACATTATGGCTGGTTGGAGACAGTCCGAACCACAAGTACCGGGTCCATGGTTCTGGCCGTATACTGGGGGGACGGGGACGACTCCCATTAACCCCTGACTATACCGGGGATACGCTTATCACAATGCCTTTCTGGTCTGTGCTGAAGCAGGGCATTCTGGCAGCCAAGTGGCTTGACCTTTATTAGTGAGCCTGGTTACCCCCTCTCGGAACCACAGACTTAGAAATCGCCAGCTCATATACAGTGCATAAAATATATTTATATATATACCCTTATACACCATTTTAATAAAAAATATCACAAAATTCTTCTAAGTCCCTCGGGAAGAGTGAAAGACGCGCACGTTCATTTTTAGAGCTCCTAGACCTTCCTATAAGAAGTTAGCCAAAAAGTAGCTTCGAAAAACGCTTAGGTTAAGTTTCAGAGTTGCTTCTAATGTACCAAATCTCGACTTAGACATAATTTCACTCTCACAACATTATGGCTGGTTGGAGACAGTCCGAACCACAAGTACCGGGTCCATGGTTCTGGCCGTATACTGCGGGGACGGGGACGACTCCCATTAACCCCTGACTATACCGGGGATACGATTATCACAATGCCTTTCTGGTCTGTGCTGAAGCAGGACATTCTGGAGCCAAGTGGCTTGACCTTTATTAGTGAGCCTGGTTACCCCCTCTCGGAACCACAGACTTAGAAATCGCCAGCTCATATACAGTGCATAAAATATATTTATATATATATATACCCTTATACACCATTTTAATAAAAAAATATCACAAAATTCTTCTAAGTCCCTGGGGAAGAGTGAAAGACGCTCACGTTCATTTTCAGAGCTCCTAGACCTTCCTATAAGAAGTTAGCCAAAAAGTAGCTTCGAAAAACGCTTAGGTTAAGTTTCAGAGTTGCTTCTAATGTACCAAAGCTGGACTTAGACATAATTTCACTCTCACAACATTATGGCTGGTTGGAGACAGTCCGAACCACAAGTACCGGGTCCATGGTTCTGGCCGTATACTGGGGGGACGGGGACGACTCCCATTAACCCCTGACTATACCGGGGATACGCTTATCACAATGCCTTTCTGGTCTGTGCTGAAGCAGGGCATTCTGGCAGCCAAGTGGCTTGACCTTTATTAGTGAGCCTGGTTACCCCCTCTCGGAACCACAGACTTAGAAATCGCCAGCTCATATACAGTGCATAAAATATATTTATATATATACCCTTATACACCATTTTAATAAAAAATATCACAAAATTCTTCTAAGTCCCTCGGGAAGAGTGAAAGACGCGCACGTTCATTTTTAGAGCTCCTAGACCTTCCTATAAGAAGTTAGCCAAAAAGTAGCTTCGAAAAACGCTTAGGTTAAGTTTCAGAGTTGCTTCTAATGTACCAAAGCTGGACTTAGACATAATTTCACTCTCACAACATTATGGCTGGTTGGAGACAGTCCGAACCACAAGTACCGGGTCCATGGTTCTGGGCGTATACTGGGGGGACGGGGACGACTCCCATTAACCCCTGACTATACCGGGGATACGCTTATCACAATGCCTTTCTGGTCTGTGCTGAAGCAGGGCATTCTGGCAGCCAAGTGGCTTGACCTTTATTAGTGAGCCTTGTTACCCCCTCTCGGAACCACAGACTTAGAAATCGCCAGCTCATTTACAGTGTATAAAATATATTTATATATATATATACCCTTATACACCATTTTAATAAAAAATATCACAAAATTCTTCTAAGTCCCTCGGGAAGAATGAAAGACGTGCACGTTCATTTTCAGAGCTCCTAGACCTTCCTATAAGAAGTTAGCCAAAAAGTAGCTTCGAAAAACGCATAGGTTAAGTTTCAGAGTTGCTTCTAATGTACCAAAGCTCGACTTAGACATAATTTCACTCTCACAACATTATGGCTGGTTGGAGACAGTCCGAACCACAAGTACCGGGTCCATGGTTCTGGCCGTATACTGCGGGGACGGGGACGACTCCCATTAACCCCTGACTATACCGGGGATACGATTATCACAATGCCTTTCTGGTCTGTGCTGAAGCAGGACATTCTGGAGCCAAGTGGCTTGACCTTTATTAGTGAGCCTGGTTACCCCCTCTCGGAACCACAGACTTAGAAATCGCCAGCTCATATACAGTGCATAAAATATATTTATATATATACCCTTATACACCATTTTAATAAAAAATATCACAAAATTCTTCTAAGTCCCTCGGGAAGAGTGAAAGACGCGCACGTTCATTTTTAGAGCTCCTAGACCTTCCTATAAGAAGTTAGCCAAAAAGTAGCTTCGAAAAACGCTTAGGTTAAGTTTCAGAGTTGCTTCTAATGTACTGTACCAAAGCTGGACTTAGACATAATTTCACTCTCACAACATTATGGCTGGTTGGAGAGAGTCCGAACCACAAGTACCGGGTCCATGGTTCTGGCCGTATACTGGGGGGACGGGGACGACTCCCATTAACCCCTGACTATACCGGGGATACGCTTATCACAATGCCTTTCTGGTCTGTGCTGAAGCAGGGCATTCTGGCAGCCAAGTGGCTTGACCTTTATTAGTGAGCCTGGTTACCCCCTCTCGGAACCACAGACTTAGAAATCGCCAGCTCATTTACAGTGCATAAAATATATTTATATATATACCCTTATAAACCAGTTTAATAAAAAATATCACAAAATTCTTCTATGTCCCTCGGGAAGAGTGAAAGACGCGCACGTTCATTTTCAGAGATCCTAGACCTTCCTATAAGAAGTTAGCCAAAAAGTAGCTTCGAAAAACGCATAGGTTAAGTTTCAGAGTTGCTTCTAATGTACAAAAGCTGGACTTAGACATAATTTTACTCTCACAACATTATGGCTGGATGGAGACAGTCCGAACCACAAGTTCCGGGTCCATGGTTCTGGCCGTATACTGGGGGGACGGGGACGACTCCCATTAACCCCTGACTATACCGGGGATACGCTTATCACAATGCCTTTCTGGTCTGTGCTGAAGCAGGGCATTCTGGCAGCCAAGTGGCTTGACCTTTATTAGTGAGCCTGGTTACCCCCTCTCGGAACCACAGACTTAGAAATCGCCAGCTCATATACAGTGCATAAAATATATTTATATATATACCCTTATACACCATTTTAATAAAAAATATCACACAATTCTTCTAAGTCCCTCGGGAAGAGTGAAAGACACGCACGTTCATTTTTAGAGCTCCTAGACCTTCCTATAAGAAGTTAGCCAAAAAGTAGCTTCGAAAAACGCTTAGGTTAAGTTTCAGAGTTGCTTCTAATGTACCAAAGCTGGACTTAGACATAATTTTACTCTCACAACATTATGGCTGGTTGGAGACAGTCCGAACCACAAGTTCCGGGTCCATGGTTCTGGCCGTATACTGGGGGGACGGGGACGACTCCCATTAACCCCTGACTATACCGGGGATACGCTTATCACAATGCCTTTCTGGTCTGTGCTGAAGCAGGGCATTCTGGCAGCCAAGTGGCTTGACCTTTATTAGTGAGCCTGGTTACCCCCTCTCGGAACCACAGACTTAGAAATCGCCAGCTCATATACAGTGCATAAAATATATTTATATATATACCCTTATACACCATTTTAATAAAAAATATCACAAAATTCTTCTAAGTCCCTCGGGAAGAGTGAAAGACGCGCACGTTCATTTTCAGAGCTCCTAGACCTTCCTATAAGAAGTTAGCCAAAAAGTAGCTTCGAAAAACGCTTAGGTTAAGTTTCAGAGTTGCTTCTAATGTACCAAAGCTGGACTTAGACATAATTTCACTCTCACAACATTATGGCTGGTTGGAGACAGTCCGAACCACAAGTACCGGGTCCATGGTTCTGGCCGTATACTGGGGGGACGGGGACGACTCCCATTAACCCCTGACTATACCGGGGATACGCTTATCACAATGCCTTTCTGGTCTGTGCTGAAGCAGGGCATTCTGGCAGCCAAGTGGCTTGACCTTTATTAGTGAGCCTGGTTACCCCCTCTCGGAACCACAGACTTAGAAATCGCCAGCTCATATACAGTGCATAAAATATATTTATATATATATACCCTTATACACCATTTTAATAAAAAATATCACAAAATTCTTCTAAGTCCCTCTGGAAGAGTGAAAGACGCGCACGTTCATTTTTAGAGCTCCTAGACCTTCCTATAAGAAGTTAGCCAAAAAGTAGCTTCGAAAAACGCTTAGGTTAAGTTTCAGAGTTGCTTCTAATGTACCAAAGCTGGACTTAGACATAATTTCACTCTCACAACATTATGGCTGGTTGGAGACAGTCCGAACCACAAGTACCGGGTCCATGGTTCTGGCCGTATACTGGGGGGACGGGGACGACTCCCATTAACCCCTGACTATACCGGGGATACGCTTATCACAATGCCTTTCTGGTCTGTGCTGAAGCAGGGCATTCTGGCAGCCAAGTGGCTTGACCTTTATTAGTGAGCCTGGTTACCCCCTCTCGGAACCACAGACTTAGAAATCGCCAGCTCATATACAGTGCATAAAATATATTTATATATATACCCTTATACACCATTTTAATAAAAAATATCACAAAATTCTTCTAAGTCTCTCGGGAAGAGTGAAAGACGCGCACGTTCATTTTCAGAGCTCCTAGACCTTCCTATAAGAAGTTAGCCAAAAAGTAGCTTCGAAAAACGCTTAGGTTACGTTTCAGAGTTGCTTCTAATGTACCAAAGCTGGACTTAGACATAATTTCACTCTCACAACATTATGGCTGGTTGGAGACAGTCCGAACCACAAGTACCGGGTCCATGGTTCTGGCCGTATACTGGGGGGACGGGGACGACTCCCATTAACCCCTGACTATACCGGGGATACGCTTATCACAATGCCTTTCTGGTCTGTGCTGAAGCAGGGCATTCTGGCAGCCAAGTGGCTTGACCTTTATTAGTGAGCCTGGTTACCCCCTCTCGGAACCACAGACTTAGAAATCGCCAGCTCATATACAGTGCATAAAATATATTTATATATATACCCTTATACACCATTTTAATAAAAAATATCACAAAATTCTTCTAAGTCCCTCGGGAAGAGTGAAAGACGCGCACGTTCATTTTCAGAGCTCCTAAACCTTCCTATAAGAAGTTAGCCAAAAAGTAGCTTCGAAAAACGCTTAGGTTAAGTTTCAGAGTTGCTTCTAATGTACCAAAGCTGGACTTAGACATAATTTCACTCTCACAACATTATGGCTGGTTGGAGACAGTCCGAACCACAAGTACCGGGTCCATGGTTCTGGCCGTATACTGGGGGGACGGGGACGACTCCCATTAACCCCTGACTATACCGGGGATACGCTTATCACAATGCCTTTCTGGTCTGTGCTGAAGCAGGGCATTCTGGCAGCCAAGTGTCTTGACCTTTATTAGTGAAACTGGTTACCCCCTCTCGGAACCACAGACTTAGAAATCGCCAGCTCATATACAGTGCATAAAATATATTTATATATATACCCTTATACACCATTTTAATAAAAAATATCACAAAATTCTTCTAAGTCCCTCGGGAAGAGTGAAAGACGCGCACGTTCATTTTCAGAGCTCCTAGACCTTCCTATAAGAAGTTAGCCAAAAAGTAGCTTCGAAAAACGCTTAGGTTAAGTTTCAGAGTTGCTTCTAATGTACCAAAGCTGGACTTAGACATAATTTCACTCTCACAACATTATGGCTGGTTGGAGACAGTCCGAACCACAAGTACCGGGTCCATGGTTCTGGCCGTATACTGGGGGGACGGGGACGACTCCCATTAACCCCTGACTATACCGGGGATACGCTTATCACAATGCCTTTCTGGTCTGTGCTGAAGCAGGGCATTCTGGCAGCCAAGTGGCTTGACCTTTATTAGTGAGCCTGGTTACCCCCTCTCGGAACCACAGACTTAGAAATCGCCAGCTCATATACAGTGCATAAAATATATTTATATATATACCCTTATACACCATTTTAATAAAAAATATCACAAAATTCTTCTAAGTCCCTCGGGAAGAGTGAAAGACGCGCACGTTCATTTTCAGAGCTCCTAGACCTTCCTATAAGAAGTTAGCCAAAAAGCAGCTTCGAAAAACGCTTAGGTTAAGTTTCAGAGTTGCTTCTAATGTACCAAAGCTGGACTTAGACATAATTTCACTCTCACAACATTATGGCTGGTTGGAGACAGTCCGAACCACAAGTACCGGGTCCATGGTTCTGGCCGTATACTGGGGGGACGGGGACGACTCCCATTAACCCCTGACTATACCGGGGATACGCTTATCACAATGCCTTTCTGGTCTGTGCTGAAGCAGGGCATTCTGGCAGCCAAGTGGCTTGACCTTTATTAGTGAGCCTGGTTACCCCCTCTCGGAACCACAGACTTAGAAATCGCCAGCTCATATACAGTGCATAAAATATATTTATATATATACCCTTATACACCATTTTAATAAAAAATATCACAAAATTCTTCTAAGTCTCTCGGGAAGAGTGAAAGACGCGCACGTTCATTTTCAGAGCTCCTAGGCCTTCCTTTAAGAAGTTAGCCAAAAAGTAGCTTCGAAAAACGCTTAGGTTAAGTTTCAGAGTTGCTTCTAATGTACCAAAGCTGGACTTAGACATAATTTCACTCTCACAACATTATGGCTGGTTGGAGACAGTCCGAACCACAAGTACCGGGTCCATGGTTCTGGCCGTATACTGGGGGGACGGGGACGACTCCCATTAACCCCTGACTATACCGGGGATACGCTTATCACAATGCCTTTCTGGTCTGTGCTGAAGCAGGGCATTCTGGCAGCCAAGTGGCTTGACCTTTATTAGTGAGCCTGGTTACCCCCTCTCGGAACCACAGACTTAGAAATCGCCAGCTCATATACAGTGCATAAAATATATTTATATATATACCCTTATACACCATTTTAATAAAAAATATCACAAAATTCTTCTAAGTCCCTCGGGAAGAGTGAAAGACGCGCACGTTCATTTTCAGAGCTCCTAGACCTTCCTATAAGAAGTTAGCCAAAAAGTAGCTTCGAAAAACGCTTAGGTTAAGTTTCAGAGTTGCTTCTAATGTACCAAAGCTGGACTTAGACATAATTTCACTCTCACAACATTATGGCTGGTTGGAGACAGTCCGAACCACAAGTACCGGGTCCATGGTTCTGGCCGTATACTGGGGGGACGGGGACGACTCCCATTAACCCCTGACTATACCGGGGATACGCTTATCACAATGCCTTTCTGGTCTGTGCTGAAGCAGGGCATTCTGGCAGCCAAGTGGCTTGACCTTTATTAGTGAGCCTGGTTACCCCCTCTCGGAACCACAGACTTAGAAATCGCCAGCTCATATACAGTGCATAAAATATATTTATATATATATACCCTTATACACCATTTTAATAAAAAATATCACAAAATTCTTCTAAGTCCCTCTGGAAGAGTGAAAGACGCGCACGTTCATTTTTAGAGCTCCTAGACCTTCCTATAAGAAGTTAGCCAAAAAGTAGCTTCGAAAAACGCTTAGGTTAAGTTTCAGAGTTGCTTCTAATGTACCAAAGCTGGACTTAGACATAATTTCACTCTCACAACATTATGGCTGGTTGGAGACAGTCCGAACCACAAGTACCGGGTCCATGGTTCTGGCCGTATACTGGGGGGACGGGGACGACTCCCATTAACCCCTGACTATACCGGGGATACGCTTATCACAATGCCTTTCTGGTCTGTGCTGAAGCAGGGCATTCTGGCAGCCAAGTGGCTTGACCTTTATTAGTGAGCCTGGTTACCCCCTCTCGGAACCACAGACTTAGAAATCGCCAGCTCATATACAGTGCATAAAATATATTTATATATATACCCTTATACACCATTTTAATAAAAAATATCACAAAATTCTTCTAAGTCTCTCGGGAAGAGTGAAAGACGCGCACGTTCATTTTCAGAGCTCCTAGACCTTCCTATAAGAAGTTAGCCAAAAAGTAGCTTCGAAAAACGCTTAGGTTACGTTTCAGAGTTGCTTCTAATGTACCAAAGCTGGACTTAGACATAATTTCACTCTCACAACATTATGGCTGGTTGGAGACAGTCCGAACCACAAGTACCGGGTCCATGGTTCTGGCCGTATACTGGGGGGACGGGGACGACTCCCATTAACCCCTGACTATACCGGGGATACGCTTATCACAATGCCTTTCTGGTCTGTGCTGAAGCAGGGCATTCTGTCAGCCAAGTGGCTTGACCTTTATTAGTGAGCCTGGTTACCCCCTCTCGGAACCACAGACTTAGAAATCGCCAGCTCATATACAGTGCATAAAATATATTTATATATATACCCTTATACACCATTTTAATAAAAAATATCACAAAATTCTTCTAAGTCCCTCGGGAAGAGTGAAAGACGCGCACGTTCATTTTCAGAGCTCCTAGACCTTCCTATAAGAAGTTAGCCAAAAAGTAGCTTCGAAAAACGCTTAGGTTAAGTTTCAGAGTTGCTTCTAATGTACCAAAGCTGGACTTAGACATAATTTCACTCTCACAACATTATGGCTGGTTGGAGACAGTCCGAACCACAAGTACCGGGTCCATGGTTCTGGCCGTATACTGGGGGGACGGGGACGACTCCCATTAACCCCTGACTATACCGGGGATACGCTTATCACAATGCCTTTCTGGTCTGTGCTGAAGCAGGGCATTCTGGCAGCCAAGTGGCTTGACCTTTATTAGTGAGCCTGGTTACCCCCTCTCGGAACCACAGACTTAGAAATCGCCAGCTCATATACAGTGCATAAAATATATTTATATATATACCCTTATACACCATTTTAATAAAAAATATCACAAAATTCTTCTAAGTCCCTCGGGAAGAGTGAAAGACGCGCACGTTCATTTTCAGAGCTCCTAGACCTTCCTATAAGAAGTTAGCCAAAAAGTAGCTTCGAAAAACGCTTAGGTTAAGTTTCAGAGTTGCTTCTAATGTACCAAAGCTGGACTTAGACATAATTTCACTCTCACAACATTATGGCTGGTTGGAGAGAGTCCGAACCACAAGTACCGGGTCCATGGTTCTGGCCGTATACTGGGGGGACGGGGACGACTCCCATTAACCCCTGACTATACCGGGGATACGCTTATCACAATGCCTTTCTGGTCTGTGCTGAAGCAGGGCATTCTGGCAGCCAAGTGGCTTGACCTTTATTAGTGAGCCTGGTTACCCCCTCTCGGAACCACAGACTTAGAAATCGCCAGCTCATATACAGTGCATAAAATATATTTATATATATATACCCTTATACACCATTTTAATAAAAAATATCACAAAATTCTTCTAAGTCCCTCTGGAAGAGTGAAAGACGCGCACGTTCATATTTAGAGCTCCTAGACCTTCCTATAAGAAGTTAGCCAAAAAGTAGCTTCGAAAAACGCTTAGGTTAAGTTTCAGAGTTGCTTCTAATGTACCAAAGCTGGACTTAGACATAATTTCACTCTCACAACATTATGGCTGGTTGGAGACAGTCCGAACCACAAGTACCGGGTCCATGGTTCTGGCCGTATACTGGGGGGACGGGGACGACTCCCATTAACCCCTGACTATACCGGGGATACGCTTATCACAATGCCTTTCTGGTCTGTGCTGAAGCAGGGCATTCTGGCAGCCAAGTGGCTTGACCTTTATTAGTGAGCCTGGTTACCCCCTCTCGGAACCACAGACTTAGAAATCGCCAGCTCATATACAGTGCATAAAATATATTTATATATATACCCTTATACACCATTTTAATAAAAAATATCACAAAATTCTTCTAAGTCTCTCGGGAAGAGTGAAAGACGCGCACGTTCATTTTCAGAGCTCCTAGACCTTCCTATAAGAAGTTAGCCAAAAAGTAGCTTCGAAAAACGCTTAGGTTACGTTTCAGAGTTGCTTCTAATGTACCAAAGCTGGACTTAGACATAATTTCACTCTCACAACATTATGGCTGGTTGGAGACAGTCCGAACCACAAGTACCGGGTCCATGGTTCTGGCCGTATACTGGGGGGACGGGGACGACTCCCATTAACCCCTGACTATACCGGGGATACGCTTATCACAATGCCTTTCTGGTCTGTGCTGAAGCAGGGCATTCTGGCAGCCAAGTGGCTTGACCTTTATTAGTGAGCCTGGTTACCCCCTCTCGGAACCACAGACTTAGAAATCGCCAGCTCATATACAGTGCATAAAATATATTTATATATATACCCTTATACACCATTTTAATAAAAAATATCACAAAATTCTTCTAAGTCCCTCGGGAAGAGTGAAAGACGCGCACGTTCATTTTCAGAGCTCCTAAACCTTCCTATAAGAAGTTAGCCAAAAAGTAGCTTCGAAAAACGCTTAGGTTAAGTTTCAGAGTTGCTTCTAATGTACCAAAGCTGGACTTAGACATAATTTCACTCTCACAACATTATGGCTGGTTGGAGACAGTCCGAACCACAAGTACCGGGTCCATGGTTCTGGCCGTATACTGGGGGGACGGGGACGACTCCCATTAACCCCTGACTATACCGGGGATACGCTTATCACAATGCCTTTCTGGTCTGTGCTGAAGCAGGGCATTCTGGCAGCCAAGTGTCTTGACCTTTATTAGTGAAACTGGTTACCCCCTCTCGGAACCACAGACTTAGAAATCGCCAGCTCATATACAGTGCATAAAATATATTTATATATATACCCTTATACACCATTTTAATAAAAAATATCACAAAATTCTTCTAAGTCCCTCGGGAAGAGTGAAAGACGCGCACGTTCATTTTCAGAGCTCCTAGACCTTCCTATAAGAAGTTAGCCAAAAAGTAGCTTCGAAAAACGCTTAGGTTAAGTTTCAGAGTTGCTTCTAATGTACCAAAGCTGGACTTAGACATAATTTCACTCTCACAACATTATGGCTGGTTGGAGACAGTCCGAACCACAAGTACCGGGTCCATGGTTCTGGCCGTATACTGGGGGGACGGGGACGACTCCCATTAACCCCTGACTATACCGGGGATACGCTTATCACAATGCCTTTCTGGTCTGTGCTGAAGCAGGGCATTCTGGCAGCCAAGTGGCTTGACCTTTATTAGTGAGCCTGGTTACCCCCTCTCGGAACCACAGACTTAGAAATCGCCAGCTCATATACAGTGCATAAAATATATTTATATATATACCCTTATACACCATTTTAATAAAAAATATCACAAAATTCTTCTAAGTCCCTCGGGAAGAGTGAAAGACGCGCACGTTCATTTTCAGAGCTCCTAGACCTTCCTATAAGAAGTTAGCCAAAAAGTAGCTTCGAAAAACGCTTAGGTTAAGTTTCAGAGTTGCTTCTAATGTACCAAAGCTGGACTTAGACATAATTTCACTCTCACAACATTATGGCTGGTTGGAGACAGTCCGAACCACAAGTACCGGGTCCATGGTTCTGGCCGTATACTGGGGGGACGGGGACGACTCCCATTAACCCCTGACTATACCGGGGATACGCTTATCACAATGCCTTTCTGGTCTGTGCTGAAGCAGGGCATTCTGGCAGCCAAGTGGCTTGACCTTTATTAGTGAGCCTGGTTACCCCCTCTCGGAACCACAGACTTAGAAATCGCCAGCTCATATACAGTGCATAAAATATATTTATATATATACCCTTATACACCATTTTAATAAAAAATATCACAAAATTCTTCTAAGTCCCTCGGGAAGAGTGAAAGACGCGCACGTTCATTTTCAGAGCTCCTAGACCTTCCTATAAGAAGTTAGCCAAAAAGCAGCTTCGAAAAACGCTTAGGTTAAGTTTCAGAGTTGCTTCTAATGTACCAAAGCTGGACTTAGACATAATTTCACTCTCACAACATTATGGCTGGTTGGAGACAGTCCGAACCACAAGTACCGGGTCCATGGTTCTGGCCGTATACTGGGGGGACGGGGACGACTCCCATTAACCCCTGACTATACCGGGGATACGCTTATCACAATGCCTTTCTGGTCTGTGCTGAAGCAGGGCATTCTGGCAGCCAAGTGGCTTGACCTTTATTAGTGAGCCTGGTTACCCCCTCTCGGAACCACAGACTTAGAAATCGCCAGCTCATATACAGTGCATAAAATATATTTATATATATACCCTTATACACCATTTTAATAAAAAATATCACAAAATTCTTCTAAGTCTCTCGGGAAGAGTGAAAGACGCGCACGTTCATTTTCAGAGCTCCTAGACCTTCCTATAAGAAGTTAGCCAAAAAGTAGCTTCGAAAAACGCTTAGGTTAAGTTTCAGAGTTGCTTCTAATGTACCAAAGCTGGACTTAGACATAATTTCACTCTCACAACATTATGGCTGGTTGGAGACAGTCCGAACCACAAGTACCGGGTCCATGGTTCTGGCCGTATACTGGGGGGACGGGGACGACTCCCATTAACCCCTGACTATACCGGGGATACGCTTATCACAATGCCTTTCTGGTCTGTGCTGAAGCAGGGCATTCTGGCAGCCAAGTGGCTTGACCTT
This sequence comes from Ascaphus truei, assembly GCF_040206685.1. Classification (NCBI taxonomy): domain Eukaryota; kingdom Metazoa; phylum Chordata; class Amphibia; order Anura; family Ascaphidae; genus Ascaphus; species Ascaphus truei. Next base: position 570,068 of record NW_027454112.1, on the reverse strand, counting down.
TATTAGTGAGCCTGGTTACCCCCTCTCGGAACCACAGACTTAGAAATCGCCAGCTCATATACAGTGCATAAAATATATTTATATATATACCCTTATACACCATTTTAATAAAAAATATCACAAAATTCTTCTAAGTCCCTCGGGAAGAGTGAAAGACGCGCACGTTCATTTTCAGAGCTCCTAGACCTTCCTATAAGAAGTTAGCCAAAAAGTAGCTTCGAAAAACGCTTAGGTTAAGTTTCAGAGTTGCTTCTAATGTACCAAAGCTGGACTTAGACATAATTTCACTCTCACAACATTATGGCTGGTTGGAGACAGTCCGAACCACAAGTACCGGGTCCATGGTTCTGGCCGTATACTGGGGGGACGGGGACGACTCCCATTAACCCCTGACTATACCGGGGATACGCTTATCACAATGCCTTTCTGGTCTGTGCTGAAGCAGGGCATTCTGGCAGCCAAGTGGCTTGACCTTTATTAGTGAAACTGGTTACCCCCTCTCGGAACCACAGACTTAGAAATCGCCAGCTCATATACAGTGCATAAAATATATTTATATATATACCCTTATACACCATTTTAATAAAAAATATCCCAAAATTCTTCTAAGTCCCTCGGGAAGAGTGAAAGACGCGCACGTTCATTTTCAGAGCTCCTAGACCTTCCTATAAGAAGTTAGCCAAAAAGTAGCTTCGAAAAACGCTTAGGTTAAGTTTCAGAGTTGCTTCTAATGTACCAAAGCTGGACTTAGACATAATTTCACTCTCACAACATTATGGCTGGTTGGAGACAGTCCGAACCACAAGTACCGGGTCCATGGTTCTGGCCGTATACTGGGGGGACGGGGACGACTCCCATTAACCCCTGACTATACCGGGGATACTCTTATCACAATGCCTTTCTGGTCTGTGCTGAAGCAGGGCATTCTGGCAGCCAAGTGGCTTGACCTTTATTAGTGAGCCTGGTTACCCCCTCTCGGAACCACAGACTTAGAAATCGCCAGCTCATATACAGTGCATAAAATATATTTATATATATACCCTTATACACCATTTTAATAAAAAATATCACAAAATTCTTCTAAGTCCCTCGGGAAGAGTGAAAGACGCGCACGTTCATTTTCAGAGCTCCTAGACCTTCCTATAAGAAGTTAGCCAAAAAGTAGCTTCGAAAAACGCTTAGGTTAAGTTTCAGAGTTGCTTCTAATGTACCAAAGCTGGACTTAGACATAATTTCACTCTCACAACATTATGGCTGGTTGGAGACAGTCCGAACCACAAGTACCGGGTCCATGGTTCTGGCCGTATACTGGGGGGACGGGGACGACTCCCATTAACCCCTGACTATACCGGGGATACGCTTATCACAATGCCTTTCTGGTCTGTGCTGTAGCAGGGCATTCTGGCAGCCAAGTGGCTTGACCTTTATTAGTGAGCCTGGTTACCCCCTCTCGGAACCACAGACTTAGAAATCGCCAGCTCATATACAGTGCATAAAATATATTTATATATATACCCTTATACACCATTTTAATAAAAAATATCACAAAATTCTTCTAAGTCCCTCGGGAAGAGTGAAAGACGCGCACGTTCATTTTCAGAGCTCCTAGACCTTCCTATAAGAAGTTAGCCAAAAAGTAGCTTCGAAAAACGCTTAGGTTAAGTTTCAGAGTTGCTTCTAATGTACCAAAGCTGGACTTAGACATAATTTCACTCTCACAACATTATGGCTGGTTGGAGACAGTCCGAACCACAAGTACCGGGTCCATGGTTCTGGCCGTATACTGGGGGGACGGGGACGACTCCCATTAACCCCTGACTATACCGGGGATACGCTTATCACAATGCCTTTCTGGTCTGTGCTGAAGCAGGGCATTCTGGCAGCCAAGTGGCTTGACCTTTATTAGTGAGCCTGGTTACCCCCTCTCGGAACCACAGACTTAGAAATCGCCAGCTCATATACAGTGCATAAAATATATTTATATATATACCCTTATACACCATTTTAATAAAAAATATCACAAAATTCTTCTAAGTCTCTCGGGAAGAGTGAAATACGCGCACGTTCATTTTCAGAGCTCCTTGACCTTCCTATAAGAAGTTAGCCAAAAAGTAGCTTCGAAAAACGCTTAGGTTAAGTTTCAGAGTTGCTTCTAATGTACCAAAGCTGGACTTAGACATAATTTCACTCTCACAACATTATGGCTGGTTGGAGACAGTCCGAACCAAAAGTACCGGGTCCATGGTTCTGGCCGTATACTGGGGGGACGGGGACGACTCCCATTAACCCCTGACTATACCGGGGATACGCTTATCACAATGCCTTTCTGGTCTGTGCTGAAGCAGGGCATTCTGGCAGCCAAGTGGCTTGACCTTTATTAGTGAGCCTGGTTACCCCCTCTCGGAACCACAGACTTAGAAATCGCCAGCTCATATACAGTGCATAAAATATATTTATATATATACCCTTATACACCATTTAATAAAAAATATCACAAAATTCTTCTAAGTCCCTCGGGAAGAGTGAAAGACGCGCACGTTCATTTTCAGAGCTCCTAGACCTTCCTATAAGAAGTTAGCCAAAAAGTAGCTTCGAAAAACGCTTAGGTTAAGTTTCAGAGTTGCTTCTAATGTACCAAAGCTGGACTTAGACATAATTTCACTCTCACAACATTATGGCTGGTTGGAGACAGTCCGAACCACAAGTACCGGGTCCATGGTTCTGGCCGTATACTGGGGGGACGGGGACGACTCCCATTAACCCCTGACTATACCGGGGATACGCTTATCACAATGCCTTTCTGGTCTGTGCTGAAGCAGGGCATTCTGGCAGCCAAGTGGCTTGACCTTTATTAGTGAGCCTGGTTACCCCCTCTCGGAACCACAGACTTAGAAATCGCCAGCTCATATACAGTGCATAAAATATATTTATATATATACCCTTATACACCATTTTAATAAAAAATATCACAAAATTCTTCTAAGTCCCTCGGGAAGAGTGAAAGACGCGCACGTTCATTTTCAGAGCTCCTTGACCTTCCTATAAGAAGTTAGCCAAAAAGTAGCTTCGAAAAACGCTTAGGTTAAGTTTCAGAGTTGCTTCTAATGTACCAAAGCTGGACTTAGACATAATTTCACTCTCACAACATTATGGCTGGTTGGAGACAGTCCGAACCAAAAGTACCGGGTCCATGGTTCTGGCCGTATACTGGGGGGACGGGGACGACTCCAATTAACCCCTGACTATACCGGGGATACGCTTATCACAATGCCTTTCTGGTCTGTGCTGAAGCAGGGCATTCTGGCAGCCAAGTGGCTTGACCTTTATTAGTGAGCCTGGTTACCCCCTCTCGGAACCACAGACTTAGAAATCGCCAGCTCATATACAGTGCATAAAATATATTTATATATATACCCTTATACACCATTTAATAAAAAATATCACAAAATTCTTCTAAGTCCCTCGGGAAGAGTGAAAGACGCGCACGTTCATTTTCAGAGCTCCTAGACCTTCCTATAAGAAGTTAGCCAAAAAGTAGCTTCGAAAAACGCTTAGGTTAAGTTTCAGAGTTGCTTCTAATGTACCAAAGCTGGACTTAGACATAATTTCACTCTCACAACATTATGGCTGGTTGGAGACAGTCCGAACCACAAGTACCGGGTCCATGGTTCTGGCCGTATACTGGGGGGACGGGGACGACTCCCATTAACCCCTGACTATACCGGGGATACGCTTATCACAATGCCTTTCTGGTCTGTGCTGAAGCAGGGCATTCTGGCAGCCAAGTGGCTTGACCTTTATTAGTGAAACTGGTTACCCCCTCTCGGAACCACAGACTTAGAAATCGCCAGCTCATATACAGTGCATAAAATATATTTATATATATACCCTTATACACCATTTTAATAAAAAATATCACAAAATTCTTCTAAGTCCCTCGGGAAGAGTGAAAGACGCGCACGTTCATTTTCAGAGCTCCTAGACCTTCCTATAAGAAGTTAGCCAAAAAGTAGCTTCGAAAAACGCTTAGGTTAAGTTTCAGAGTTGCTTCTAATGTACCAAAGCTGGACTTAGACATAATTTCACTCTCACAACATTATGGCTGGTTGGAGACAGTCCGAACCACAAGTACCGGGTCCATGGTTCTGGCCGTATACTGGGGGGACGGGGACGACTCCCATTAACCCCTGACTATACCGGGGATACTCTTATCACAATGCCTTTCTGGTCTGTGCTGAAGCAGGGCATTCTGGCAGCCAAGTGGCTTGACCTTTATTAGTGAGCCTGGTTACCCCCTCTCGGAACCACAGACTTAGAAATCGCCAGCTCATATACAGTGCATAAAATATATTTATATATATACCCTTATACACCATTTTAATAAAAAATATCACAAAATTCTTCTAAGTCCCTCGGGAAGAGTGAAAGACGCGCACGTTCATTTTCAGAGCTCCTAGACCTTCCTATAAGAAGTTAGCCAAAAAGTAGCTTCGAAAAACGCTTAGGTTAAGTTTCAGAGTTGCTTCTAATGTACCAAAGCTGGACTTAGACATAATTTCACTCTCACAACATTATGGCTGGTTGGAGACAGTCCGAACCACAAGTACCGGGTCCATGGTTCTGGCCGTATACTGGGGGGACGGGGACGACTCCCATTAACCCCTGACTATACCGGGGATACGCTTATCACAATGCCTTTCTGGTCTGTGCTGAAGCAGGGCATTCTGGCAGCCAAGTGGCTTGACCTTTATTAGTGAAACTGGTTACCCCCTCTCGGAACCACAGACTTAGAAATCGCCAGCTCATATACAGTGCATAAAATATATTTATATATATACCCTTATACACCATTTTAATAAAAAATATCACAAAATTCTTCTAAGTCCCTCGGGAAGAGTGAAAGACGCGCACGTTCATTTTCAGAGCTCCTAGACCTTCCTATAAGAAGTTAGCCAAAAAGTAGCTTCGAAAAACGCTTAGGTTAAGTTTCAGAGTTGCTTCTAATGTACCAAAGCTGGACTTAGACATAATTTCACTCTCACAACATTATGGCTGGTTGGAGACAGTCCGAACCACAAGTACCGGGTCCATGGTTCTGGCCGTATACTGGGGGGACGGGGACGACTCCCATTAACCCCTGACTATACCGGGGATACTCTTATCACAATGCCTTTCTGGTCTGTGCTGAAGCAGGGCATTCTGGCAGCCAAGTGGCTTGACCTTTATTAGTGAGCCTGGTTACCCCCTCTCGGAACCACAGACTTAGAAATCGCCAGCTCATATACAGTGCATAAAATATATTTATATATATACCCTTATACACCATTTTAATAAAAAATATCACAAAATTCTTCTAAGTCTCTCGGGAAGAGTGAAATACGCGCACGTTCATTTTCAGAGCTCCTTGACCTTCCTATAAGAAGTTAGCCAAAAAGTAGCTTCGAAAAACGCTTAGGTTAAGTTTCAGAGTTGCTTCTAATGTACCAAAGCTGGACTTAGACATAATTTCACTCTCACAACATTATGGCTGGTTGGAGACAGTCCGAACCAAAAGTACCGGGTCCATGGTTCTGGCCGTATACTGGGGGGACGGGGACGACTCCCATTAACCCCTGACTATACCGGGGATACGCTTATCACAATGCCTTTCTGGTCTGTGCTGAAGCAGGGCATTCTGGCAGCCAAGTGGCTTGACCTTTATTAGTGAGCCTGGTTACCCCCTCTCGGAACCACAGACTTAGAAATCGCCAGCTCATATACAGTGCATAAAATATATTTATATATATACCCTTATACACCATTTAATAAAAAATATCACAAAATTCTTCTAAGTCCCTCGGGAAGAGTGAAAGACGCGCACGTTCATTTTCAGAGCTCCTAGACCTTCCTATAAGAAGTTAGCCAAAAAGTAGCTTCGAAAAACGCTAAGGTTAAGTTTCAGAGTTGCTTCTAATGTACCAAAGCTGGACTTAGACATAATTTCACTCTCACAACATTATGGCTGGTTGGAGACAGTCCGAACCACAAGTACCGGGTCCATGGTTCTGGCCGTATACTGGGGGGACGGGGACGACTCCCATTAACCCCTGACTATACCGGGGATACGCTTATCACAATGCCTTTCTGGTCTGTGCTGAAGCAGGGCATTCTGTCAGCCAAGTGGCTTGACCTTTATTAGTGAGCCTGGTTACCCCCTCTCGGAACCACAGACTTAGAAATCGCCAGCTCATATACAGTGCATAAAATATATTTATATATATACCCTTATACACCATTTTAATAAAAAATATCACAAAATTCTTCTAAGTCCCTCGGGAAGAGTGAAAGACGCGCACGTTCATTTTCAGAGCTCCTAGACCTTCCTATAAGAAGTTAGCCAAAAAGTAGCTTCGAAAAACGCTTAGGTTAAGTTTCAGAGTTGCTTCTAATGTACCAAAGCTGGACTTAGACATAATTTCACTCTCACAACATTATGGCTGGTTGGAGACAGTCCGAACCACAAGTACCGGGTCCATGGTTCTGGCCGTATACTGGGGGGACGGGGACGACTCCCATTAACCCCTGACTATACCGGGGATACGCTTATCACAATGCCTTTCTGGTCTGTGCTGAAGCAGGGCATTCTGGCAGCCAAGTGGCTTGACCTTTATTAGTGAAACTGGTTACCCCCTCTCGAAACCACAGACTTAGAAATCGCCAGCTCATATACAGTGCATAAAATATATTTATATATATACCCTTATACACCATTTTAATAAAAAATATCACAAAATTCTTCTAAGTCCCTCGGGAAGAGTGAAAGACGCGCACGTTCATTTTCAGAGCTCCTAGACCTTCCTATAAGAAGTTAGCCAAAAAGTAGCTTCGAAAAACGCTTAGGTTAAGTTTCAGAGTTGCTTCTAATGTACCAAAGCTGGACTTAGACATAATTTCACTCTCACAACATTATGGCTGGTTGGAGACAGTCCGAACCACAAGTACCGGGTCCATGGTTCTGGCCGTATACTGGGGGGACGGGGACGACTCCCATTAACCCCTGACTATACCGGGGATACGCTTATCACAATGCCTTTCTGGTCTGTGCTGAAGCAGGGCATTCTGGCAGCCAAGTGGCTTGACCTTTATTAGTGAGCCTGGTTACCCCCTCTCGGAACCACAGACTTAGAAATCGCCAGCTCATATACAGTGCATAAAATATATTTATATATATACCCTTATACACCATTTTAATAAAAAATATCACAAAATTCTTCTAAGTCTCTCGGGAAGAGTGAAAGACGCGCACGTTCATTTTCAGAGCTCCTAGACCTTCCTATAAGAAGTTAGCCAAAAAGTAGCTTCGAAAAACGCTTAGGTTACGTTTCAGAGTTGCTTCTAATGTACCAAAGCTGGACTTAGACATAATTTCACTCTCACAACATTATGGCTGGTTGGAGACAGTCCGAACCACAAGTACCGGGTCCATGGTTCTGGCCGTATACTGGGGGGACGGGGACGACTCCCATTAACCCCTGACTATACCGGGGATACGCTTATCACAATGCCTTTCTGGTCTGTGCTGAAGCAGGGCATTCTGGCAGCCAAGTGGCTTGACCTTTATTAGTGAGCCTGGTTACCCCCTCTCGGAACCACAGACTTAGAAATCGCCAGCTCATATACAGTGCATAAAATATATTTATATATATACCCTTATACACCATTTTAATAAAAAATATCACAAAATTCTTCTAAGTCCCTCGGGAAGAGTGAAAGACGCGCACGTTCATTTTCAGAGCTCCTAAACCTTCCTATAAGAAGTTAGCCAAAAAGTAGCTTCGAAAAACGCTTAGGTTAAGTTTCAGAGTTGCTTCTAATGTACCAAAGCTGGACTTAGACATAATTTCACTCTCACAACATTATGGCTGGTTGGAGACAGTCCGAACCACAAGTACCGGGTCCATGGTTCTGGCCGTATACTGGGGGGACGGGGACGACTCCCATTAACCCCTGACTATACCGGGGATACGCTTATCACAATGCCTTTCTGGTCTGTGCTGAAGCAGGGCATTCTGGCAGCCAAGTGGCTTGACCTTTATTAGTGAGCCTGGTTACCCCCTCTCGGAACCACAGACTTAGAAATCGCCAGCTCATATACAGTGCATAAAATATATTTATATATATACCCTTATAAACCATTTTAATAAAAAATATCACAAAATTCTTCTAAGTCCCTCGGGAAGAGTAAAAGACGCGCACGTTCATTTTCAGAGCTCCTAGACCTTCCTATAAGAAGTTAGCCAAAAAGTAGCTTCGAAAAACGCTTAGGTTAAGTTTCAGAGTTGCTTCTAATGTACCAAAGCTGGACTTAGACATAATTTCACTCTCACAACATTATGGCTGGTTGGAGACAGTCCGAACCACAAGTACCGGGTCCATGGTTCTGGCCGTATACTGGGGGGACGGGGACGACTCCCATTAACCCCTGACTATACCGGGGATACGCTTATCACAATGCCTTTCTGGTCTGTGCTGAAGCAGGGCATTCTGGCAGCCAAGTGGCTTGACCTTTATTAGTGAAACTGGTTACCCCCTCTCGGAACCACAGACTTAGAAATCGCCAGCTCATATACAGTGCATAAAATATATTTATATATATACCCTTATACACCATTTTAATAAAAAATATCACAAAATTCTTCTAAGTCCCTCGGGAAGAGTGAAAGACGCGCACGTTCATTTTCAGAGCTCCTAGACCTTCCTATAAGAAGTTAGCCAAAAAGTAGCTTCGAAAAACGCTTAGGTTAAGTTTCAGAGTTGCTTCTAATGTACCAAAGCTGGACTTAGACATAATTTCACTCTCACAACATTATGGCTGGTTGGAGACAGTCCGAACCACAAGTACCGGGTCCATGGTTCTGGCCGTATACTGGGGGGACGGGGACGACTCCCATTAACCCCTGACTATACCGGGGATACTCTTATCACAATGCCTTTCTGGTCTGTGCTGAAGCAGGGCATTCTGGCAGCCAAGTGGCTTGACCTTTATTAGTGAGCCTGGTTACCCCCTCTCGGAACCACAGACTTAGAAATCGCCAGCTCATATACAGTGCATAAAATATATTTATATATATACCCTTATACACCATTTTAATAAAAAATATCACAAAATTCTTCTAAGTCTCTCGGGAAGAGTGAAATACGCGCACGTTCATTTTCAGAGCTCCTTGACCTTCCTATAAGAAGTTAGCCAAAAAGTAGCTTCGAAAAACGCTTAGGTTAAGTTTCAGAGTTGCTTCTAATGTACCAAAGCTGGACTTAGACATAATTTCACTCTCACAACATTATGGCTGGTTGGAGACAGTCCGAACCAAAAGTACCGGGTCCATGGTTCTGGCCGTATACTGGGGGGACGGGGACGACTCCCATTAACCCCTGACTATACCGGGGATACGCTTATCACAATGCCTTTCTGGTCTGTGCTGAAGCAGGGCATTCTGGCAGCCAAGTGGCTTGACCTTTATTAGTGAGCCTGGTTACCCCCTCTCGGAACCACAGACTTAGAAATCGCCAGCTCATATACAGTGCATAAAATATATTTATATATATACCCTTATACACCATTTAATAAAAAATATCACAAAATTCTTCTAAGTCCCTCGGGAAGAGTGAAAGACGCGCACGTTCATTTTCAGAGCTCCTAGACCTTCCTATAAGAAGTTAGCCAAAAAGTAGCTTCGAAAAACGCTAAGGTTAAGTTTCAGAGTTGCTTCTAATGTACCAAAGCTGGACTTAGACATAATTTCACTCTCACAACATTATGGCTGGTTGGAGACAGTCCGAACCACAAGTACCGGGTCCATGGTTCTGGCCGTATACTGGGGGGACGGGGACGACTCCCATTAACCCCTGACTATACCGGGGATACGCTTATCACAATGCCTTTCTGGTCTGTGCTGAAGCAGGGCATTCTGTCAGCCAAGTGGCTTGACCTTTATTAGTGAGCCTGGTTACCCCCTCTCGGAACCACAGACTTAGAAATCGCCAGCTCATATACAGTGCATAAAATATATTTATATATATACCCTTATACACCATTTTAATAAAAAATATCACAAAATTCTTCTAAGTCCCTCGGGAAGAGTGAAAGACGCGCACGTTCATTTTCAGAGCTCCTAGACCTTCCTATAAGAAGTTAGCCAAAAAGTAGCTTCGAAAAACGCTTAGGTTAAGTTTCAGAGTTGCTTCTAATGTACCAAAGCTGGACTTAGACATAATTTCACTCTCACAACATTATGGCTGGTTGGAGACAGTCCGAACCACAAGTACCGGGTCCATGGTTCTGGCCGTATACTGGGGGGACGGGGACGACTCCCATTAACCCCTGACTATACCGGGGATACGCTTATCACAATGCCTTTCTGGTCTGTGCTGAAGCAGGGCATTCTGGCAGCCAAGTGGCTTGACCTTTATTAGTGAAACTGGTTACCCCCTCTCGAAACCACAGACTTAGAAATCGCCAGCTCATATACAGTGCATAAAATATATTTATATATATACCCTTATACACCATTTTAATAAAAAATATCACAAAATTCTTCTAAGTCCCTCGGGAAGAGTGAAAGACGCGCACGTTCATTTTCAGAGCTCCTAGACCTTCCTATAAGAAGTTAGCCAAAAAGTAGCTTCGAAAAACGCTTAGGTTAAGTTTCAGAGTTGCTTCTAATGTACCAAAGCTGGACTTAGACATAATTTCACTCTCACAACATTATGGCTGGTTGGAGACAGTCCGAACCACAAGTACCGGGTCCATGGTTCTGGCCGTATACTGGGGGGACGGGGACGACTCCCATTAACCCCTGACTATACCGGGGATACGCTTATCACAATGCCTTTCTGGTCTGTGCTGAAGCAGGGCATTCTGGCAGCCAAGTGGCTTGACCTTTATTAGTGAGCCTGGTTACCCCCTCTCGGAACCACAGACTTAGAAATCGCCAGCTCATATACAGTGCATAAAATATATTTATATATATACCCTTATACACCATTTTAATAAAAAATATCACAAAATTCTTCTAAGTCTCTCGGGAAGAGTGAAAGACGCGCACGTTCATTTTCAGAGCTCCTAGACCTTCCTATAAGAAGTTAGCCAAAAAGTAGCTTCGAAAAACGCTTAGGTTACGTTTCAGAGTTGCTTCTAATGTACCAAAGCTGGACTTAGACATAATTTCACTCTCACAACATTATGGCTGGTTGGAGACAGTCCGAACCACAAGTACCGGGTCCATGGTTCTGGCCGTATACTGGGGGGACGGGGACGACTCCCATTAACCCCTGACTATACCGGGGATACGCTTATCACAATGCCTTTCTGGTCTGTGCTGAAGCAGGGCATTCTGGCAGCCAAGTGGCTTGACCTTTATTAGTGAGCCTGGTTACCCCCTCTCGGAACCACAGACTTAGAAATCGCCAGCTCATATACAGTGCATAAAATATATTTATATATATACCCTTATACACCATTTTAATAAAAAATATCACAAAATTCTTCTAAGTCCCTCGGGAAGAGTGAAAGACGCGCACGTTCATTTTCAGAGCTCCTAAACCTTCCTATAAGAAGTTAGCCAAAAAGTAGCTTCGAAAAACGCTTAGGTTAAGTTTCAGAGTTGCTTCTAATGTACCAAAGCTGGACTTAGACATAATTTCACTCTCACAACATTATGGCTGGTTGGAGACAGTCCGAACCACAAGTACCGGGTCCATGGTTCTGGCCGTATACTGGGGGGACGGGGACGACTCCCATTAACCCCTGACTATACCGGGGATACGCTTATCACAATGCCTTTCTGGTCTGTGCTGAAGCAGGGCATTCTGGCAGCCAAGTGTCTTGACCTTTATTAGTGAAACTGGTTACCCCCTCTCGGAACCACAGACTTAGAAATCGCCAGCTCATATACAGTGCATAAAATATATTTATATATATACCCTTATACACCATTTTAATAAAAAATATCACAAAATTCTTCTAAGTCCCTCGGGAAGAGTGAAAGACGCGCACGTTCATTTTCAGAGCTCCTAGACCTTCCTATAAGAAGTTAGCCAAAAAGTAGCTTCGAAAAACGCATAGGTTAAGTTTCAGAGTTGCTTCTAATGTACAAAAGCTGGACTTAGACATAATTTTACTCTCACAACATTATGGCTGGATGGAGACAGTCCGAACCACAAGTTCCGGGTCCATGGTTCTGGCCGTATACTGGGGGGACGGGGACGACTCCCATTAACCCCTGACTATACCGGGGATACGCTTATCACAATGCCTTTCTGGTCTGTGCTGAAGCAGGGCATTCTGGCAGCCAAGTGGCTTGACCTTTATTAGTGAGCCTGGTTACCCCCTCTCGGAACCACAGACTTAGAAATCGCCAGCTCATATACAGTGCATAAAATATATTTATATATATACCCTTATACACCATTTTAATAAAAAATATCACAAAATTCTTCTAAGTCCCTCGGGAAGAGTGAAAGGCGCGCACGTTCATTTTTAGAGCTCCTAGACCTTCCTATAAGAAGTTAGCAAAAAAGTAGCTTCGAAAAACGCTTAGGTTAAGTTTCAGAGTTGCTTCTAATGTACCAAAGCTGGACTTAGACATAATTTCACTCTCACAACATTATGGCTGGTTGGAGAGAGTCCGAACCACAAGTACCGGGTCCATGGTTCTGGCCGTATACTGGGGGTCGGGGACGACTCCCATTAACCCCTGACTATACCGGGGATACGCTTATCACAATGCCTTTCTGATCTGTGCTGAAGCAGGGCATTTTGGCAGCTTAGTGGCTTGACCTTTATTAGTGAGCCTGGTTACCCCCTCTCGGAACCACAGACTTAGAAATCGCCAGCTCATATACAGTGCATAAAATATATTTATATATATACCCTTATACACCATTTTAATAAAAAATATCACACAATTCTTCTAAGTCCCTCGGGAAGAGTGAAAGACACGCACGTTCATTTTTAGAGCTCCTAGACCTTCCTATAAGAAGTTAGCCAAAAAGTAGCTTCGAAAAACGCTTAGGTTAAGTTTCAGAGTTGCTTCTAATGTACCAAAGCTGGACTTAGACATAATTTTACTCTCACAACATTATGGCTGGTTGGAGACAGTCCGAACCACAAGTTCCGGGTCCATGGTTCTGGCCGTATACTGGGGGGACGGGGACGACTCCCATTAACCCCTGACTATACCGGGGATACGCTTATCACAATGCCTTTCTGGTCTGTGCTGAAGCAGGGCATTCTGGCAGCCAAGTGGCTTGACCTTATTAGTGAGCCTGGTTACCCCCTCTCGGAACCACAGACTTAGAAATCGCCAGCTCATATACAGTGCATAAAATATATTTATATATATACCCTTATACACCATTTTAATAAAAAATATCACAAAATTCTTCTAAGTCCCTCGGGAAGAGTGAAAGACGCGCACGTTCATTTTCAGAGCTCCTAGACCTTCCTATAAGAAGTTAGCCAAAAAGTAGCTTCGAAAAACGCTTAGGTTAAGTTTCAGAGTTGCTTCTAATGTACCAAAGCTGGACTTAGACATAATTTCACTCTCACAACATTATGGCTGGTTGGAGACAGTCCGAACCACAAGTTCCGGGTCCATGGTTCTGGCCGTATACTGGGGGGACGGGGACGACTCCCATTAACCCCTGACTATACCGGGGATACGCTTATCACAATGCCTTTCTGGTCTGTGCTGAAGCAGGGCATTCTGGCAGCCAAGTGGCTTGACCTTTATTAGTGAGCCTGGTTACCCCCTCTCGGAACCACAGACTTAGAAATCGCCAGCTCATATACAGTGCATAAAATATATTTATATATATATACCCTTATACACCATTTTAATAAAAAATATCACAAAATTCTTCTAAGTCCCTCTGGAAGAGTGAAAGACGCGCACGTTCATTTTTAGAGCTCCTAGACCTTCCTATAAGAAGTTAGCCAAAAAGTAGCTTCGAAAAACGCTTAGGTTAAGTTTCAGAGTTGCTTCTAATGTACCAAAGCTGGACTTAGACATAATTTCACTCTCACAACATTATGGCTGGTTGGAGACAGTCCGAACCACAAGTACCGGGTCCATGGTTCTGGCCGTATACTGGGGGGACGGGGACGACTCCCATTAACCCCTGACTATACCGGGGATACGCTTATCACAATGCCTTTCTGGTCTGTGCTGAAGCAGGGCATTCTGGCAGCCAAGTGGCTTGACCTTTATTAGTGAGCCTGGTTACCCCCTCTCGGAACCACAGACTTAGAAATCGCCAGCTCATATACAGTGCATAAAATATATTTATATATATACCCTTATACACCATTTTAATAAAAAATATCACAAAATTCTTCTAAGTCTCTCGGGAAGAGTGAAAGACGCGCACGTTCATTTTCAGAGCTCCTAGACCTTCCTATAAGAAGTTAGCCAAAAAGTAGCTTCGAAAAACGCTTAGGTTACGTTTCAGAGTTGCTTCTAATGTACCAAAGCTGGACTTAGACATAATTTCACTCTCACAACATTATGGCTGGTTGGAGACAGTCCGAACCACAAGTACCGGGTCCATGGTTCTGGCCGTATACTGGGGGGACGGGGACGACTCCCATTAACCCCTGACTATACCGGGGATACGCTTATCACAATGCCTTTCTGGTCTGTGCTGAAGCAGGGCATTCTGGCAGCCAAGTGGCTTGACCTTTATTAGTGAGCCTGGTTACCCCCTCTCGGAACCACAGACTTAGAAATCGCCAGCTCATATACAGTGCATAAAATATATTTATATATATACCCTTATACACCATTTTAATAAAAAATATCACAAAATTCTTCTAAGTCTCTCGGGAAGAGTGAAAGACGCGCACGTTCATTTTCAGAGCTCCTAGACCTTCCTATAAGAAGTTAGCCAAAAAGTAGCTTCGAAAAACGCTTAGGTTACGTTTCAGAGTTGCTTCTAATGTACCAAAGCTGGACTTAGACATAATTTCACTCTCACAACATTATGGCTGGTTGGAGACAGTCCGAACCACAAGTACCGGGTCCATGGTTCTGGCCGTATACTGGGGGGACGGGGACGACTCCCATTAACCCCTGACTATACCGGGGATACGCTTATCACAATGCCTTTCTGGTCTGTGCTGAAGCAGGGCATTCTGGCAGCCAAGTGGCTTGACCTTTATTAGTGAGCCTGGTTACCCCCTCTCGGAACCACAGACTTAGAAATCGCCAGCTCATATACAGTGCATAAAATATATTTATATATATATACCCTTATACACCATTTTAATAAAAAATATCACAAAATTCTTCTAAGTCCCTCTGGAAGAGTGAAAGACGCGCACGTTCATTTTTAGAGCTCCTAGACCTTCCTATAAGAAGTTAGCCAAAAAGTAGCTTCGAAAAACGCTTAGGTTAAGTTTCAGAGTTGCTTCTAATGTACCAAAGCTGGACTTAGACATAATTTCACTCTCACAACATTATGGCTGGTTGGAGACAGTCCGAACCACAAGTACCGGGTCCATGGTTCTGGCCGTATACTGGGGGGACGGGGACGACTCCCATTAACCCCTGACTATACCGGGGATACGCTTATCACAATGCCTTTCTGGTCTGTGCTGAAGCAGGGCATTCTGGCAGCCAAGTGGCTTGACCTTTATTAGTGAGCCTGGTTACCCCCTCTCGGAACCACAGACTTAGAAATCGCCAGCTCATATACAGTGCATAAAATATATTTATATATATACCCTTATACACCATTTTAATAAAAAATATCACAAAATTCTTCTAAGTCTCTCGGGAAGAGTGAAAGACGCGCACGTTCATTTTCAGAGCTCCTAGACCTTCCTATAAGAAGTTAGCCAAAAAGTAGCTTCGAAAAACGCTTAGGTTACGTTTCAGAGTTGCTTCTAATGTACCAAAGCTGGACTTAGACATAATTTCACTCTCACAACATTATGGCTGGTTGGAGACAGTCCGAACCACAAGTACCGGGTCCATGGTTCTGGCCGTATACTGGGGGGACGGGGACGACTCCCATTAACCCCTGACTATACCGGGGATACGCTTATCACAATGCCTTTCTGGTCTGTGCTGAAGCAGGGCATTCTGGCAGCCAAGTGGCTTGACCTTTATTAGTGAGCCTGGTTACCCCCTCTCGGAACCACAGACTTAGAAATCGCCAGCTCATATACAGTGCATAAAATATATTTATATATATACCCTTATACACCATTTTAATAAAAAATATCACAAAATTCTTCTAAGTCTCTCGGGAAGAGTGAAAGACGCGCACGTTCATTTTCAGAGCTCCTAGACCTTCCTATAAGAAGTTAGCCAAAAAGTAGCTTCGAAAAACGCTTAGGTTACGTTTCAGAGTTGCTTCTAATGTACCAAAGCTGGACTTAGACATAATTTCACTCTCACAACATTATGGCTGGTTGGAGACAGTCCGAACCACAAGTACCGGGTCCATGGTTCTGGCCGTATACTGGGGGGACGGGGACGACTCCCATTAACCCCTGACTATACCGGGGATTCGCTTATCACAATGCCTTTCTGGTCTGTGCTGAAGCAGGGCATTCTGGCAGCCAAGTGGCTTGACCTTTATTAGTGAGCCTGGTTACCCCCTCTCGGAACCACAGACTTAGAAATCGCCAGCTCATGTACAGTGCATAAAATATATTTATATATATACCCTTATACACCATTTTAATAAAAAATATCACAAAATTCTTCTAAGTCTCTCGGGAAGAGTGAAAGACGCGCACGTTCATTTTCAGAGCTCCTAGACCTTCCTATAAGAAGTTAGCCAAAAAGTAGCTTCGAAAAACGCTTAGGTTAAGTTTCAGAGTTGCTTCTAATGTACCAAAGCTGGACTTAGACATAATTTCACTCTCACAACATTATGGCTGGTTGGAGACAGTCCGAACCACAAGTACCGGGTCCATGGTTCTGGCCGTATACTGGGGGGACGGGGACGACTCCCATTAACCCCTGACTATACCGGGGATACGCTTATCACAATGCCTTTCTGGTCTGTGCTGAAGCAGGGCATTCTGGCAGCCAAGTGGCTTGACCTTTATTAGTGAGCCTGGTTACCCCCTCTCGGAACCACAGACTTAGAAATCGCCAGCTCATATACAGTGCATAAAATATATTTATATATATACCCTTATACACCATTTTAATAAAAAATATCACAAAATTCTTCTAAGTCTCTCGGGAAGAGTGAAATACGCGCACGTTCATTTTCAGAGCTCCTTGACCTTCCTATAAGAAGTTAGCCAAAAAGTAGCTTCGAAAAACGCTTAGGTTACGTTTCAGAGTTGCTTCTAATGTACCAAAGCTGGACTTAGACATAATTTCACTCTCACAACATTATGGCTGGTTGGAGACAGTCCGAACCACAAGTACCGGGTCCATGGTTCTGGCCGTATACTGGGGGGACGGGGACGACTCCCATTAACCCCTGACTATACCGGGGATACGCTTATCACAATGCCTTTCTGGTCTGTGCTGAAGCAGGGCATTCAGTCAGCCAAGTGGCTTGACCTTTATTAGTGAGCCTGGTTACCCCCTCTCGGAACCACAGACTTAGAAATCGCCAGCTCATATACAGTGCATAAAATATATTTATATATATACCCTTATACACCATTTTAATAAAAAATATCACAAAATTCTTCTAAGTCCCTCGGGAAGAGTGAAAGACGCGCACGTTCATTTTCAGAGCTCCTAGACCTTCCTATAAGAAGTTAGCCAAAAAGTAGCTTCGAAAAACGCTTAGGTTACGTTTCAGAGTTGCTTCTAATGTACCAAAGCTGGACTTAGACATAATTTCACTCTCACAACATTATGGCTGGTTGGAGACAGTCCGAACCACAAGTACCGGGTCCATGGTTCTGGCCGTATACTGGGGGGACGGGGACGACTCCCATTAACCCCTGACTATACCGGGGATACGCTTATCACAATGCCTTTCTGGTCTGTGCTGAAGCAGGGCATTCTGGCAGCCAAGTGGCTTGACCTTTATTAGTGAGCCTGGTTACCCCCTCTCGGAACCACAGACTTAGAAATCGCCAGCTCATATACAGTGCATAAAATATATTTATATATATACCCTTATACACCATTTTAATAAAAAATATCACAAAATTCTTCTAAGTCCCTCGGGAAGAGTGAAAGACGCGCACGTTCATTTTCAGAGCTCCTAGACCTTCCTATAAGAAGTTAGCCAAAAAGTAGCTTCGAAAAACGCTTAGGTTAAGTTTCAGAGTTGCTTCTAATGTACCAAAGCTGGACTTAGACATAATTTCACTCTCACAACATTATGGCTGGTTGGAGACAGTCCGAACCACAAGTACCGGGTCCATGGTTCTGGCCGTATACTGGGGGGACGGGGACGACTCCCATTAACCCCTGACTATACCGGGGATTCGCTTATCACAATGCCTTTCTGGTCTGTGCTGAAGCAGGGCATTCTGGCAGCCAAGTGGCTTGACCTTTATTAGTGAGCCTGGTTACCCCCTCTCGGAACCACAGACTTAGAAATCGCCAGCTCATATACAGTGCATAAAATATATTTATATATATACCCTTATACACCATTTTAATAAAAAATATCACAAAATTCTTCTAAGTCTCTCGGGAAGAGTGAAAGACGCGCACGTTCATTTTCAGAGCTCCTAGACCTTCCTATAAGAAGTTAGCCAAAAAGTAGCTTCGAAAAACGCTTAGGTTACGTTTCAGAGTTGCTTCTAATGTACCAAAGCTGGACTTAGACATAATTTCACTCTCACAACATTATGGCTGGTTGGAGACAGTCCGAACCACAAGTACCGGGTCCATGGTTCTGGCCGTATACTGGGGGGACGGGGACGACTCCCATTAACCCCTGACTATACCGGGGATACGCTTATCACAATGCCTTTCTGGTCTGTGCTGAAGCAGGGCATTCTGGCAGCCAAGTGGCTTGACCTTTATTAGTGAGCCTGGTTACCCCCTCTCGGAACCACAGACTTAGAAATCGCCAGCTCATATACAGTGCATAAAATATATTTATATATATACCCTTATACACCATTTTAATAAAAAATATCACAAAATTCTTCTAAGTCCCTCGGGAAGAGTGAAAGACGCGCACGTTCATTTTCAGAGCTCCTAAACCTTCCTATAAGAAGTTAGCCAAAAAGTAGCTTCGAAAAACGCTTATGTTAAGTTTCAGAGTTGCTTCTAATGTACCAAAGCTGGACTTAGACATAATTTCACTCTCACAACATTATGGCTGGTTGGAGACAGTCCGAACCACAAGTACCGGGTCCATGGTTCTGGCCGTATACTGGGGGGACGGGGACGACTCCCATTAACCCCTGACTATACCGGGGATACGCTTATCACAATGCCTTTCTGGTCTGTGCTGAAGCAGGGCATTCTGGCAGCCAAGTGTCTTGACCTTTATTAGTGAAACTGGTTACCCCCTCTCGGAACCACAGACTTAGAAATCGCCAGCTCATATACAGTGCATAAAATATATTTATATATATACCCTTATACACCATTTTAATAAAAAATATCACAAAATTCTTCTAAGTCCCTCGGGAAGAGTGAAAGACGCGCACGTTCATTTTCAGAGCTCCTAGACCTTCCTATAAGAAGTTAGCCAAAAAGTAGCTTCGAAAAACGCATAGGTTAAGTTTCAGAGTTGCTTCTAATGTACAAAAGCTGGACTTAGACATAATTTTACTCTCACAACATTATGGCTGGATGGAGACAGTCCGAACCACAAGTTCCGGGTCCATGGTTCTGGCCGTATACTGGGGGGACGGGGACGACTCCCATTAACCCCTGACTATACCGGGGATACGCTTATCACAATGCCTTTCTGGTCTGTGCTGAAGCAGGGCATTCTGGCAGCCAAGTGGCTTGACCTTTATTAGTGAGCCTGGTTACCCCCTCTCGGAACCACAGACTTAGAAATCGCCAGCTCATATACAGTGCATAAAATATATTTATATATATACCCTTATACACCATTTTAATAAAAAATATCACAAAATTCTTCTAAGTCCCTCGGGAAGAGTGAAAGGCGCGCACGTTCATTTTTAGAGCTCCTAGACCTTCCTATAAGAAGTTAGCAAAAAAGTAGCTTCGAAAAACGCTTAGGTTAAGTTTCAGAGTTGCTTCTAATGTACCAAAGCTGGACTTAGACATAATTTCACTCTCACAACATTATGGCTGGTTGGAGAGAGTCCGAACCACAAGTACCGGGTCCATGGTTCTGGCCGTATACTGGGGGTCGGGGACGACTCCCATTAACCCCTGACTATACCGGGGATACGCTTATCACAATGCCTTTCTGATCTGTGCTGAAGCAGGGCATTTTGGCAGCTTAGTGGCTTGACCTTTATTAGTGAGCCTGGTTACCCCCTCTCGGAACCACAGACTTAGAAATCGCCAGCTCATATACAGTGCATAAAATATATTTATATATATACCCTTATACACCATTTTAATAAAAAATATCACACAATTCTTCTAAGTCCCTCGGGAAGAGTGAAAGACACGCACGTTCATTTTTAGAGCTCCTAGACCTTCCTATAAGAAGTTAGCCAAAAAGTAGCTTCGAAAAACGCTTAGGTTAAGTTTCAGAGTTGCTTCTAATGTACCAAAGCTGGACTTAGACATAATTTTACTCTCACAACATTATGGCTGGTTGGAGACAGTCCGAACCACAAGTTCCGGGTCCATGGTTCTGGCCGTATACTGGGGGGACGGGGACGACTCCCATTAACCCCTGACTATACCGGGGATACGCTTATCACAATGCCTTTCTGGTCTGTGCTGAAGCAGGTCATTCTGGCAGCCAAGTGGCTTGACCTTATTAGTGAGCCTGGTTACCCCCTCTCGGAACCACAGACTTAGAAATCGCCAGCTCATATACAGTGCATAAAATATATTTATATATATACCCTTATACACCATTTTAATAAAAAATATCACAAAATTCTTCTAAGTCCCTCGGGAAGAGTGAAAGACGCGCACGTTCATTTTCAGAGCTCCTAGACCTTCCTATAAGAAGTTAGCCAAAAAGTAGCTTCGAAAAACGCTTAGGTTAAGTTTCAGAGTTGCTTCTAATGTACCAAAGCTGGACTTAGACATAATTTCACTCTCACAACATTATGGCTGGTTGGAGACAGTCCGAACCACAAGTTCCGGGTCCATGGTTCTGGCCGTATACTGGGGGGACGGGGACGACTCCCATTAACCCCTGACTATACCGGGGATACGCTTATCACAATGCCTTTCTGGTCTGTGCTGAAGCAGGGCATTCTGGCAGCCAAGTGGCTTGACCTTTATTAGTGAGCCTGGTTACCCCCTCTCGGAACCACAGACTTAGAAATCGCCAGCTCATATACAGTGCATAAAATATATTTATATATATATACCCTTATACACCATTTTAATAAAAAATATCACAAAATTCTTCTAAGTCCCTCTGGAAGAGTGAAAGACGCGCACGTTCATTTTTAGAGCTCCTAGACCTTCCTATAAGAAGTTAGCCAAAAAGTAGCTTCGAAAAACGCTTAGGTTAAGTTTCAGAGTTGCTTCTAATGTACCAAAGCTGGACTTAGACATAATTTCACTCTCACAACATTATGGCTGGTTGGAGACAGTCCGAACCACAAGTACCGGGTCCATGGTTCTGGCCGTATACTGGGGGGACGGGGACGACTCCCATTAACCCCTGACTATACCGGGGATACGCTTATCACAATGCCTTTCTGGTCTGTGCTGAAGCAGGGCATTCTGGCAGCCAAGTGGCTTGACCTTTATTAGTGAGCCTGGTTACCCCCTCTCGGAACCACAGACTTAGAAATCGCCAGCTCATATACAGTGCATAAAATATATTTATATATATACCCTTATACACCATTTTAATAAAAAATATCACAAAATTCTTCTAAGTCTCTCGGGAAGAGTGAAAGACGCGCACGTTCATTTTCAGAGCTCCTAGACCTTCCTATAAGAAGTTAGCCAAAAAGTAGCTTCGAAAAACGCTTAGGTTACGTTTCAGAGTTGCTTCTAATGTACCAAAGCTGGACTTAGACATAATTTCACTCTCACAACATTATGGCTGGTTGGAGACAGTCCGAACCACAAGTTCCGGGTCCATGGTTCTGGCCGTATACTGGGGGGACGGGGACGACTCCCATTAACCCCTGACTATACCGGGGATACGCTTATCACAATGCCTTTCTGGTCTGTGCTGAAGCAGGGCATTCTGGCAGCCAAGTGGCTTGACCTTTATTAGTGAGCCTGGTTACCCCCTCTCGGAACCACAGACTTAGAAATCGCCAGCTCATATACAGTGCATAAAATATATTTATATATATATACCCTTATACACCATTTTAATAAAAAATATCACAAAATTCTTCTAAGTCCCTCTGGAAGAGTGAAAGACGCGCACGTTCATTTTTAGAGCTCCTAGACCTTCCTATAAGAAGTTAGCCAAAAAGTAGCTTCGAAAAACGCTTAGGTTACGTTTCAGAGTTGCTTCTAATGTACCAAAGCTGGACTTAGACATAATTTCACTCTCACAACATTATGGCTGGTTGGAGACAGTCCGAACCACAAGTACCGGGTCCATGGTTCTGGCCGTATACTGGGGGGACGGGGACGACTCCCATTAACCCCTGACTATACCGGGGATACGCTTATCACAATGCCTTTCTGGTCTGTGCTGAAGCAGGGCATTCTGGCAGCCAAGTGGCTTGACCTTTATTAGTGAGCCTGGTTACCCCCTCTCGGAACCACAGACTTAGAAATCGCCAGCTCATATACAGTGCATAAAATATATTTATATATATACCCTTATACACCATTTTAATAAAAAATATCACAAAATTCTTCTAAGTCTCTCGGGAAGAGTGAAAGACGCGCACGTTCATTTTCAGAGCTCCTAGACCTTCCTATAAGAAGTTAGCCAAAAAGTAGCTTCGAAAAACGCTTAGGTTACGTTTCAGAGTTGCTTCTAATGTACCAAAGCTGGACTTAGACATAATTTCACTCTCACAACATTATGGCTGGTTGGAGACAGTCCGAACCACAAGTACCGGGTCCATGGTTCTGGCCGTATACTGGGGGGACGGGGACGACTCCCATTAACCCCTGACTATACCGGGGATACGCTTATCACAATGCCTTTCTGGTCTGTGCTGAAGCAGGGCATTCTGGCAGCCAAGTGGCTTGACCTTTATTAGTGAGCCTGGTTACCCCCTCTCGGAACCACAGACTTAGAAATCGCCAGCTCATGTACAGTGCATAAAATATATTTATATATATACCCTTATACACCATTTTAATAAAAAATATCACAAAATTCTTCTAAGTCTCTCGGGAAGAGTGAAAGACGCGCACGTTCATTTTCAGAGCTCCTAGACCTTCCTATAAGAAGTTAGCCAAAAAGTAGCTTCGAAAAACGCTTAGGTTAAGTTTCAGAGTTGCTTCTAATGTACCAAAGCTGGACTTAGACATAATTTCACTCTCACAACATTATGGCTGGTTGGAGACAGTCCGAACCACAAGTACCGGGTCCATGGTTCTGGCCGTATACTGGGGGGACGGGGACGACTCCCATTAACCCCTGACTATACCGGGGATACGCTTATCACAATGCCTTTCTGGTCTGTGCTGAAGCAGGGCATTCTGGCAGCCAAGTGGCTTGACCTTTATTAGTGAGCCTTGTTACCCCCTCTCGGAATCACAGACTTAGAAATCGCCAGCTCATTTACAGTGTATAAAATATATTTATATATATATATACCCTTATACACCATTTTAATAAAAAATATCACAAAATTCTTCTAAGTCCCTCGGGAAGAGTGAAAGACGTGCACGTTCATTTTCAGAGCTCCTAGACCTTCCTATAAGAAGTTAGCCAAAAAGTAGCTTCGAAAAACGCATAGGTTAAGTTTCAGAGTTGCTTCTAATGTACCAAATCTCGACTTAGACATAATTTCACTCTCACAACATTATGGCTGGTTGGAGACAGTCCGAACCACAAGTACCGGGTCCATGGTTCTGGCCGTATACTGCGGGGACGGGGACGACTCCCATTAACCCCTGACTATACCGGGGATACGATTATCACAATGCCTTTCTGGTCTGTGCTGAAGCAGGACATTCTGGAGCCAAGTGGCTTGACCTTTATTAGTGAGCCTGGTTACCCCCTCTCGGAACCACAGACTTAGAAATCGCCAGCTCATATACAGTGCATAAAATATATTTATATATATATATACCCTTATACACCATTTTAATAAAAAAATATCACAAAATTCTTCTAAGTCCCTCGGGAAGAGTGAAAGACGCTCACGTTCATTTTCAGAGCTCCTAGACCTTCCTATAAGAAGTTAGCCAAAAAGTAGCTTCGAAAAACGCTTAGGTTAAGTTTCAGAGTTGCTTCTAATGTACCAAAGCTGGACTTAGACATAATTTCACTCTCACAACATTATGGCTGGTTGGAGACAGTCCGAACCACAAGTACCGGGTCCATGGTTCTGGCCGTATACTGGGGGGACGGGGACGACTCCCATTAACCCCTGACTATACCGGGGATACGCTTATCACAATGCCTTTCTGGTCTGTGCTGAAGCAGGGCATTCTGGCAGCCAAGTGGCTTGACCTTTATTAGTGAGCCTGGTTACCCCCTCTCGGAACCACAGACTTAGAAATCGCCAGCTCATATACAGTGCATAAAATATATTTATATATATACCCTTATACACCATTTTAATAAAAAATATCACAAAATTCTTCTAAGTCCCTCGGGAAGAGTGAAAGACGCGCACGTTCATTTTTAGAGCTCCTAGACCTTCCTATAAGAAGTTAGCCAAAAAGTAGCTTCGAAAAACGCTTAGGTTAAGTTTCAGAGTTGCTTCTAATGTACCAAAGCTGGACTTAGACATAATTTCACTCTCACAACATTATGGCTGGTTGGAGACAGTCCGAACCACAAGTACCGGGTCCATGGTTCTGGGCGTATACTGGGGGGACGGGGACGACTCCCATTAACCCCTGACTATACCGGGGATACGCTTATCACAATGCCTTTCTGGTCTGTGCTGAAGCAGGACATTCTGGCAGCCAAGTGGCTTGACCTTTATTAGTGAGCCTTGTTACCCCCTCTCGGAACCACAGACTTAGAAATCGCCAGCTCATTTACAGTGTATAAAATATATTTATATATATATATACCCTTATACACCATTTTAATAAAAAATATCACAAAATTCTTCTAAGTCCCTCGGGAAGAGTGAAAGACGTGCACGTTCATTTTCAGAGCTCCTAGACCTTCCTATAAGAAGTTAGCCAAAAAGTAGCTTCGAAAAACGCATAGGTTAAGTTTCAGAGTTGCTTCTAATGTACCAAAGCTCGACTTAGACATAATTTCACTCTCACAACATTATGGCTGGTTGGAGACAGTCCGAACCACAAGTACCGGGTCCATGGTTCTGGCCGTATACTGCGGGGACGGGGACGACTCCCATTAACCCCTGACTATACCGGGGATACGATTATCACAATGCCTTTCTGGTCTGTGCTGAAGCAGGACATTCTGGAGCCAAGTGGCTTGACCTTTATTAGTGAGCCTGGTTACCCCCTCTCGGAACCACAGACTTAGAAATCGCCAGCTCATATACAGTGCATAAAATATATTTATATATATACCCTTATACACCATTTTAATAAAAAATATCACAAAATTCTTCTAAGTCCCTCTGGAAGAGTGAAAGACGCGCACGTTCATTTTTAGAGCTCCTAGACCTTCCTATAAGAAGTTAGCCAAAAAGTAGCTTCGAAAAACGCTTAGGTTAAGTTTCAGAGTTGCTTCTAATGTACCAAAGCTGGACTTAGACATAATTTCACTCTCACAACATTATGGCTGGTTGGAGACAGTCCGAACCACAAGTACCGGGTCCATGGTTCTGGCCGTATACTGGGGGGACGGGGACGACTCCCATTAACCCCTGACTATACCGGGGATACGCTTATCACAATGCCTTTCTGGTCTGTGCTGAAGCAGGGCATTCTGGCAGCCAAGTGGCTTGACCTTTATTAGTGAGCCTGGTTACCCCCTCTCGGAACCACAGACTTAGAAATCGCCAGCTCATATACAGTGCATAAAATATATTTATATATATACCCTTATACACCATTTTAATAAAAAATATCACAAAATTCTTCTAAGTCTCTCGGGAAGAGTGAAAGACGCGCACGTTCATTTTCAGAGCTCCTAGACCTTCCTATAAGAAGTTAGCCAAAAAGTAGCTTCGAAAAACGCTTAGGTTACGTTTCAGAGTTGCTTCTAATGTACCAAAGCTGGACTTAGACATAATTTCACTCTCACAACATTATGGCTGGTTGGAGACAGTCCGAACCACAAGTACCGGGTCCATGGTTCTGGCCGTATACTGGGGGGACGGGGACGACTCCCATTAACCCCTGACTATACCGGGGATACGCTTATCACAATGCCTTTCTGGTCTGTGCTGAAGCAGGGCATTCTGGCAGCCAAGTGGCTTGACCTTTATTAGTGAGCCTGGTTACCCCCTCTCGGAACCACAGACTTAGAAATCGCCAGCTCATGTACAGTGCATAAAATATATTTATATATATACCCTTATACACCATTTTAATAAAAAATATCACAAAATTCTTCTAAGTCTCTCGGGAAGAGTGAAAGACGCGCACGTTCATTTTCAGAGCTCCTAGACCTTCCTATAAGAAGTTAGCCAAAAAGTAGCTTCGAAAAACGCTTAGGTTAAGTTTCAGAGTTGCTTCTAATGTACCAAAGCTGGACTTAGACATAATTTCACTCTCACAACATTATGGCTGGTTGGAGACAGTCCGAACCACAAGTACCGGGTCCATGGTTCTGGCCGTATACTGGGGGGACGGGGACGACTCCCATTAACCCCTGACTATACCGGGGATACGCTTATCACAATGCCTTTCTGGTCTGTGCTGAAGCAGGGCATTCTGGCAGCCAAGTGGCTTGACCTTTATTAGTGAGCCTTGTTACCCCCTCTCGGAATCACAGACTTAGAAATCGCCAGCTCATTTACAGTGTATAAAATATATTTATATATATATATACCCTTATACACCATTTTAATAAAAAATATCACAAAATTCTTCTAAGTCCCTCGGGAAGAGTGAAAGACGTGCACGTTCATTTTCAGAGCTCCTAGACCTTCCTATAAGAAGTTAGCCAAAAAGTAGCTTCGAAAAACGCTTAGGTTAAGTTTCAGAGTTGCTTCTAATGTACCAAAGCTGGACTTAGACATAATTTCACTCTCACAACATTATGGCTGGTTGGAGACAGTCCGAACCACAAGTACCGGGTCCATGGTTCTGGCCGTATACTGGGGGGACGGGGACGACTCCCATTAACCCCTGACTATACCGGGGATACGCTTATCACAATGCCTTTCTGGTCTGTGCTGAAGCAGGGCATTCTGGCAGCCAAGTGGCTTGACCTTTATTAGTGAGCCTGGTTACCCCCTCTCGGAACCACAGACTTAGAAATCGCCAGCTCATATACAGTGCATAAAATATATTTATATATATACCCTTATACACCATTTTAATAAAAAATATCACAAAATTCTTCTAAGTCCCTCGGGAAGAGTGAAAGACGCGCACGTTCATTTTTAGAGCTCCTAGACCTTCCTATAAGAAGTTAGCCAAAAAGTAGCTTCGAAAAACGCTTAGGTTAAGTTTCAGAGTTGCTTCTAATGTACCAAAGCTGGACTTAGACATAATTTCACTCTCACAACATTATGGCTGGTTGGAGACAGTCCGAACCACAAGTACCGGGTCCATGGTTCTGGGCGTATACTGGGGGGACGGGGACGACTCCCATTAACCCCTGACTATACCGGGGATACGCTTATCACAATGCCTTTCTGGTCTGTGCTGAAGCAGGGCATTCTGGCAGCCAAGTGGCTTGACCTTTATTAGTGAGCCTTGTTACCCCCTCTCGGAACCACAGACTTAGAAATCGCCAGCTCATTTACAGTGTATAAAATATATTTATATATATATATACCCTTATACACCATTTTAATAAAAAATATCACAAAATTCTTCTAAGTCCCTCGGGAAGAGTGAAAGACGTGCACGTTCATTTTCAGAGCTCCTAGACCTTCCTATAAGAAGTTAGCCAAAAAGTAGCTTCGAAAAACGCATAGGTTAAGTTTCAGAGTTGCTTCTAATGTACCAAAGCTCGACTTAGACATAATTTCACTCTCACAACATTATGGCTGGTTGGAGACAGTCCGAACCACAAGTACCGGGTCCATGGTTCTGGCCGTATACTGCGGGGACGGGGACGACTCCCATTAACCCCTGACTATACCGGGGATACGATTATCACAATGCCTTTCTGGTCTGTGCTGAAGCAGGACATTCTGGAGCCAAGTGGCTTGACCTTTATTAGTGAGCCTGGTTACCCCCTCTCGGAACCACAGACTTAGAAATCGCCAGCTCATATACAGTGCATAAAATATATTTATATATATACCCTTATACACCATTTTAATAAAAAATATCACAAAATTCTTCTAAGTCCCTCGGGAAGAGTGAAAGACGCGCACGTTCATTTTTAGAGCTCCTAGACCTTCCTATAAGAAGTTAGCCAAAAAGTAGCTTCGAAAAACGCTTAGGTTAAGTTTCAGAGTTGCTTCTAATGTACTGTACCAAAGCTGGACTTAGACATAATTTCACTCTCACAACATTATGGCTGGTTGGAGAGAGTCCGAACCACAAGTACCGGGTCCATGGTTCTGGCCGTATACTGGGGGGACGGGGACGACTCCCATTAACCCCTGACTATACCGGGGATACGCTTATCACAATGCCTTTCTGGTCTGTGCTGAAGCAGGGCATTCTGGCAGCCAAGTGGCTTGACCTTTATTAGTGAGCCTGGTTACCCCCTCTCGGAACCACAGACTTAGAAATCGCCAGCTCATTTACAGTGCATAAAATATATTTATATATATACCCTTATAAACCAGTTTAATAAAAAATATCACAAAATTCTTCTATGTCCCTCGGGAAGAGTGAAAGACGCGCACGTTCATTTTCAGAGCTCCTAGACCTTCCTATAAGAAGTTAGCCAAAAAGTAGCTTCGAAAAACGCATAGGTTAAGTTTCAGAGTTGCTTCTAATGTACAAAAGCTGGACTTAGACATAATTTTACTCTCACAACATTATGGCTGGATGGAGACAGTCCGAACCACAAGTTCCGGGTCCATGGTTCTGGCCGTATACTGGGGGGACGGGGACGACTCCCATTAACCCCTGACTATACCGGGGATACGCTTATCACAATGCCTTTCTGGTCTGTGCTGAAGCAGGGCATTCTGGCAGCCAAGTGGCTTGACCTTTATTAGTGAGCCTGGTTACCCCCTCTCGGAACCACAGACTTAGAAATCGCCAGCTCATTTACAGTGCATAAAATATATTTATATATATACCCTTATAAACCAGTTTAATAAAAAATATCACAAAATTCTTCTAAGTCCCTCGGGAAGAGTGAAAGACGCGCACGTTCATTTTCAGAGCTCCTAGACCTTCCTATAAGAAGTTAGCCAAAAAGTAGCTTCGAAAAACGCATAGGTTAAGTTTCAGAGTTGCTTCTAATGTACAAAAGCTGGACTTAGACATAATTTTACTCTCACAACATTATGGCTGGATGGAGACAGTCCGAACCACAAGTTCCGGGTCCATGGTTCTGGCCGTATACTGGGGGGACGGGGACGACTCCCATTAACCCCTGACTATACCGGGGATACGCTTATCACAATGCCTTTCTGGTCTGTGCTGAAGCAGGGCATTCTGGCAGCCAAGTGGCTTGACCTTTATTAGTGAGCCTGGTTACCCCCTCTCGGAACCACAGACTTAGAAATCGCCAGCTCATATACAGTGCATAAAATATATTTATATATATACCCTTATACACCATTTTAATAAAAAATATCACAAAATTCTTCTAAGTCCCTCGGGAAGAGTGAAAGGCGCGCACGTTCATTTTTAGAGCTCCTAGACCTTCCTATAAGAAGTTAGCAAAAAAGTAGCTTCGAAAAACGCTTAGGTTAAGTTTCAGAGTTGCTTCTAATGTACCAAAGCTGGACTTAGACATAATTTCACTCTCACAACATTATGGCTGGTTGGAGAGAGTCCGAACCACAAGTACCGGGTCCATGGTTCTGGCCGTATACTGGGGGTCGGGGACGACTCCCATTAACCCCTGACTATACCGGGGATACGCTTATCACAATGCCTTTCTGATCTGTGCTGAAGCAGGGCATTTTGGCAGCTTAGTGGCTTGACCTTTATTAGTGAGCCTGGTTACCCCCTCTCGGAACCACAGACTTAGAAATCGCCAGCTCATATACAGTGCATAAAATATATTTATATATATACCCTTATACACCATTTTAATAAAAAATATCACACAATTCTTCTAAGTCCCTCGGGAAGAGTGAAAGACACGCACGTTCATTTTTAGAGCTCCTAGACCTTCCTATAAGAAGTTAGCCAAAAAGTAGCTTCGAAAAACGCTTAGGTTAAGTTTCAGAGTTGCTTCTAATGTACCAAAGCTGGACTTAGACATAATTTTACTCTCACAACATTATGGCTGGTTGGAGACAGTCCGAACCACAAGTTCCGGGTCCATGGTTCTGGCCGTATACTGGGGGGACGGGGACGACTCCCATTAACCCCTGACTATACCGGGGATACGCTTATCACAATGCCTTTCTGGTCTGTGCTGAAGCAGGGCATTCTGGCAGCCAAGTGGCTTGACCTTATTAGTGAGCCTCGTTACCCCCTCTCGGAACCACAGACTTAGAAATCGCCAGCTCATATACAGTGCATAAAATATATTTATATATATACCCTTATACACCATTTTAATAAAAAATATCACAAAATTCTTCTAAGTCCCTCGGGAAGAGTGAAAGACGCGCACGTTCATTTTTAGAGCTCCTAGACCTTCCTATAAGAAGTTAGCCAAAAAGTAGCTTCGAAAAACGCTTAGGTTAAGTTTCAGAGTTGCTTCTAATGTACCAAAGCTGGACTTAGACATAATTTCACTCTCACAACATTATGGCTGGTTGGAGAGAGTCCGAACCACAAGTACCGGGTCCATGGTTCTGGCCGTATACTGGGGGGACGGGGACGACTCCCATTAACCCCTGACTATACCGGGGATACGCTTATCACAATGCCTTTCTGATCTGGGCTGAAGCAGGGCATTTTGGCAGCCAAGTGGCTTGACCTTTATTAGTGAGCCTGGTTACCCCCTCTCGGAACCACAGACTTAGCAATCGCCAGCTCATATACAGTGCATAAAATATATTTATATATATACCCTTATACACCATTTTAATAAAAAATATCACAAAATTCTTCTAAGTCACTCTGGAAGAGTGAAAGACGCGCACGTTCATTTTTAGAGCTCCTAGACCTTCCTATAAGAAGTTAGCCAAAAAGTAGCTTCGAAAAACGCATAGGTTAAGTTTCAGAGTTGCTTCTAATGTACAAAAGCTGGACTTAGACATAATTTTACTCTCACAACATTATGGCTGGATGGAGACAGTCCGAACCACAAGTTCCGGGTCCATGGTTCTGGCCGTATACTGGGGGGACGGGGACGACTCCCATTAACCCCTGACTATACCGGGGATACGCTTATCACAATGCCTTTCTGGTCTGTGCTGAAGCAGGGCATTCTGGCAGCCAAGTGGCTTGACCTTTATTAGTGAGCCTGGTTACCCCCTCTCGGAACCACAGACTTAGAAATCGCCAGCTCATTTACAGTGCATAAAATATATTTATATATATACCCTTATAAACCAGTTTAATAAAAAATATCACAAAATTCTTCTAAGTCCCTCGGGAAGAGTGAAAGACGCGCACGTTCATTTTCAGAGCTCCTAGACCTTCCTATAAGAAGTTAGCCAAAAAGTAGCTTCGAAAAACGCATAGGTTAAGTTTCAGAGTTGCTTCTAATGTACAAAAGCTGGACTTAGACATAATTTTACTCTCACAACATTATGGCTGGATGGAGACAGTCCGAACCACAAGTTCCGGGTCCATGGTTCTGGCCGTATACTGGGGGGACGGGGACGACTCCCATTAACCCCTGACTATACCGGGGATACGCTTATCACAATGCCTTTCTGGTCTGTGCTGAAGCAGGGCATTCTGGCAGCCAAGTGGCTTGACCTTTATTAGTGAGCCTGGTTACCCCCTCTCGGAACCACAGACTTAGAAATCGCCAGCTCATATACAGTGCATAAAATATATTTATATATATACCCTTATACACCATTTTAATAAAAAATATCACAAAATTCTTCTAAGTCCCTCGGGAAGAGTGAAAGGCGCGCACGTTCATTTTTAGAGCTCCTAGACCTTCCTATAAGAAGTTAGCAAAAAAGTAGCTTCGAAAAACGCTTAGGTTAAGTTTCAGAGTTGCTTCTAATGTACCAAAGCTGGACTTAGACATAATTTCACTCTCACAACATTATGGCTGGTTGGAGAGAGTCCGAACCACAAGTACCGGGTCCATGGTTCTGGCCGTATACTGGGGGTCGGGGACGACTCCCATTAACCCCTGACTATACCGGGGATACGCTTATCACAATGCCTTTCTGATCTGTGCTGAAGCAGGGCATTTTGGCAGCTTAGTGGCTTGACCTTTATTAGTGAGCCTGGTTACCCCCTCTCGGAACCACAGACTTAGAAATCGCCAGCTCATATACAGTGCATAAAATATATTTATATATATACCCTTATACACCATTTTAATAAAAAATATCACACAATTCTTCTAAGTCCCTCGGGAAGAGTGAAAGACACGCACGTTCATTTTTAGAGCTCCTAGACCTTCCTATAAGAAGTTAGCCAAAAAGTAGCTTCGAAAAACGCTTAGGTTAAGTTTCAGAGTTGCTTCTAATGTACCAAAGCTGGACTTAGACATAATTTTACTCTCACAACATTATGGCTGGTTGGAGACAGTCCGAACCACAAGTTCCGGGTCCATGGTTCTGGCCGTATACTGGGGGGACGGGGACGACTCCCATTAACCCCTGACTATTCCGGGGATACGCTTATCACAATGCCTTTCTGGTCTGTGCTGAAGCAGGGCATTCTGGCAGCCAAGTGGCTTGACCTTATTAGTGAGCCTCGTTACCCCCTCTCGGAACCACAGACTTAGAAATCGCCAGCTCATATACAGTGCATAAAATATATTTATATATATACCCTTATACACCATTTTAATAAAAAATATCACAAAATTCTTCTAAGTCCCTCGGGAAGAGTGAAAGACGCGCACGTTCATTTTTAGAGCTCCTAGACCTTCCTATAAGAAGTTAGCCAAAAAGTAGCTTCGAAAAACGCTTAGGTTAAGTTTCAGAGTTGCTTCTAATGTACCAAAGCTGGACTTAGACATAATTTCACTCTCACAACATTATGGCTGGTTGGAGAGAGTCCGAACCACAAGTACCGGGTCCATGGTTCTGGCCGTATACTGGGGGGACGGGGACGACTCCCATTAACCCCTGACTATACCGGGGATACGCTTATCACAATGCCTTTCTGATCTGGGCTGAAGCAGGGCATTTTGGCAGCCAAGTGGCTTGACCTTTATTAGTGAGCCTGGTTACCCCCTCTCGGAACCACAGACTTAGCAATCGCCAGCTCATATACAGTGCATAAAATATATTTATATATATACCCTTATACACCATTTTAATAAAAAATATCACAAAATTCTTCTAAGTCACTCTGGAAGAGTGAAAGACGCGCACGTTCATTTTTAGAGCTCCTAGACCTTCCTATAAGAAGTTAGCCAAAAAGTAGCTTCGAAAAACGCGTAGGTTAAGTTTCAGAGTTGCTTCTAATGTACCAAAGCTGGACTTAGACATAATTTCACTCTCACAACATTATGGCTGGTTGGAGACAGTCCGAACCACAAGTACCGGGTCCATGGTTCTGGCCGTATACTGGGGGGACGGGGACGACTCCCATTAACCCCTGACTATACCGGGGATACGCTTATCACAATGCCTTTCTGGTCTGTGCTGAAGCAGGGCATTCTGGCAGCCAAGTGGCTTGACCTTTATTAGTGAGCCTGGTTACCCCCTCTCGGAACCACAGACTTAGAAATCGCCAGCTCATATACAGTGCATAAAATATATTTATATATATACCCTTATACACCATTTTAATAAAAAATATCACAAAATTCTTCTAAGTCTCTCGGGAAGAGTGAAAGACGCGCACGTTCATTTTCAGAGCTCCTAGACCTTCCTATAAGAAGTTAGCCAAAAAGTAGCTTCGAAAAACGCTTAGGTTACGTTTCAGAGTTGCTTCTAATGTACCAAAGCTGGACTTAGACATAATTTCACTCTCACAACATTATGGCTGGTTGGAGACAGTCCGAACCACAAGTACCGGGTCCATGGTTCTGGCCGTATACTGGGGGGACGGGGACGACTCCCATTAACCCCTGACTATACCGGGGATACGCTTATCACAATGCCTTTCTGGTCTGTGCTGAAGCAGGGCATTCTGGCAGCCAAGTGGCTTGACCTTTATTAGTGAGCCTGGTTACCCCCTCTCGGAACCACAGACTTAGAAATCGCCAGCTCATATACAGTGCATAAAATATATTTATATATATACCCTTATACACCATTTTAATAAAAAATATCACAAAATTCTTCTAAGTCTCTCGGGAAGAGTGAAAGACGCGCACGTTCATTTTCAGAGCTCCTAGACCTTCCTATAAGAAGTTAGCCAAAAAGTAGCTTCGAAAAACGCTTAGGTTACGTTTCAGAGTTGCTTCTAATGTACCAAAGCTGGACTTAGACATAATTTCACTCTCACAACATTATGGCTGGTTGGAGACAGTCCGAACCACAAGTACCGGGTCCATGGTTCTGGCCGTATACTGGGGGGACGGGGACGACTCCCATTAACCCCTGACTATACCGGGGATACGCTTATCACAATGCCTTTCTGGTCTGTGCTGAAGCAGGGCATTCTGGCAGCCAAGTGGCTTGACCTTTATTAGTGAGCCTGGTTACCCCCTCTCGGAACCACAGACTTAGAAATCGCCAGCTCATGTACAGTGCATAAAATATATTTATATATATACCCTTATACACCATTTTAATAAAAAATATCACAAAATTCTTCTAAGTCCCTCGGGAAGAGTGAAAGACGTGCACGTTCATTTTCAGAGCTCCTAGACCTTCCTATAAGAAGTTAGCCAAAAAGTAGCTTCGAAAAACGCATAGGTTAAGTTTCAGAGTTGCTTCTAATGTACCAAATCTCGACTTAGACATAATTTCACTCTCACAACATTATGGCTGGTTGGAGACAGTCCGAACCACAAGTACCGGGTCCATGGTTCTGGCCGTATACTGCGGGGACGGGGACGACTCCCATTAACCCCTGACTATACCGGGGATACGATTATCACAATGCCTTTCTGGTCTGTGCTGAAGCAGGACATTCTGGAGCCAAGTGGCTTGACCTTTATTAGTGAGCCTGGTTACCCCCTCTCGGAACCACAGACTTAGAAATCGCCAGCTCATATACAGTGCATAAAATATATTTATATATATATATACCCTTATACACCATTTTAATAAAAAAATATCACAAAATTCTTCTAAGTCCCTCGGGAAGAGTGAAAGACGCTCACGTTCATTTTCAGAGCTCCTAGACCTTCCTATAAGAAGTTAGCCAAAAAGTAGCTTCGAAAAACGCTTAGGTTAAGTTTCAGAGTTGCTTCTAATGTACCAAAGCTGGACTTAGACATAATTTCACTCTCACAACATTATGGCTGGTTGGAGACAGTCCGAACCACAAGTACCGGGTCCATGGTTCTGGCCGTATACTGGGGGGACGGGGACGACTCCCATTAACCCCTGACTATACCGGGGATACGCTTATCACAATGCCTTTCTGGTCTGTGCTGAAGCAGGGCATTCTGGCAGCCAAGTGGCTTGACCTTTATTAGTGAGCCTGGTTACCCCCTCTCGGAACCACAGACTTAGAAATCGCCAGCTCATATACAGTGCATAAAATATATTTATATATATACCCTTATACACCATTTTAATAAAAAATATCACAAAATTCTTCTAAGTCCCTCGGGAAGAGTGAAAGACGCGCACGTTCATTTTTAGAGCTCCTAGACCTTCCTATAAGAAGTTAGCCAAAAAGTAGCTTCGAAAAACGCTTAGGTTAAGTTTCAGAGTTGCTTCTAATGTACCAAAGCTGGACTTAGACATAATTTCACTCTCACAACATTATGGCTGGTTGGAGACAGTCCGAACCACAAGTACCGGGTCCATGGTTCTGGGCGTATACTGGGGGGACGGGGACGACTCCCATTAACCCCTGACTATACCGGGGATACGCTTATCACAATGCCTTTCTGGTCTGTGCTGAAGCAGGGCATTCTGGCAGCCAAGTGGCTTGACCTTTATTAGTGAGCCTTGTTACCCCCTCTCGGAACCACAGACTTAGAAATCGCCAGCTCATTTACAGTGTATAAAATATATTTATATATATATATACCCTTATACACCATTTTAATAAAAAATATCACAAAATTCTTCTAAGTCCCTCGGGAAGAGTGAAAGACGTGCACGTTCATTTTCAGAGCTCCTAGACCTTCCTATAAGAAGTTAGCCAAAAAGTAGCTTCGAAAAACGCATAGGTTAAGTTTCAGAGTTGCTTCTAATGTACCAAAGCTCGACTTAGACATAATTTCACTCTCACAACATTATGGCTGGTTGGAGACAGTCCGAACCACAAGTACCGGGTCCATGGTTCTGGCCGTATACTGCGGGGACGGGGACGACTCCCATTAACCCCTGACTATACCGGGGATACGATTATCACAATGCCTTTCTGGTCTGTGCTGAAGCAGGACATTCTGGAGCCAAGTGGCTTGACCTTTATTAGTGAGCCTGGTTACCCCCTCTCGGAACCACAGACTTAGAAATCGCCAGCTCATATACAGTGCATAAAATATATTTATATATATACCCTTATACACCATTTTAATAAAAAATATCACAAAATTCTTCTAAGTCCCTCGGGAAGAGTGAAAGACGCGCACGTTCATTTTTAGAGCTCCTAGACCTTCCTATAAGAAGTTAGCCAAAAAGTAGCTTCGAAAAACGCTTAGGTTAAGTTTCAGAGTTGCTTCTAATGTACTGTACCAAAGCTGGACTTAGACATAATTTCACTCTCACAACATTATGGCTGGTTGGAGAGAGTCCGAACCACAAGTACCGGGTCCATGGTTCTGGCCGTATACTGGGGGGACGGGGACGACTCCCATTAACCCCTGACTATACCGGGGATACGCTTATCACAATGCCTTTCTGGTCTGTGCTGAAGCAGGGCATTCTGGCAGCCAAGTGGCTTGACCTTTATTAGTGAGCCTGGTTACCCCCTCTCGGAACCACAGACTTAGAAATCGCCAGCTCATTTACAGTGCATAAAATATATTTATATATATACCCTTGTAAACCAGTTTAATAAAAAATATCACAAAATTCTTCTATGTCCCTCGGGAAGAGTGAAAGACGCGCACGTTCATTTTCAGAGCTCCTAGACCTTCCTATAAGAAGTTAGCCAAAAAGTAGCTTCGAAAAACGCATAGGTTAAGTTTCAGAGTTGCTTCTAATGTACAAAAGCTGGACTTAGACATAATTTTACTCTCACAACATTATGGCTGGATGGAGACAGTCCGAACCACAAGTTCCGGGTCCATGGTTCTGGCCGTATACTGGGGGGACGGGGACGACTCCCATTAACCCCTGACTATACCGGGGATACGCTTATCACAATGCCTTTCTGGTCTGTGCTGAAGCAGGGCATTCTGGCAGCCAAGTGGCTTGACCTTTATTAGTGAGCCTGGTTACCCCCTCTCGGAACCACAGACTTAGAAATCGCCAGCTCATTTACAGTGCATAAAATATATTTATATATATACCCTTATAAACCAGTTTAATAAAAAATATCACAAAATTCTTCTAAGTCCCTCGGGAAGAGTGAAAGACGCGCACGTTCATTTTCAGAGCTCCTAGACCTTCCTATAAGAAGTTAGCCAAAAAGTAGCTTCGAAAAACGCATAGGTTAAGTTTCAGAGTTGCTTCTAATGTACAAAAGCTGGACTTAGACATAATTTTACTCTCACAACATTATGGCTGGATGGAGACAGTCCGAACCACAAGTTCCGGGTCCATGGTTCTGGCCGTATACTGGGGGGACGGGGACGACTCCCATTAACCCCTGACTATACCGGGGATACGCTTATCACAATGCCTTTCTGGTCTGTGCTGAAGCAGGGCATTCTGGCAGCCAAGTGGCTTGACCTTTATTAGTGAGCCTGGTTACCCCCTCTCGGAACCACAGACTTAGAAATCGCCAGCTCATATACAGTGCATAAAATATATTTATATATATACCCTTATACACCATTTTAATAAAAAATATCACAAAATTCTTCTAAGTCCCTCGGGAAGAGTGAAAGGCGCGCACGTTCATTTTTAGAGCTCCTAGACCTTCCTATAAGAAGTTAGCAAAAAAGTAGCTTCGAAAAACGCTTAGGTTAAGTTTCAGAGTTGCTTCTAATGTACCAAAGCTGGACTTAGACATAATTTCACTCTCACAACATTATGGCTGGTTGGAGAGAGTCCGAACCACAAGTACCGGGTCCATGGTTCTGGCCGTATACTGGGGGTCGGGGACGACTCCCATTAACCCCTGACTATACCGGGGATACGCTTATCACAATGCCTTTCTGGTCTGTGCTGAAGCAGGGCATTCTGGCAGCCAAGTGGCTTGACCTTTATTAGTGAGCCTGGTTACCCCCTCTCGGAACCACAGACTTAGAAATCGCCAGCTCATATACAGTGCATAAAATATATTTATATATATACCCTTATACACCATTTTAATAAAAAATATCACAAAATTCTTCTAAGTCCCTCGGGAAGAGTGAAAGACGCGCACGTTCATTTTTAGAGCTCCTAGACCTTCCTATAAGAAGTTAGCCAAAAAGTAGCTTCGAAAAACGCTTAGGTTAAGTTTCAGAGTTGCTTCTAATGTACCAAAGCTGGACTTAGACATAATTTCACTCTCACAACATTATGGCTGGTTGGAGACAGTCCGAACCACAAGTACCGGGTCCATGGTTCTGGGCGTATACTGGGGGGACGGGGACGACTCCCATTAACCCCTGACTATACCGGGGATACGCTTATCACAATGCCTTTCTGGTCTGTGCTGAAGCAGGGCATTCTGGCAGCCAAGTGGCTTGACCTTTATTAGTGAGCCTTGTTACCCCCTCTCGGAACCACAGACTTAGAAATCGCCAGCTCATTTACAGTGTATAAAATATATTTATATATATATATACCCTTATACACCATTTTAATAAAAAATATCACAAAATTCTTCTAAGTCCCTCGGGAAGAGTGAAAGACGTGCACGTTCATTTTCAGAGCTCCTAGACCTTCCTATAAGAAGTTAGCCAAAAAGTAGCTTCGAAAAACGCATAGGTTAAGTTTCAGAGTTGCTTCTAATGTACCAAAGCTCGACTTAGACATAATTTCACTCTCACAACATTATGGCTGGTTGGAGACAGTCCGAACCACAAGTACCGGGTCCATGGTTCTGGCCGTATACTGCGGGGACGGGGACGACTCCCATTAACCCCTGACTATACCGGGGATACGATTATCACAATGCCTTTCTGGTCTGTGCTGAAGCAGGACATTCTGGAGCCAAGTGGCTTGACCTTTATTAGTGAGCCTGGTTACCCCCTCTCGGAACCACAGACTTAGAAATCGCCAGCTCATATACAGTGCATAAAATATATTTATATATATACCCTTATACACCATTTTAATAAAAAATATCACAAAATTCTTCTAAGTCCCTCGGGAAGAGTGAAAGACGCGCACGTTCATTTTTAGAGCTCCTAGACCTTCCTATAAGAAGTTAGCCAAAAAGTAGCTTCGAAAAACGCTTAGGTTAAGTTTCAGAGTTGCTTCTAATGTACTGTACCAAAGCTGGACTTAGACATAATTTCACTCTCACAACATTATGGCTGGTTGGAGAGAGTCCGAACCACAAGTACCGGGTCCATGGTTCTGGCCGTATACTGGGGGGACGGGGACGACTCCCATTAACCCCTGACTATACCGGGGATACGCTTATCACAATGCCTTTCTGGTCTGTGCTGAAGCAGGGCATTCTGGCAGCCAAGTGGCTTGACCTTTATTAGTGAGCCTGGTTACCCCCTCTCGGAACCACAGACTTAGAAATCGCCAGCTCATTTACAGTGCATAAAATATATTTATATATATACCCTTGTAAACCAGTTTAATAAAAAATATCACAAAATTCTTCTATGTCCCTCGGGAAGAGTGAAAGACGCGCACGTTCATTTTCAGAGCTCCTAGACCTTCCTATAAGAAGTTAGCCAAAAAGTAGCTTCGAAAAACGCATAGGTTAAGTTTCAGAGTTGCTTCTAATGTACAAAAGCTGGACTTAGACATAATTTTACTCTCACAACATTATGGCTGGATGGAGACAGTCCGAACCACAAGTTCCGGGTCCATGGTTCTGGCCGTATACTGGGGGGACGGGGACGACTCCCATTAACCCCTGACTATACCGGGGATACGCTTATCACAATGCCTTTCTGGTCTGTGCTGAAGCAGGGCATTCTGGCAGCCAAGTGGCTTGACCTTTATTAGTGAGCCTGGTTACCCCCTCTCGGAACCACAGACTTAGAAATCGCCAGCTCATTTACAGTGCATAAAATATATTTATATATATACCCTTATAAACCAGTTTAATAAAAAATATCACAAAATTCTTCTAAGTCCCTCGGGAAGAGTGAAAGACGCGCACGTTCATTTTCAGAGCTCCTAGACCTTCCTATAAGAAGTTAGCCAAAAAGTAGCTTCGAAAAACGCATAGGTTAAGTTTCAGAGTTGCTTCTAATGTACAAAAGCTGGACTTAGACATAATTTTACTCTCACAACATTATGGCTGGATGGAGACAGTCCGAACCACAAGTTCCGGGTCCATGGTTCTGGCCGTATACTGGGGGGACGGGGACGACTCCCATTAACCCCTGACTATACCGGGGATACGCTTATCACAATGCCTTTCTGGTCTGTGCTGAAGCAGGGCATTCTGGCAGCCAAGTGGCTTGACCTTTATTAGTGAGCCTGGTTACCCCCTCTCGGAACCACAGACTTAGAAATCGCCAGCTCATATACAGTGCATAAAATATATTTATATATATACCCTTATACACCATTTTAATAAAAAATATCACAAAATTCTTCTAAGTCCCTCGGGAAGAGTGAAAGGCGCGCACGTTCATTTTTAGAGCTCCTAGACCTTCCTATAAGAAGTTAGCAAAAAAGTAGCTTCGAAAAACGCTTAGGTTAAGTTTCAGAGTTGCTTCTAATGTACCAAAGCTGGACTTAGACATAATTTCACTCTCACAACATTATGGCTGGTTGGAGAGAGTCCGAACCACAAGTACCGGGTCCATGGTTCTGGCCGTATACTGGGGGTCGGGGACGACTCCCATTAACCCCTGACTATACCGGGGATACGCTTATCACAATGCCTTTCTGATCTGTGCTGAAGCAGGGCATTTTGGCAGCTTAGTGGCTTGACCTTTATTAGTGAGCCTGGTTACCCCCTCTCGGAACCACAGACTTAGAAATCGCCAGCTCATATACAGTGCATAAAATATATTTATATATATACCCTTATACACCATTTTAATAAAAAATATCACACAATTCTTCTAAGTCCCTCGGGAAGAGTGAAAGACACGCACGTTCATTTTTAGAGCTCCTAGACCTTCCTATAAGAAGTTAGCCAAAAAGTAGCTTCGAAAAACGCTTAGGTTAAGTTTCAGAGTTGCTTCTAATGTACCAAAGCTGGACTTAGACATAATTTTACTCTCACAACATTATGGCTGGTTGGAGACAGTCCGAACCACAAGTTCCGGGTCCATGGTTCTGGCCGTATACTGGGGGGACGGGGACGACTCCCATTAACCCCTGACTATACCGGGGATACGCTTATCACAATGCCTTTCTGGTCTGTGCTGAAGCAGGGCATTCTGGCAGCCAAGTGGCTTGACCTTATTAGTGAGCCTGGTTACCCCCTCTCGGAACCACAGACTTAGAAATCGCCAGCTCATATACAGTGCATAAAATATATTTATATATATACCCTTATACACCATTTTAATAAAAAATATCACAAAATTCTTCTAAGTCCCTCGGGAAGAGTGAAAGACGCGCACGTTCATTTTTAGAGCTCCTAGACCTTCCTATAAGAAGTTAGCCAAAAAGTAGCTTCGAAAAACGCTTAGGTTAAGTTTCAGAGTTGCTTCTAATGTACCAAAGCTGGACTTAGACATAATTTCACTCTCACAACATTATGGCTGGTTGGAGAGAGTCCGAACCACAAGTACCGGGTCCATGGTTCTGGCCGTATACTGGGGGGACGGGGACGACTCCCATTAACCCCTGACTATACCGGGGATACGCTTATCACAATGCCTTTCTGGTCTGTGCTGAAGCAGGGCATTCTGGCAGCCAAGTGGCTTGACCTTTATTAGTGAGCCTGGTTACCCCCTCTCGGA
Source organism: Ascaphus truei (assembly GCF_040206685.1). Classification (NCBI taxonomy): domain Eukaryota; kingdom Metazoa; phylum Chordata; class Amphibia; order Anura; family Ascaphidae; genus Ascaphus; species Ascaphus truei. Next base: position 527,252 of record NW_027454112.1, on the reverse strand, counting down.
ACCACAGACTTAGAAATCGCCAGCTCATTTACAGTGCATAAAATATATTTATATATATACCCTTATACACCAGTTTAATAAAAAATATCACAAAATTCTTCTAAGTCCCTCGGGAAGAGTGAAAGACGCGCACGTTCATTTTCAGAGCTCCTAGACCTTCCTATAAGAAGTTAGCCAAAAAGTAGCTTCGAAAAACGCATAGGTTAAGTTTCAGAGTTGCTTCTAATGTACAAAAGCTGGACTTAGACATAATTTTACTCTCACAACATTATGGCTGGTTGGAGACAGTCCGAACCACAAGTTCCGGGTCCATGGTTCTGGCCGTATACTGGGGGGACGGGGACGACTCCCATTAACCCCTGACTATACCGGGGATACGCTTATCACAATGCCTTTCTGGTCTGTGCTGAAGCAGGGCATTCTGGCAGCCAAGTGGCTTGACCTTTATTAGTGAGCCTGGTTACCCCCTCTCGGAACCACAGACTTAGAAATCGCCAGCTCATATACAGTGCATAAAATATATTTATATATATACCCTTATACACCATTTTAATAAAAAATATCACAAAATTCTTCTAAGTCCCTCGGGAAGAGTGAAAGACGCGCACGTTCATTTTCAGAGCTCCTAGACCTTCCTATAAGAAGTTAGCCAAAAAGTAGCTTCGAAAAACGCATAGGTTAAGTTTCAGAGTTGCTTCTAATGTACCAAAGCTGGACTTAGACATAATTTCACTCTCACAACATTATGGCTGGTTGGAGACAGTCCGAACCACAAGTTCCGGGTCCATGGTTCTGGCCGTATACTGGGGGGACGGGGACGACTCCCATTAACCCCTGACTATACCGGGGATACGCTTATCACAATGCCTTTCTGGTCTGTGCTGAAGCAGGGCATTCTGGCAGCCAAGTGGCTTGACCTTATTAGTGAGCCTGGTTACCCCCTCTCGGAACCACAGACTTAGAAATCGCCAGCTCATATACAGTGCATAAAATATATTTATATATATACCCTTATACACCATTTTAATAAAAAATATCACAAAATTCTTCTAAGTCCCTCGGGAAGAGTGAAAGACGCGCACGTTCATTTTCAGAGCTCCTAGACCTTCCTATAAGAAGTTAGCCAAAAAGTAGCTTCGAAAAACGCATAGGTTAAGTTTCAGAGTTGCTTCTAATGTACCAAAGCTGGACTTAGACATAATTTCACTCTCACAACATTATGGCTGGTTGGAGACAGTCCGAACCACAAGTTCCGGGTCCATGGTTCTGGCCGTATACTGGGGGGACGGGGACGACTCCCATTAACCCCTGACTATACCGGGGATACGCTTATCACAATGCCTTTCTGGTCTGTGCTGAAGCAGGGCATTCTGGCAGCCAAGTGGCTTGACCTTATTAGTGAGCCTGGTTACCCCCTCTCGGAACCACAGACTTAGAAATCGCCAGCTCATATACAGTGCATAAAATATATTTATATATATACCCTTATACACCATTTTAATAAAAAATATCACAAAATTCTTCTAAGTCCCTCGGGAAGAGTGAAAGACGCGCACGTTCATTTTTAGAGCTCCTACAGTAGACCTTCCTATAAGAAGTTAGCCAAAAAGTAGCTTCGAAAAACGCTTAGGTTAAGTTTCAGAGTTGCTTCTTATGTACCAAAGCTGGACTTAGACATAATTTCACTCTCACAACATTATGGCTGGTTGGAGACAGTCCGAACCACAAGTACCGGGTCCATGGTTCTGGCCGTATACTGGGGGGACGGGGACGACTCCCATTAACCCCTGACTATACCGGGGATACGCTTATCACAATGCCTTTCTGGTCTGTGCTGAAGCAGGGCATTCTGGCAGCCAAGTGGCTTGACCTTTATTAGTGAGCCTTGTTACCCCCTCTCGGAACCACAGACTTAGAAATCGCCAGCTCATTTACAGTGTATAAAATATATTTATATATATATATACCCTTATACACCATTTTAATAAAAAATATCACAAAATTCTTCTAAGTCCCTCGGGAAGAGTGAAAGACGCGCACGTTCATTTTCAGAGCTCCTAGACCTTCCTATAAGAAGTTAGCCAAAAAGTAGCTTCGAAAAACGCATAGGTTAAGTTTCAGAGTTGCTTCTATTGTACCAAAGCTCGACTTAGACATAATTTCACTCTCACAACATTATGGCTGGTTGGAGACAGTCCGAACCACAAGTACCGGGTCCATGGTTCTGGCCGTATACTGGGGGGACGGGGACGACTCCCATTAACCCCTGACTATACCGGGGATACGATTATCACAATGCCTTTCTGGTCTGTGCTGAAGCAGGACATTCTGGAGCCAAGTGGCTTGACCTTTATTAGTGAGCCTGGTTACCCCCTCTCGGAACCACAGACTTAGAAATCGCCAGCTCATATACAGTGCATAAAATATATTTATATATATACCCTTATACACCATTTTAATAAAAAAATATCACAAAATTCTTCTAAGTCCCTCGGGAAGAGTGAAAGACGCGCACGTTCATTTTCAGAGCTCCTAGACCTTCCTATAAGAAGTTAGCCAAAAAGTAGCTTCGAAAAACGCTTAGGTTAAGTTTCAGAGTTGCTTCTAATGTACCAAAGCTGGACTTAGACATAATTTCACTCTCACAACATTATGGCTGGTTGGAGACAGTCCGAACCACAATTACCGGGTCCATGGTTCTGGCCGTATACTGGGGGGACGGGGACGACTCCCATTAACCCCTGACTATACCGGGGATACGCTTATCACAATGCCTTTCTGGTCTGTGCTGAAGCAGGGCATTCTGGCAGCCAAGTGGCTTGACCTTTATTAGTGAGCCTGGTTACCCCCTCTCGGAACCACAGACTTAGAAATCGCCAGCTCATATACAGTGCATAAAATATATTTATATATATACCCTTATACACCATTTTAATAAAAAATATCACAAAATTCTTCTAAGTCCCTCGGGAAGAGTGAAAGACGCGCACGTTCATTTTTAGAGCTCCTAGACCTTCCTATAAGAAGTTAGCCAAAAAGTAGCTTCGAAAAACGCTTAGGTTAAGTTTCAGAGTTGCTTCTAATGTACCAAAGCTGGACTTAGACATAATTTCACTCTCACAACATTATGGCTGGTTGGAGAGAGTCCGAACCACAAGTACCGGGTCCATGGTTCTGGCCGTATACTGGGGGGACGGGGACGACTCCCATTAACCCCTGACTATACCGGGGATACGCTTATCACAATGCCTTTCTGATCTGGGCTGAAGCAGGGCATTTTGGCAGCCAAGTGGCTTGACCTTTATTAGTGAGCCTGGTTACCCCCTCTCGGAACCACAGACTTAGCAATCGCCAGCTCATATACAGTGCATAAAATATATTTATATATATACCCTTATACACCATTTTAATAAAAAATATCACAAAATTCTTCTAAGTCACTCTGGAAGAGTGAAAGACGCGCACGTTCATTTTTAGAGCTCCTAGACCTTCCTATAAGAAGTTAGCCAAAAAGTAGCTTCGAAAAACGCTTAGGTTAAGTTTCAGAGTTGCTTCTAATGTACCAAAGCTGGACTTAGACATAATTTCACTCTCACAACATTATGGCTGGTTGGAGACAGTCCGAACCACAAGTACCGGGTCCATGGTTCTGGGCGTATACTGGGGGGACGGGGACGACTCCCATTAACCCCTGACTATACCGGGGATACGCTTATCACAATGCCTTTCTGGTCTGTGCTGAAGCAGGGCATTCTGGCAGCCAAGTGGCTTGACCTTTATTAGTGAGCCTGGTTACCCCCTCTCGGAACCACAGACTTAGAAATCGCCAGCTCATTTACAGTGCATAAAATATATTTATATATATACCCTTATACACCAGTTTAATAAAAAATATCACAAAATTCTTCTAAGTCCCTCGGGAAGAGTGAAAGACGCGCACGTTCATTTTCAGAGCTCCTAGACCTTCCTATAAGAAGTTAGCCAAAAAGTAGCTTCGAAAAACGCATAGGTTAAGTTTCAGAGTTGCTTCTAATGTACAAAAGCTGGACTTAGACATAATTTTACTCTCACAACATTATGGCTGGTTGGAGACAGTCCGAACCACAAGTTCCGGGTCCATGGTTCTGGCCGTATACTGGGGGGACGGGGACGACTCCCATTAACCCCTGACTATACCGGGGATACGCTTATCACAATGCCTTTCTGGTCTGTGGTGAAGCAGGGCATTCTGGCAGCCAAGTGGCTTGACCTTTATTAGTGAGCCTGGTTACCCCCTCTCGGAACCACAGACTTAGAAATCGCCAGCTCATATACAGTGCATAAAATATATTTATATATATACCCTTATACACCATTTTAATAAAAAATATCACAAAATTCTTCTAAGTCCCTCGGGAAGAGTGAAAGACGCGCACGTTCATTTTTAGAGCTCCTAGACCTTCCTATAAGAAGTTAGCAAAAAAGTAGCTTCGAAAAACGCTTAGGTTAAGTTTCAGAGTTGCTTCTAATGTACCAAAGCTGGACTTAGACATAATTTCACTCTCACAACATTATGGCTGGTTGGAGAGAGTCCGAACCACAAGTACCGGGTCCATGGTTCTGGCCGTATACTGGGGGGACGGGGACGACTCCCATTAACCCCTGACTATACCGGGGATACGCTTATCACAATGCCTTTCTGGTCTGTGCTGAAGCAGGGCATTCTGGCAGCCAAGTGGCTTGACCTTTATTAGTGAGCCTGGTTATCCCCTCTCGGAACCACAGACTTAGAAATCGCCAGCTCATTTACAGTGCATAAAATATATTTATATATATACTCTTATACACCATTTTAATAAAAAATATCACAAAATTCTTCTAAGTCCCTCGGGAAGAGTGATAGACGCGGACGTTCATTTTCAGAGCTCCTAGACCTTCCTATAAGAAGTTAGCCAAAAAGTAGCTTCGAAAAACGCTTAGGTTAAGTTTCAGAGTTGCTTCTAATGTACCAAAGCTGGACTTAGACATAATTTCACTCTCACAACATTATGGCTGGTTGGAGACAGTCCGAACCACAAGTACCGGGTCCATGTTTCTGGCCGTATACTGGGGGGACGGGGACGACTCCCATTAACCCCTGACTATACCGGGGATACGATTATCACAATGCCTTTCTGGTCTGTGCTGAAGCAGGACATTCTGGAGCCAAGTGGCTTGACCTTTATTAGTGAGCCTGGTTACCCCCTCTCGGAACCACAGACTTAGAAATCGCCAGCTCATATTCAGTGCATAAAATATATTTATATATATACCCTTATACACCATTTTAATAAAAAATATCACAAAATTCTTCTAAGTCCCTCGGGAAGAGTGAAAGACGCGCACGTTCATTTTTAGAGCTCCTAGACCTTCCTATAAGAAGTTAGCCAAAAAGTAGCTTCGAAAAACGCTTAGGTTAAGTTTCAGAGTTGCTTCTAATGTACCAAAGCTGGACTTAGACATAATTTCACTCTCACAACATTATGGCTGGTTGGAGACAGTCCGAACCACAAGTACCGGGTCCATGGTTCTGGCCGTATACTGGGGGGACGGGGACGACTCCCATTAACCCCTGACTATACCGGGGATACGCTTATCACAATGCCTTTCTGATCTGTGCTGAAGCAGGGCATTTTGGCAGCCAAGTGGCTTGACCTTTATAAGTGAGCCTGGTTACCCCCTCTCGGAACCACAGACTTAGAAATCGCCAGCTCATATACAGTGCATAAAATATATTTATATATATACCCTTATACACCATTTTAATAAAAAATATCACACAATTCTTCTAAGTCCCTCGGGAAGAGTGAAAGACGCGCACGTTCATTTTTAGAGCTCCTAGACCTTCCTATAAGAAGTTAGCCAAAAAGTAGCTTCGAAAAACGCTTAGGTTAAGTTTCAGAGTTGCTTCTAATGTACCAAAGCTGGACTTAGACATAATTTCACTCTCACAACATTATGGCTGGTTGGAGACAGTCCGAACGACAAGTACCGGGTCCATGGTTCTGGGCGTATACTGGGGGGACGGGGACGACTCCCATTAACCCCTGACTATACCGGGGATACGCTTATCACAATGCCTTTCTGGTCTGTGCTGAAGCAGGGCATTCTGGCAGCCAAGTGGCTTGACCTTTATTAGTGAGCCTGGTTACCCCCTCTCGGAACCACAGACTTAGAAATCGCCAGCTCATTTACAGTGCATAAAATATATTTATATATATACCCTTATACACCATTTTAATAAAAAATATCACAAAATTCTTCTAAGTCCCTCGGGAAGAGTGAAAGACGCGCACGTTCATTTTCAGAGCTCCTAGACCTTCCTATAAGAAGTTAGCCAAAAAGTAGCTTCGAAAAACGCATAGGTTAAGTTTCAGAGTTGCTTCTAATGTACCAAAGCTGGACTTAGACATAATTTTACTCTCACAACATTATGGCTGGTTGGAGACAGTCCGAACCACAAGTTCCGGGTCCATGGTTCTGGCCGTATACTGGGGGGACGGGGACGACTCCCATTAACCCCTGACTATACCGGGGATACGCTTATCACAATGCCTTTCTGGTCTGTGCTGAAGCAGGGCATTCTGGCAGCCAAGTGGCTTGACCTTATTAGTGAGCCTGGTTACCCCCTCTCGGAACCACAGACTTAGAAATCGCCAGCTCATATACAGTGCATAAAATATATTTATATATATACCCTTATACACCATTTTAATAAAAAATATCACAAAATTCTTCTAAGTCCCTCGGGAAGAGTGAAAGACGCGCACGTTCATTTTCAGAGCTCCTAGACCTTCCTATAAGAAGTTAGCCAAAAAGTAGCTTCGAAAAACGCATAGGTTAAGTTTCAGAGTTGCTTCTAATGTACCAAAGCTGGACTTAGACATAATTTCACTCTCACAACATTATGGCTGGTTGGAGACAGTCCGAACCACAAGTACCGGGTCCATGGTTCTGGCCGTATACTGGGGGGACGGGGACGACTCCCATTAACCCCTGACTATACCGGGGATACGCTTATCACAATGCCTTTCTGGTCTGTGCTGAAGCAGGGCATTCTGGCAGCCAAGTGGCTTGACCTTTATTAGTGAGCCTGGTTACCCCCTCTCGGAACCACAGACTTAGAAATCGCCAGCTCATATACAGTGCATAAAATATATTTATATATATATACCCTTATACACCATTTTAATAAAAAATATCACAAAATCCTTCTAAGTCCCTCGGGAAGAGTGAAAGACGCGCACGTTCATTTTTAGAGCTCCTAGACCTTCCTATAAGAAGTTAGCCAAAAAGTAGCTTCGAAAAACGCTTAGGTTAAGTTTCAGAGTTGCTTCTAATGTACCAAAGCTGGACTTAGACATAATTTCACTCTCACAACATTATGGCTGGTTGGAGAGAGTCCGAACCACAAGTACCGGGTCCATGGTTCTGGCCGTATACTGGGGGGACGGGGACGACTCCCATTAACCCCTGACTATACCGGGGATACGCTTATCACAATGCCTTTCTGGTCTGTGCTGAAGCAGGGCATTCTGGCAGCCAAGTGGCTTGACCTTTATTAGTGAGCCTGGTTACCCCCTCTCGGAACCACAGACTTAGAAATCGCCAGCTCATTTACAGTGCATAAAATATATTTATATATATACCCTTATACACCATTTTAATAAAAAATATCACAAAATTCTTCTAAGTCCCTCGGGAAGAGTGAAAGACGCGCACGTTCATTTTCAGAGCTCCTAGACCTTCCTATAAGAAGTTAGCCAAAAAGTAGCTTCGAAAAACGCATAGGTTAAGTTTCAGAGTTGCTTCTAATGTACCAAAGCTGGACTTAGACATAATTTCACTCTCACAACATTATGGCTGGTTGGAGAGAGTCCGAACCACAAGTACCGGGTCCATGGTTCTGGCCGTATACTGGGGGGACGGGGACGACTCCCATTAACCCCTGACTATACCGGGGATACGCTTATCACAATGCCTTTCTGGTCTGTGCTGAAGCAGGGCATTCTGGCAGCCAAGTGGCTTGACCTTTATTAGTGAGCCTGGTTACCCCCTCTCGGAACCACAGACTTAGAAATCGCCAGCTCATTTACAGTGCATAAAATATATTTATATATATACCCTTATACACCATTTTAATAAAAAATTTCACAAAATTCTTCTAAGTCCCTCGGGAAGAGTGAAAGACGCGCACGTTCATTTTCAGAGCTCCTAGACCTTCCTATAAGAAGTTAGCCAAAAAGTAGCTTCGAAAAACGCATAGGTTAAGTTTCAGAGTTGCTTCTAATGTACCAAAGCTGGACTTAGACATAATTTCACTCTCACAACATTATGGCTGGTTGGAGAGAGTCCGAACCACAAGTACCGGGTCCATGGTTCTGGCCGTATACTGGGGGGACGGGGACGACTCCCATTAACCCCTGACTATACCGGGGATACGCTTATCACAATGCCTTTCTGATCTGTGCTGAAGCAGGGCATTTTGGCAGCCAAGTGGCTTGACCTTTATTAGTGAGCCTGGTTACCCCCTCTCGGAACCACAGACTTAGAAATCGCCAGCTCATATACAGTGCATAAAATATATTTATATATATACCCTTATACACCATTTTAATAAAAAATATCACAAAATTCTTCTAAGTCCCTCTGGAAGAGTGAAAGACGCGCACGTTCATTTTTAGAGCTCCTAGACCTTCCTATAAGAAGTTAGCCAAAAAGTAGCTTCGAAAAACGCTTAGGTTAAGTTTCAGAGTTGCTTCTAATGTACCAAAGCTGGACTTAGACATAATTTCACTCTCACAACATTATGGCTGGTTGGAGACAGTACGAACCACAAGTACCGGGTCCATGGTTCTGGGCGTATACTGGGGGGACGGGGACGACTCCCATTAACCCCTGACTATACCGGGGATACGCTTATCACAATGCCTTTCTGGTCTGTGCTGAAGCAGGGCATTCTGGCAGCCAAGTGGCTTGACCTTTATTAGTGAGCCTGGTTACCCCCTCTCGGAACCACAGACTTAGAAATCGCCAGCTCATTTACAGTGCATAAAATATATTTATATATATACCCTTATACACCATTTTAATAAAAAATATCACAAAATTCTTCTAAGTCCCTCGGGAAGAGTGAAAGACGCGCATGTTCATTTTCAGAGCTCCTAGACCTTCCTATAAGAAGTTAGCCAAAAAGTAGCTTCGAAAAACGCATAGGTTAAGTTTCAGAGTTGCTTCTAATGTACCAAAGATGGACTTAGACATAATTTCACTCTCACAACATTATGGCTGGTTGGAGACAGTCCGAACCACAAGTTCCGGGTCCATGGTTCTGGCCGTATACTGGGGGGACGGGGACGACTCCCATTAACCCCTGACTATACCGGGGATACGCTTATCACAATGCCTTTCTGGTCTGTGCTGAAGCAGGGCATTCTGGCAGCCAAGTGGCTTGACCTTATTAGTGAGCCTGGTTACCCCCTCTCGGAACCACAGACTTAGAAATCGCCAGCTCATATACAGTGCACAAAATATATTTATATATATACTCTTATACACCATTTTAATAAAAAATATCACAAAATCCTTCTAAGTCCCTCGGGAAGAGTGAAAGACGCGCACGTTCATTTTTAGAGCTCCTAGACCTTCCTATAAGAAGTTAGCCAAAAAGTAGCTTCGAAAAACGCTTAGGTTAAGTTTCAGAGTTGCTTCTAATGTACCAAAGCTGGACTTAGACATAATTTCACTCTCACAACATTATGGCTGGTTGGAGAGAGTCCGAACCACAAGTACCGGGTCCATGGTTCTGGCCGTATACTGGGGGGACGGGGACGACTCCCATTAACCCCTGACTATACCGGGGATACGCTTATCACAATGCCTTTCTGATCTGTGCTGAAGCAGGGCATTTTGGCAGCCAAGTGGCTTGACCTTTATTAGTGAGCCTGGTTACCCCCTCTCTGAACCACAGACTTAGAAATCGCCAGCTCATATACAGTGCATAAAATATATTTATATATATACCCTTATACACCATTTTAATAAAAAATATCACAAAATTCTTCTAAGTCCCTCTGGAAGAGTGAAAGACGCGCACGTTCATTTTTAGAGCTCCTAGACCTTCCTATAAGAAGTTAGCCAAAAAGTAGCTTCGAAAAACGCTTAGGTTAAGTTTCAGAGTTGCTTCTAATGTACCAAAGCTGGACTTAGACATAATTTCACTCTCACAACATTATGGCTGGTTGGAGACAGTCCGAACCACAAGTACCGGGTCCATGGTTCTGGGCGTATACTGGGGGGACGGGGACGACTCCCATTAACCCCTGACTATACCGGGGATACGCTTATCACAATGCCTTTCTGGTCTGTGCTGAAGCAGGGCATTCTGGCAGCCAAGTGGCTTGACCTTTATTAGTGAGCCTGGTTACCCCCTCTCGGAACCACAGACTTAGAAATCGCCAGCTCATTTACAGTGCATAAAATATATTTATATATATACCCTTATACACCATTTTAATAAAAAATATCACAAAATTCTTCTAAGTCCCTCGGGAAGAGTGAAAGACGCGCACGTTCATTTTCAGAGCTCCTAGACCTTCCTATAAGAAGTTAGCCAAAAAGTAGCTTCGAAAAACGCTTAGGTTAAGTTTCAGAGTTGCTTCTAATGTACCAAAGCTGGACTTAGACATAATTTCACTCTCACAACATTATGGCTGGTTGGAGACAGTCCGAACCACAAGTACCGGGTCCATGGTTCTGGGCGTATACTGGGGGGACGGGGACGACTCCCATTAACCCCTGACTATACCGGGGATACGCTTATCACAATGCCTTTCTGGTCTGTGCTGAAGCAGGGCATTCTGGCAGCCAAGTGGCTTGACCTTTATTAGTGAGCCTGGTTACCCCCTCTCGGAACCACAGACTTAGAAATCGCCAGCTCATTTACAGTGCATAAAATATATTTATATATATACCCTTATACACCATTTTAATAAAAAATATCACAAAATTCTTCTAAGTCCCTCGGGAAGAGTGAAAGACGCGCACGTTCATTTTCAGAGCTCCTAGACCTTCCTATAAGAAGTTAGCCAAAAAGTAGCTTCGAAAAACGCTTAGGTTAAGTTTCAGAGTTGCTTCTAATGTACCAAAGCTGGACTTAGACATAATTTCACTCTCACAACATTATGGCTGGTTGGAGAGAGTCCGAACCACAAGTACCGGGTCCATGGTTCTGGCCGTATACTGGGGGGACGGGGACGACTCCCATTAACCCCTGACTATACCGGGGATACGCTTATCACAATGCCTTTCTGATCTGTGCTGAAGCAGGGCATTTTGGCAGCCAAGTGGCTTGACCTTTATTAGTGAGCCTGGTTACCCCCTCTCGGAACCACAGACTTAGAAATCGCCAGCTCATATACAGTGCATAAAATATATTTATATATATACCCTTATACACCATTTTAATAAAAAATATCACAAAATTCTTCTAAGTCACTCTGGAAGAGTGAAAGACGCGCACGTTCATTTTTAGAGCTCCGAGACCTTCCTATAAGAAGTTAGCCAAAAAGTAGCTTCGAAAAACGCTTAGGTTAAGTTTCAGAGTTGCTTCTAATGTACCAAAGCTGGACTTAGACATAATTTCACTCTCACAACATTATGGCTGGTTGGAGACAGTCCGAACCACAAGTACCGGGTCCATGGTTCTGGGCGTATACTGGGGGGACGGGGACGACTCCCATTAACCCCTGACTATACCGGGGATACGCTTATCACAATGCCTTTCTGGTCTGTGCTGAAGCAGGGCATTCTGGCAGCCAAGTGGCTTGACCTTTATTAGTGAGCCTGGTTACCCCCTCTCGGAACCACAGACTTAGAAATCGCCAGCTCATTTACAGTGCATAAAATATATTTATATATATACCCTTATACACCATTTTAATAAAAAATATCACAAAATTCTTCTAAGTCCCTCGGGAAGAGTGAAAGACGCGCACGTTCATTTTCAGAGCTCCTAGACCTTCCTATAAGAAGTTAGCCAAAAAGTAGCTTCGAAAAACGCATAGGTTAAGTTTCAGAGTTGCTTCTAATGTACCAAAGCTGGACTTAGACATAATTTCACTCTCACAACATTATGGCTGGTTGGAGACAGTCCGAACCACAAGTTCCGGGTCCATGGTTCTGGCCGTATACTGGGGGGACGGGGATGACTCCCATTAACCCCTGACTATACCGGGGATACGCTTATCACAATGCCTTTCTGGTCTGTGCTGAAGCAGGGCATTCTGGCAGCCAAGTGGCTTGACCTTATTAGTGAGCCTGGTTACCCCCTCTCGGAACCACAGACTTAGAAATCGCCAGCTCATATACAGTGCATAAAATATATTTATATATATACTCTTATACACCATTTTAATAAAAAATATCACAAAATTCTTCTAAGTCCCTCGGGAAGAGTGATAGACGCGGACGTTCATTTTCAGAGCTCCTAGACCTTCCTATAAGAAGTTAGCCAAAAAGTAGCTTCGAAAAACGCTTAGGTTAAGTTTCAGAGTTGCTTCTAATGTACCAAAGCTGGACTTAGACATAATTTCACTCTCACAACATTATGGCTGGTTGGAGACAGTCCGAACCACAAGTACCGGGTCCATGGTTCTGGGCGTATACTGGGGGGACGGGGACGACTCCCATTAACCCCTGACTATACCGGGGATACGCTTATCACAATGCCTTTCTGGTCTGTGCTGAAGCAGGGCATTCTGGCAGCCAAGTGGCTTGACCTTATTAGTGAGCCTGGTTACCCCCTCTCGGAACCACAGACTTAGAAATCGCCAGCTCATATACAGTGCATAAAATATATTTATATATATACTCTTATACACCATTTTAATAAAAAATATCACAAAATTCTTCTAAGTCCCTCGGGAAGAGTGATAGACGCGCACGTTCATTTTCAGAGCTCCTAGACCTTCCTATAATAAGTTAGTCAAAAAGTAGCTTCGAAAAACGCTTAGGTTAAGTTTCAGAGTTGCTTCTAATGTACCAAAGCTGGACTTAGACATAATTTCACTCTCACAACATTATGGCTGGTTGGAGACAGTCCGAACCACAAGTACCGGGTCCATGGTTCTGGGCGTATACTGGGGGGACGGGGATGACTCCCATTAACCCCTGACTATACCGGGGATACGCTTATCACAATGCCTTTCTGGTCTGTGCTGAAGCAGGGCATTCTGGCAGCCAAGTGGCTTGACCTTTATTAGTGAGCCTGGTTACCCCCTCTCGGAACCACAGTCACAAGCCGAGCTGCAGTTCCATAGAAACTTGCCGTTTTACCGCTGTACCTAAAAATGGGTAGAAAGTAATTTTTCTCCCTTCCTGTTAATGCCACAGACTTCGCCTTTACAGGGCACACTTTATCTATGTTCCCCGCTTCAGCCCATGAAATATTGAGCTTCAAATGTGTTGTTAACGTTGTGTAAAAAAGTTACTCACAGCTGTTCTAGGAACACATTGTGAAATCGCGTATATCTTTGCTTCTACACATAGCAATGTATTGTGCTTTGCTTTACACATTATTCTACAGTCAAGAGGAGAGAATTCATCAAGTTTAATAAGCACAAACACTGTATAAGTCGAATTTCAGCATTTTTGTGTGACCGGGAAAACCACAGTCACAAGCCGAGCTGCAGTTCCATAGAAACTTGCCGTTTTACCGCTGTACCTAAAAATGGGTAGAAAGTACTTTTTCTCCCTTCCTGTTAATGCCACAGACTTCGCCTTTACAGGGCACACTTTATCTATGTTCCCCGCTTCAGCCCATGAAATATTGAGCTTCAAATGTGTTGTTAACGTTGTGTAAAAAAGTTGCTCACAGCTGTTCTAGGAACACATTGTGAAATCGCGTATATCTTTGCTTCTACACATAGCAATGTATTGTGCTTTGCTTTACACATTATTCTACAGTCAAGAGGAGAGAATTCATCAAGTTTAATAAGCACAAACACTGTATAAGTCGAATTTCAGCATTTTTGTGTGACCGGGAAAACCACAGTCACAAGTCGAGCTGCAGTTCCATAGAAACTTGCCGTTTTACCGCTGTACCTAAAAATGGGTAGAAAGTACTTTTTCTCCCTTCCTGTTAATGCCACAGACTTCGCCTTTACAGGGCACACTTTATCTATGTTCCCCGCTTCAGCCCATGAAATATTGAGCTTCAAATGTGTTGTTAACGTTGTGTAAAAAGTTGCTCACAGCTGTTCTAGGAACACATTGTGAAATCGCGTATATCTTTGCTTCTACACATAGCAATGTATTGTGCTTTGCTTTACACATTATTCTACAGTCAAGAGGAGAGAATTCATCAAGTTTAATAAGCACAAACACTGTATAAGTCGAATTTCAGCATTTTTGTGTGACCGGGAACACCACAGTCACAAGTCGAGCTGCAGTTCCATAGAAACTTGCCGTTTTACCGCTGTACCTAAAAATGGGTAGAAAGTACTTTTTCTCCCTTCCTGTTAATGCCACAGACTTCGCCTTTACAGGGCACACTTTATCTATGTTCCCCGCTTCAGCCCATGAAATATTGAGCTTCAAATGTGTTGTTAACGTTGTGTAAAAAAGTTGCTCACAGCTGTTCTAGGAACACATTGTGAAATCGCGTATATCTTTGCTTCTACACATAGCAATGTATTGTGCTTTGCTTTACACATTATTCTACAGTCAAGAGGAGAGAATTCATCAAGTTTAATAAGCACAATCACTGTATAAGTCGAATTTTAGGATTTTTGTGTGACCGGGAAAACCACAGTCACAAGCCGAGCTGCAGTTCTATAGAAACTTGCCGTTTTACCGCTGTACCTAAAAATGGGTAGAAAGTACTTTTTCTCCCTTCCTGTTAATGCCACAGACTTCGCCTTTACAGGGCACACTTTATCTATGTTCCCCGCTTCAGCCCATGAAATATTGAGCTTCAAATGTGTTGTTAACGTTGTGTAAAAAAGTTGCTCACAGCTGTTCTAGGAACACATTGTGAAATCGCGTATATCTTTGCTTCTACACATAGCAATGTATTGTGCTTTGCTTTACACATTATTCTACAGTCAAGAGGAGAGAATTCATCAAGTTTAATAAGCACAAACACTGTATAAGTCGAATTTCAGCATTTTTGTTTGACCGGGAAAACCACAGTCACAAGTCGAGCTGCAGTTCCATAGAAACTTGCCGTTTTACCGCTGTACCTAAAAATGGGTAGATAGTACTTTTTCTCCCTTCCTGTTAATGCCACAGACTTCGCCTTTACAGGGCACACTTTATCTATGTTCCCCGCTTCAGCCCATGAAATATTGAGCTTCAAATGTGTTGTTAACGTTGTGTAAAAAAGTTGCTCACAGCTGTTCTAGGAACACATTGTGAAATCGCGTATATCTTTGCTTCTACACATAGCAATGTATTGTGCTTTGCTTTACACATTATTCTACAGTCAAGAGGAGAGAATTCATCAAGTTTAATAAGCACAAACACTGTATAAGTCGAATTTCAGCATTTTTGTGTGACCGGGAAAACCACAGTCACAAGCCGAGCTGCAGTTCTATAGAAACTTGCCGTTTTACCGCTGTACCTAAAAATGGGTAGAAAATACTTTTTCTCCCTTCCTGTTAATGCCACAGACTTCGCCTTTACAGGGCACACTTTATCTATGTTCCCCGCTTCAGCCCATGAAATATTGAGCTTCAAATGTGTTGTTAACGTTGTGTAAAAAAGTTGCTCACACCTGTTCTAGGAACACATTGTGAAATCGCGTATATCTTTGCTTCTACACATAGCAATGTATTGTGCTTTGCTTTACACATTATTCTACAGTCAAGAGGAGAGAATTCATCAAGTTTAATAAGCACAAACACTGTATAAGTCGAATTTCAGCATTTTTGTTTGACCGGGAAAACCACAGTCACAAGCCGAGCTGCAGTTCCATAGAAACTTGTCGTTTTACCGCTGTACCTAAAAATGGGTAGATAGTACTTTTTCTCCCTTCCTGTTAATGCCACAGACTTCGCCTTTACAGGGCACACTTTATCTATGTTCCCCGCTTCAGCCCATTAAATATTGAGCTTCAAATGTGTTGTTAACGTTGTGTAAAAAAGTTGCTCACAGCTGTTCTAGGAACACATTGTGAAATCGCGTATATCTTTGCTTCTACACATAGCAATGTATTGTGCTTTGCTTTACACATTATTCTACAGTCAAGATGAGAGAATTCATCAAGTTTAATAAGCACAAACACTGTATAAGTCGAATTTCAGCATTTTTGTGTGACCGGGAAAACCACAGTCACAAGCCGAGCTGCAGTTCCATAGAAACTTGCCGTTTTACCGCTGTACCTAAAAATGGGTAGAAAGTACTTTTTCTCCCTTCCTGTTAATGCCACAGACTTCGCCTTTACAGGGCACACTTTATCTATGTTCCCCGCTTCAGCCCATGAAATATTGAGCTTCAAATGTGTTGTTAACGTTGTGTAAAAAAGTTGCTCACAGCTGTTCTAGGAACACATTGTGAAATCGCGTATATCTTTGCTTCTACACATAGCAATGTATTGTGCTTTGCTTTACACATTATTCTACAGTCAAGAGGAGAGAATTCATCAAGTTTAATAAGCACAAACACTGTATAAGTCGAATTTTAGGATTTTTGTGTGACCGGGAAAACCACAGTCACAAGCCGAGCTGCAGTTCCATAGAAACTTGCCGTTTTACCGCTGTACCTAAAAATGGGTAGAAAGTACTTTTTCTCCCTTCCTGTTAATGCCACAGACTTCGCCTTTACAGGGCACACTTTATCTATGTTCCCCGCTTCAGCCCATGAAATATTGAGCTTCAAATGTGTTGTTAACGTTGTGTAAAAAAGTTGCTCACAGCTGTTCTAGGAACACATTGTGAAATCGCGTATATCTTTGCTTCTACACATAGCAATGTATTGTGCTTTGCTTTACACATTATTCTACAGTCAAGAGGAGAGAATTCATCAAGTTTAATAAGCACAAACACTGTATAAGTCGAATTTCAGCATTTTTGTGTGACCGGGAAATCCACAGTCAACGGCCGAGCTGCAGTTCCATAGAAACTTGCCGTTTTACCGCTGTACCTAAAAATGGGTAGAAAGTACTTTTTCTCCCTTCCTGTTAATGCCACAGACTTCACCTTTACAGGGCACACTTTATCTAAGTTCCCCGCTTCAGCCCATGAAATATTGAGCTTCAAATGTGTTGTTAACGTTGTGTAAAAAAGTTATCCTCACAGCTGTTCTAGGAACACATTGTGAAATCGCGTATATCTTTGCTTCTACACATAGCAATGTATTGTGCTTTGCTATACACATTATTCTACAGTCAAGAGGAGAGAATTCATCAAGTTTAATAAGCACAAACACTGTATAAGTCGAATTTCAGCATTTTTGTGTGACCGGGAAAACCACAGTCACAAGCATAGCTGCAGTTCTATAGAAACTTGCCGTTTTACCGCTGTACCTAAAAATGGGTAGAAAGTACTTTTTCTCCCTTCCTGTTAATGCCACAGACTTCGCCTTAACAGGGCACACTTTATCTATGTTCCCCGCTTCAGCCCATGAAATATTGAGCTTCAAATGTGTTGTTAACGTTGTGTAAAAAAGTTGCTCACAGCTGTTCTAGGAACACATTGTGAAATCGCGTATATCTTTGCTTCTACACATAGCAATGTATTGTGCTTTGCTTTACACATTATTCTACAGTCAAGAGGAGAGAATTCATCAAGTTTAATAAGCACAAACACTGTATAAGTCGTATTTCAGCATTTTTGTGTGACCGGGAAAACCACAGTCACAAGCCGAGCTGCAGTTCCATAGAAACTTGCCGTTTTACCGCTGTACCTAAAAATGGGTAGATAGTACTTTTTCTCCCTTCCTGTTAATGCCACAGACTTCGCCTTTACAGGGCACACTTTATCTATGTTCCCCGCTTCAGCCCATGAAATATTGAGCTTCAAATGTGTTGTTAACGTTGTGTAAAAAAGTTGCTCACAGCTGTTCTAGGAACACATTGTGAAATCGCGTATATCTTTGCTTCTACACATAGCAATGTATTGTTCTTTGCTTTACACATTATTCTACAGTCAAGAGGAGAGAATTCATCAAGTTTAATAAGCACAAACACTGTATAAGTCGAATTTCAGCATTTTTGTGTGACCGGGAAAACCACAGTCACAAGCCGAGCTGCATGTCCATAGAAACTTGCCGTTTTACCGCTGTACCTAAAAATGGGTAGAAAGTACTTTTTCTCCCTTCCTGTTAATGCCACAGACTTCGCCTTTACAGGGCACACTTTATCTATGTTCCCCGCTTCAGCCCATGAAATATTGAGCTTCAAATGTGTTGTTAACGTTGTGTAAAAAAGTTGCTCACAGCTGTTCTAGGAACACATTGTGAAATCGCGTATATCTTTGCTTCTACACATAGCAATGTATTGTTCTTTGCTTTACACATTATTCTACAGTCAAGAGGAGAGAATTCATCAAGTTTAATAAGCACAAACACTGTATAAGTCGAATTTCAGCATTTTTGTGTGACCGGGAAAACCACAGTCACAAGCCGAGCTGCAGTTCCATAGAAACTTGCCGTTTTACCGCTGTACCTAAAAATGGGTAGAAAGTACTTTTTCTCCCTTCCTGTTAATGCCACAGACTTCGCCTTTACAGGGCACACTTTATCTATGTTCCCCGCTTCAGCCCATGAAATATTGAGCTTCAAATGTGTTGTTAACGTTGTGTAAAAAAGTTGCTCACAGCTGTTCTAGGAACACATTGTGAAATCGCGTATATCTTTGCTTCTACACATAGCAATGTATTGTGCTTTGCTTTACACATTATTCTACAGTCAAGAGGAGAGAATTCATCAAGTTTAATAAGCACAAACACTGTATAAGTCGAATTTCAGCATTTTTGTGTGACCGGGAAAACCACAGTCACAAGCCGAGCTGCAGTTCCATAGAAACTTGCCGTTTTACCGCTGTACCTAAAAATGGGTAGAAAGTACTTTTTCTCCCTTCCTGTTAATGCCACAGACTTCGCCTTTACAGGGCACACTTTATCTATGTTCCCCGCTTCAGCCCATGAAATATTGAGCTTCAAATGTGTTGTTAACGTTGTGTAAAAAAGTTGCTCACAGCTGTTCTAGGAACACATTGTGAAATCGCGTATATCTTTGCTTCTACACATAGCAATGTATTGTGCTTTGCTTTACACATTATTCTACAGTCAAGAGGAGAGAATTCATCAAGTTTAATAAGCACAAACACTGTATAAGTCGAATTTCAGAATTTTTGTGTGACCGGGAAAACCACAGTCACAAGCCGAGCTGCAGTTCCATAGAAACTTGCCGTTTTACCGCTGTACCTAAAAATGGGTAGAAAGTACTTTTTCTCCCTTCCTGTTAATGCCACAGACTTCGCCTTTACAGGGCACACTTTATCTATGTTCCCCGCTTCAGCCCATGAAATATTGAGCTTCAAATGTGTTGTTAACGTTGTGTAAAAAAGTTGCTCACAGCTGTTCTAGGAACACATTGTGAAATCGCGTATATCTTTGCTTCTACACATAGCAATGTATTGTGCTTTGCTTTACACATTATTCTACAGTCAGGAGGAGAGAATTCATCAAGTTTAATAAGCACAAACACTGTATAAGTCGAATTTCAGCATTTTTGTGTGACCGGGAAACCCACAGTCACAAGTCGAGCTGCAGTTCCATAGAAACTTGCCGTTTTACCGCTGTACCTAAAAATGGGTAGAAAGTACTTTTTCTCCCTTCCTGTTAATGCCACAGACTTCGCCTTTACAGGGCACACTTTATCTATGTTCCCCGCTTCAGCCCATGAAATATTGAGCTTCAAATGTGTTGTTAACGTTGTGTAAAAAAGTTGCTCACAGCTGTTCTAGGAACACATTGTGAAATCGCGTATATCTTTGCTTCTACACATAGCAATGTATTGTGCTTTGCTTTACACATTATTCTACAGTCAAGAGGAGAGAATTCATCAAGTTTAATAAGCACAAACACTGTATAAGTCGAATTTTAGGATTTTTGTGTGACCGGGAAAACCACAGTCACAAGCCGAGCTGCAGTTCTATAGAAACTTGCCGTTTTACCGCTGTACCTAAAAATGGGTAGAAAGTACTTTTTCTCCCTTCCTGTTAATGCCACAGACTTCGCCTTTACAGGGCACACTTTATCTATGTTCCCCGCTTCAGCCCGTGAAATATTGAGCTTCAAATGTGTTGTTAACGTTGTGTAAAAAAGTTGCTCACAGCTGTTCTAGGAACACATTGTGAAATCGCGTATATCTTTGCTTCTACACATAGCAATGTATTGTGCTTTGCTTTACACATTATTCTACAGTCAAGAGGAGAGAATTCATCAAGTTTAATAAGCACAAACACTGTATAAGTCGAATTTCAGCATTTTTGTGTGACCGTTAAAACCACAGTCACAAGCCGAGCTGCAGTTCCATAGAAACTTGCCGTTTTACCGCTGTACCTAAAAATGGGTAGAAAGTACTTTTTCTCCCTTCCTGTTAATGCCACAGACTTCGCCTTTACAGGGCACACTTTATCTATGTTCCCCGCTTCAGCCCATTAAATATTGAGCTTCAAATGTGTTGTTAACGTTGTGTAAAAATGTTGCTCACAGCTGTTCTAGGAACACATTGTGAAATCGCGTATATCTTTGCTTCTACACATAGCAATTTATTGTGCTTTGCTTTACACATTATTCTACAGTCAAGAGGAGAGAATTCATCAAGTTTATTAAGCACAAACACTGTATAAGTCGAATTTCAGCATTTTTGTGTGACCGGGAAAACCACAGTCACAAGCCGAGCTGAAGTTCCATAGAAACTTGCCGTTTTACCGCTGTACCTAAAAATGGGTACAAAGTACTTTTTCTCCCTTCCTGTTAATGCCACAGACTTCGCCTTTACAGGGCACACTTTATCTATGTTCCCCGCTTCAGCCCATGAAATATTGAGCTTCAAATGTGTTGTTAACGTTGTGTAAAAAAGTTGCTCACAGATGTTCTAGGAACACATTGTGAAATCGCGTATATCTTTGCTTCTACACATAGCAATGTATTGTGCTTTGCTTTACACATTATTCTACAGTCAAGAGGAGAGAATTCATCAAGTTTAATAAGCACAAACACTGTATAAGTCGAATTTCAGGATTTTTGTGTGACCGGGAAAACCACAGTCACAAGCCGAGCTGCAGTTCTATAGAAACTTGCCGTTTTACCGCTGTACCTAAAAATGGGTAGAAAGTACTTTTTCTCCCTTCCTGTTAATGCCACAGACTTCGCCTTAACAGGGCACACTTTTTCTATGTTCCCCGCTTCAGCCCATGAAATATTGAGCTTCAAATGTGTTGTTAACGTTGTGTAAAAAAGTTGCTCACAGCTGTTCTAGGAACACATTGTGAAATCGCGTATATCTTTGCTTCTACACATAGCAATGTATTGTGCTTTGCTTTACACATTATTCTACAGTCAAGAGGAGAGAATTCATCAAGTTTAATAAGCACAAACACTGTATAAGTCGTATTTCAGCATTTTTGTGTGACCGGGAAAACCACAGTCACAAGCCGAGCTGCAGTTCCATAGAAACTTGCCGTTTTACCGCTGTACCTAAAAATGGGTAGATAGTACTTTTTCTCCCTTCCTGTTAATGCCACAGACTTCGCCTTTACAGGGCACACTTTATCTATGTTCCCCGCTTCAGCCCATGAAATATTGAGCTTCAAATGTGTTGTTAACGTTGTGTAAAAAAGTTGCTCACAGCTGTTCTAGGAACACATTGTGAAATCGCGTATATCTTTGCTTCTACACATAGCAATGTATTGTTCTTTGCTTTACACATTATTCTACAGTCAAGAGGAGAGAATTCATCAAGTTTAATAAGCACAAACACTGTATAAGTCGAATTTCAGCATTTTTGTGTGACCGGGAAAACCACAGTCACAAGCCGAGCTGCAGTTCCATAGAAACTTGCCGTTTTACCGCTGTACCTAAAAATGGGTAGAAAGTACTTTTTCTCCCTTCCTGTTAATGCCACAGACTTCGCCTTTACAGGGCACACTTTATCTATGTTCCCCGCTTCAGCCCATGAAATATTGAGCTTCAAATGTGTTGTTAACGTTGTGTAAAAAAGTTGCTCACAGCTGTTCTAGGAACACATTGTGAAATCGCGTATATCTTTGCTTCTACACATAGCAATGTATTGTGCTTTGCTTTACACATTATTCTACAGTCAAGAGGAGAGAATTCATCAAGTTTAATAAGCACAAACACTGTATAAGTCGAATTTCAGCATTTTTGTGTGACCGGGAAAACCACAGTCACAAGTCGAGCTGCAGTTCCATAGAAACTTGCCGTTTTACCGCTGTACCTAAAAATGGGTAGAAAGTACTTTTTCTCCCTTCCTGTTAATGCCACAGACTTCGCCTTTACAGGGCACACTTTATCTATGTTCCCCGCTTCAGCCCATGAAATATTGAGCTTCAAATGTGTTGTTAACGTTGTGTAAAAAAGTTGCTCACAGCTGTTCTAGGAACACATTGTGAAATCGCGTATATCTTTGCTTCTACACATAGCAATGTATTGTGCTTTGCTTTACACATTATTCTACAGTCAAGAGGAGAGAATTCATCAAGTTTAATAAGCACAAACACTGTATAAGTCGAATTTTAGGATTTTTGTGTGACCGGGAAAACCACAGTCACAAGCCGAGCTGCAGTTCTATAGAAACTTGCCGTTTTACCGCTGTACCTAAAAATGGGTAGAAAGTACTTTTTCTCCCTTCCTGTTAATGCCACAGACTTCGCCTTTACAGGGCACACTTTATCTATGTTCCCCGCTTCAGCCCATGAAATATTGAGCTTCAAATGTGTTGTTAACGTTGTGTAAAAAAGTTGCTCACAGCTGTTCTAGGAACACATTGTGAAATCGCGTATATCTTTGCTTCTACACATAGCAATGTATTGTGCTTTGCTTTACACATTATTCTACAGTCAAGAGGAGAGAATTCATCAAGTTTAATAAGCACAAACACTGTATAAGTCGAATTTCAGCATTTTTGTGTGACCGGGAAACCCACAGTCACAAGTCGAGCTGCAGTTCCATAGAAACTTGCCGTTTTACCGCTGTACCTAAAAATGGGTAGAAAGTACTTTTTCTCCCTTCCTGTTAATGCCACAGACTTCGCCTTTACAGGGCACACTTTATCTATGTTCCCCGCTTCAGCCCATGAAATATTGAGCTTCAAATGTGTTGTTAACGTTGTGTAAAAAAGTTGCTCACAGCTGTTCTAGGAACACATTGTTAAATCGCGTATATCTTTGCTTCTACACATAGCAATGTATTGTGCTTTGCTTTACACATTATTCTACAGTCAAGAGGAGAGAATTCATCAAGTTTAATAAGCACAAACACTGTATAAGTCGAATTTTAGGATTTTTGTGTGACCGGGAAAACCACAGTCACAAGCCGAGCTGCAGTTCTATAGAAACTTGCCGTTTTACCGCTGTACCTAAAAATGGGTAGAAAGTACTTTTTCTCCCTTCCTGTTAATGCCACAGACTTCGCCTTTACAGGGCACACTTTATCTATGTTCCCCGCTTCAGCCCGTGAAATATTGAGCTTCAAATGTGTTGTTAACGTTGTGTAAAAAAGTTGCTCACAGCTGTTCTAGGAACACATTGTGAAATCGCGTATATCTTTGCTTCTACACATAGCAATGTATTGTGCTTTGCTTTACACATTATTCTACAGTCAAGAGGAGAGAATTCATCAAGTTTAATAAGCACAAACACTGTATAAGTCGAATTTCAGCATTTTTGTGTGACCGTTAAAACCACAGTCACAAGCCGAGCTGCAGTTCCATAGAAACTTGCCGTTTTACCGCTGTACCTAAAAATGGGTAGATAGTACTTTTTCTCCCTTCCTGTTAATGCCACAGACTTCGCCTTTACAGGGCACACTTTATCTATGTTCCCCGCTTCAGCCCATTAAATATTGAGCTTCAAATGTGTTGTTAACGTTGTGTAAAAATGTTGCTCACAGCTGTTCTAGGAACACATTGTGAAATCGCGTATATCTTTGCTTCTACACATAGCAATTTATTGTGCTTTGCTTTACACATTATTCTACAGTCAAGAGGAGAGAATTCATCAAGTTTATTAAGCACAAACACTGTATAAGTCGAATTTCAGCATTTTTGTGTGACCGGGAAAACCACAGTCACAAGCCGAGCTGAAGTTCCATAGAAACTTGCCGTTTTACCGCTGTACCTAAAAATGGGTACAAAGTACTTTTTCTCCCTTCCTGTTAATGCCACAGACTTCGCCTTTACAGGGCACACTTTATCTATGTTCCCCGCTTCAGCCCATGAAATATTGAGCTTCAAATGTGTTGTTAACGTTGTGTAAAAAAGTTGCTCACAGATGTTCTAGGAACACATTGTGAAATCGCGTATATCTTTGCTTCTACACATAGCAATGTATTGTGCTTTGCTTTACACATTATTCTACAGTCAAGAGGAGAGAATTCATCAAGTTTAATAAGCACAAACACTGTATAAGTCGAATTTCAGGATTTTTGTGTGACCGGGAAAACCACAGTCACAAGCCGAGCTGCAGTTCTATAGAAACTTGCCGTTTTACCGCTGTACCTAAAAATGGGTAGAAAGTACTTTTTCTCCCTTCCTGTTAATGCCACAGACTTCGCCTTAACAGGGCACACTTTTTCTATGTTCCCCGCTTCAGCCCATGAAATATTGAGCTTCAAATGTGTTGTTAACGTTGTGTAAAAAAGTTGCTCACAGCTGTTCTAGGAACACATTGTGAAATCGCGTATATCTTTGCTTCTACACATAGCAATGTATTGTGCTTTGCTTTACACATTATTCTACAGTCAAGAGGAGAGAATTCATCAAGTTTAATAAGCACAAACACTGTATAAGTCGTATTTCAGCATTTTTGTGTGACCGGGAAAACCACAGTCACAAGCCGAGCTGCAGTTCCATAGAAACTTGCCGTTTTACCGCTGTACCTAAAAATGGGTAGATAGTACTTTTTCTCCCTTCCTGTTAATGCCACAGACTTCGCCTTTACAGGGCACACTTTATCTATGTTCCCCGCTTCAGCCCATGAAATATTGAGCTTCAAATGTGTTGTTAACGTTGTGTAAAAAAGTTGCTCACAGCTGTTCTAGGAACACATTGTGAAATCGCGTATATCTTTGCTTCTACACATAGCAATGTATTGTTCTTTGCTTTACACATTATTCTACAGTCAAGAGGAGAGAATTCATCAAGTTTAATAAGCACAAACACTGTATAAGTCGAATTTCAGCATTTTTGTGTGACCGGGAAAACCACAGTCACAAGCCGAGCTGCAGTTCCATAGAAACTTGCCGTTTTACCGCTGTACCTAAAAATGGGTAGAAAGTACTTTTTCTCCCTTCCTGTTAATGCCACAGACTTCGCCTTTACAGGGCACACTTTATCTATGTTCCCCGCTTCAGCCCATGAAATATTGAGCTTCAAATGTGTTGTTAACGTTGTGTAAAAAAGTTGCTCACAGCTGTTCTAGGAACACATTGTGAAATCGCGTATATCTTTGCTTCTACACATAGCAATGTATTGTGCTTTGCTTTACACATTATTCTACAGTCAAGAGGAGAGAATTCATCAAGTTTAATAAGCACAAACACTGTATAAGTCGAATTTCAGCATTTTTGTGTGACCGGGAAAACCACAGTCACAAGTCGAGCTGCAGTTCCATAGAAACTTGCCGTTTTACCGCTGTACCTAAAAATGGGTAGAAAGTACTTTTTCTCCCTTCCTGTTAATGCCACAGACTTCGCCTTTACAGGGCACACTTTATCTATGTTCCCCGCTTCAGCCCATGAAATATTGAGCTTCAAATGTGTTGTTAACGTTGTGTAAAAAAGTTGCTCACAGCTGTTCTAGGAACACATTGTGAAATCGCGTATATCTTTGCTTCTACACATAGCAATGTATTGTGCTTTGCTTTACACATTATTCTACAGTCAAGAGGAGAGAATTCATCAAGTTTAATAAGCACAAACACTGTATAAGTCGAATTTTAGGATTTTTGTGTGACCGGGAAAACCACAGTCACAAGCCGAGCTGCAGTTCTATAGAAACTTGCCGTTTTACCGCTGTACCTAAAAATGGGTAGAAAGTACTTTTTCTCCCTTCCTGTTAATGCCACAGACTTCGCCTTTACAGGGCACACTTTATCTATGTTCCCCGCTTCAGCCCATGAAATATTGAGCTTCAAATGTGTTGTTAACGTTGTGTAAAAAAGTTGCTCACAGCTGTTCTAGGAACACATTCTGAAATCGCGTATATCTTTGCTTCTACACATAGCAATGTATTGTGCTTTGCTTTACACATTATTCTACAGTCAAGAGGAGAGAATTCATCAAGTTTAATAAGCACAAACACTGTATAAGTCGAATTTCAGGATTTTTGTGTGACCGGGAAAACCACAGTCACAAGCCGAGCTGCAGTTCTATAGAAACTTGCCGTTTTACCGCTGTACCTAAAAATGGGTAGAAAGTACTTTTTCTCCCTTCCTGTTAATGCCACAGACTTCGCCTTAACAGGGCACACTTTTTCTATGTTCCCCGCTTCAGCCCATGAAATATTGAGCTTCAAATGTGTTGTTAACGTTGTGTAAAAAAGTTGCTCACAGCTGTTCTAGGAACACATTGTGAAATCGCGTATATCTTTGCTTCTACACATAGCAATGTATTGTGCTTTGCTTTACACATTATTCTACAGTCAAGAGGAGAGAATTCATCAAGTTTAATAAGCACAAACACTGTATAAGTCGTATTTCAGCATTTTTGTGTGACCGGGAAAACCACAGTCACAAGCCGAGCTGCAGTTCCATAGAAACTTGCCGTTTTACCGCTGTACCTAAAAATGGGTAGATAGTACTTTTTCTCCCTTCCTGTTAATGCCACAGACTTCGCCTTTACAGGGCACACTTTATCTATGTTCCCCGCTTCAGCCCATGAAATATTGAGCTTCAAATGTGTTGTTAACGTTGTGTAAAAAAGTTGCTCACAGCTGTTCTAGGAACACATTGTGAAATCGCGTATATCTTTGCTTCTACACATAGCAATGTATTGTTCTTTGCTTTACACATTATTCTACAGTCAAGAGGAGAGAATTCATCAAGTTTAATAAGCACAAACACTGTATAAGTCGAATTTCAGCATTTTTGTGTGACCGGGAAAACCACAGTCACAAGCCGAGCTGCAGTTCCATAGAAACTTGCCGTTTTACCGCTGTACCTAAAAATGGGTAGAAAGTACTTTTTCTCCCTTCCTGTTAATGCCACAGACTTCGCCTTTACAGGGCACACTTTATCTATGTTCCCCGCTTCAGCCCATGAAATATTGAGCTTCAAATGTGTTGTTAACGTTGTGTAAAAAAGTTGCTCACAGCTGTTCTAGGAACACATTGTGAAATCGCGTATATCTTTGCTTCTACACATAGCAATGTATTGTGCTTTGCTATACACATTATTCTACAGTCAAGAGGAGAGAATTCATCAAGTTTAATAAGCACAAACACTGTATAAGTCGAATTTCAGCATTTTTGTGTGACCGGGAAAACCACAGTCACAAGTCGAGCTGCAGTTCCATAGAAACTTGCCGTTTTACCGCTGTACCTAAAAATGGGTAGAAAGTACTTTTTCTCCCTTCCTGTTAATGCCACAGACTTCGCCTTTACAGGGCACACTTTATCTATGTTCCCCGCTTCAGCCCATGAAATATTGAGCTTCAAATGTGTTGTTAACGTTGTGTAAAAAAGTTGCTCACAGCTGTTCTAGGAACACATTGTGAAATCGCGTATATCTTTGCTTCTACACATAGCAATGTATTGTGCTTTGCTTTACACATTATTCTACAGTCAAGAGGAGAGAATTCATCAAGTTTAATAAGCACAAACACTGTATAAGTCGAATTTTAGGATTTTTGTGTGACCGGGAAAACCACAGTCACAAGCCGAGCTGCAGTTCTATAGAAACTTGCCGTTTTACCGCTGTACCTAAAAATGGGTAGAAAGTACTTTTTCTCCCTTCCTGTTAATGCCACAGACTTCGCCTTTACAGGGCACACTTTATCTATGTTCCCCGCTTCAGCCCATGAAATATTGAGCTTCAAATGTGTTGTTAACGTTGTGTAAAAAAGTTGCTCACAGCTGTTCTAGGAACACATTGTGAAATCGCGTATATCTTTGCTTCTACACATAGCAATGTATTGTGCTTTGCTTTACACATTATTCTACAGTCAAGAGGAGAGAATTCATCAAGTTTAATAAGCACAAACACTGTATAAGTCGAATTTCAGCATTTTTGTGAGACCGTTAAAACCACAGTCACAAGCCGAGCTGCAGTTCCATAGAAACTTGCCGTTTTACCGCTGTACCTAAAAATGGGTAGAAAGTACTTTTTCTCCCTTCCTGTTAATGCCACAGACTTCGCCTTTACAGGGCACACTTTATCTATGTTCCCCGCTTCAGCCCATTAAATATTGAGCTTCAAATGTGTTGTTAACGTTGTGTAAAAATGTTGCTCACAGCTGTTCTAGGAACACATTGTGAAATCGCGTATATCTTTGCTTCTACACATAGCAATTTATTGTGCTTTGCTTTACACATTATTCTACAGTCAAGAGGAGAGAATTCATCAAGTTTATTAAGCACAAACACTGTATAAGTCGAATTTCAGCATTTTTGTGTGACCGGGAAAACCACAGTCACAAGCCGAGCTGCAGTTCCATAGAAACTTGCCGTTTTACCGCTGTACCTAAAAATGGGTAGAAAGTACTTTTTCTCCCTTCCTGTTAATGCCACAGACTTCGCCTTTACAGGGCACACTTTATCTATGTTCCCCGCTTCAGCCCATGAAATATTGAGCTTCAAATGTGTTGTTAACGTTGTGTAAAAAAGTTGCTCACAGCTGTTCTAGGAACACATTGTGAAATCGCGTATATCTTTGCTTCTACACATAGCAATGTATTGTGCTTTGCTTTACACATTATTCTACAGTCAAGAGGAGATAATTCATCAAGTTTAATAAGCACAAACACTGTATAAGTCGAATTTCAGCATTTTTGTTTGACCGGGAAAACCACAGTCACAAGCCGAGCTGCAGTTCCATAGAAACTTGCCGTTTTACCGCTGTACCTAAAAATGGGTAGAAAGTACTTTTTCTCCCTTCCTGTTAATGCCACAGACTTCGCCTTAACAGGGCACACTTTATCTATGTTCCCCGCTTCAGCCCATGAAATATTGAGCTTCAAATGTGTTGTTAACGTTGTGTAAAAAAGTTGCTCACAGCTGTTCTAGGAACACATTGTGAAATCGCGTATATCTTTGCTTCTACACATAGCAATGTATTGTGCTTTGCTTTACACATTATTCTACAGTCAAGAGGAGAGAATTCATCAAGTTTAATAAGCACAAACACTGTATAAGTCGAATTTCAGCATTTTTGTGTGACCGGGAAAACCACAGTCACAAGCCGAGCTGCAGTTCCATAGAAACTTGCCGTTTTACCGCTGTACCTAAAAATGGGTAGATAGTACTTTTTCTCCCTTCCTGTTAATGTCACAGACTTCGCCTTTACAGGGCACACTTTATCTATGTTCCCCGCTTCAGCCCATGAAATATTGAGCTTCAAATGTGTTGTTAACGTTGTGTAAAAAAGTTGCTCACAGCTGTTCTAGGAACACATTGTGAAATCGCGTATATCTTTGCTTCTACACATAGCAATGTATTGTTCTTTGCTTTACACATTATTCTACAGTCAAGAGGAGAGAATTCATCAAGTTTAATAAGCACAAACACTGTATAAGTCGAATTTCAGGATTTTTGTGTGACCGGGAAAACCACAGTCACAAGCCGAGCTGCAGTTCCATAGAAACTTGCCGTTTTACCGCTGTACCTAAAAATGGGTAGATAGTACTTTTTCTCCCTTCCTGTTAATGTCACAGACTTCGCCTTTACAGGGCACACTTTATCTATGTTCCCCGCTTCAGCCCATGAAATATTGAGCTTCAAATGTGTTGTTAACGTTGTGTAAAAAAGTTGCTCACAGCTGTTCTAGGAACACATTGTGAAATCGCGTATATCTTTGCTTCTACATATAGCAATGTATTGTGCTTTGCTTTACACATTATTCTACAGTCAAGAGGAGAGAATTCATCAAGTTTAATAAGCACAAACACTGTATAAGTCGAATTTCAGCATTTTTGTTTGACCGGGAAAACCACAGTCACAAGCCGAGCTGCAGTTCCATAGAAACTTGCCGTTTTACCGCTGTACCTAAAAATGGGTAGAAAGTTTTTTTTCTCCCTTCCTGTTAATGCCACAGACTTCGCCTTAACAGGGCACACTTTATCTATGTTCCCCGCTTCAGCCCATGAAATATTGAGCTTCAAATGTGTTGTTAACGTTGTGTAAAAAAGTTGCTCACAGCTGTTCTAGGAACACATTGTGAAATCGCGTATATCTTTGCTTCTACACATAGCAATGTATTGTGCTTTGCTTTACACATTATTCTACAGTCAAGAGGAGAGAATTCATCAAGTTTAATAAGCACAAACACTGTATAAGTCGAATTTCAGCATTTTTGTGTGACCGGGAAAACCACAGTCACAAGCCGAGCTGCAGTTCCCTAGAAACTTGCCGTTTTACCGCTGTACCTAAAAATGGGTAGAAAGTACTTTTTCTCCCTTCCTGTTAATGCCACAGACTTCGCCTTAACAGGGCACACTTTATCTATGTTCCCCGCTTCAGCCCATGAAATATTGAGCTTCAAATGTGTTGTTAACGTTGTGTAAAAAAGTTGCTCACAGCTGTTCTAGGAACACATTGTGAAATCGCGTATATCTTTGCTTCTACACATAGCAATGTATTGTGCTTTGCTATACACATTATTCTACAGTCAAGAGGAGAGAATTCATCAAGTTTAATAAGCACAAACACTGTATAAGTCGAATTTCAGCATTTTTGTGTGACCGGGAAAACCACAGTCACAAGTCGAGCTGCAGTTCCATAGAAACTTGCCGTTTTACCGCTGTACCTAAAAATGGGTAGAAAGTACTTTTTCTCCCTTCCTGTTAATGCCACAGACTTCGCCTTTACAGGGCACACTTTATCTATGTTCCCCGCTTCAGCCCATGAAATATTGAGCTTCAAATGTGTTGTTAACGTTGTGTAAAAAAGTTGCTCACAGCTGTTCTAGGAACACATTGTGAAATCGCGTATATCTTTGCTTCTACACATAGCAATGTATTGTGCTTTGCTATACACATTATTCTACAGTCAAGAGGAGAGAATTCATCAAGTTTAATAAGCACAAACACTGTATAAGTCGAATTTCAGCATTTTTGTGTGACCGGGAAAACCACAGTCACAAGTCGAGCTGCAGTTCCATAGAAACTTGCCGTTTTACCGCTGTACCTAAAAATGGGTAGAAAGTACTTTTTCTCCCTTCCTGTTAATGCCACAGACTTCGCCTTTACAGGGCACACTTTATCTATGTTCCCCGCTTCAGCCCATGAAATATTGAGCTTCAAATGTGTTGTTAACGTTGTGTAAAAAAGTTGCTCACAGCTGTTCTAGGAACACATTGTGAAATCGCGTATATCTTTGCTTCTACACATAGCAATGTATTGTGCTTTGCTTTACACATTATTCTACAGTCAAGAGGAGAGAATTCATCAAGTTTAATAAGCACAAACACTGTATAAGTCGAATTTTAGGATTTTTGTGTGACCGGGAAAACCACAGTCACAAGCCGAGCTGCAGTTCTATAGAAACTTGCCGTTTTACCGCTGTACCTAAAAATGGGTAGAAAGTACTTTTTCTCCCTTCCTGTTAATGCCACAGACTTCGCCTTTACAGGGCACACTTTATCTATGTTCCCCGCTTCAGCCCATGAAATATTGAGCTTCAAATGTGTTGTTAACGTTGTGTAAAAAAGTTGCTCACAGCTGTTCTAGGAACACATTGTGAAATCGCGTATATCTTTGCTTCTACACATAGCAATGTATTGTGCTTTGCTTTACACATTATTCTACAGTCAAGAGGAGAGAATTCATCAAGTTTAATAAGCACAAACACTGTATAAGTCGAATTTCAGCATTTTTGTGTGACCGTTAAAACCACAGTCACAAGCCGAGCTGCAGTTCCATAGAAACTTGCCGTTTTACCGCTGTACCTAAAAATGGGTAGAAAGTACTTTTTCTCCCTTCCTGTTAATGCCACAGACTTCGCCTTTACAGGGCACACTTTATCTATGTTCCCCGCTTCAGCCCATTAAATATTGAGCTTCAAATGTGTTGTTAACGTTGTGTAAAAATGTTGCTCACAGCTGTTCTAGGAACACATTGTGAAATCGCGTATATCTTTGCTTCTACACATAGCAATTTATTGTGCTTTGCTTTACACATTATTCTACAGTCAAGAGGAGAGAATTCATCAAGTTTATTAAGCACAAACACTGTATAAGTCGAATTTCAGCATTTTTGTGTGACCGGGAAAACCACAGTCACAAGCCGAGCTGCAGTTCCATAGAAACTTGCCGTTTTACCGCTGTACCTAAAAATGGGTAGAAAGTACTTTTTCTCCCTTCCTGTTAATGCCACAGACTTCGCCTTAACAGGGCACACTTTATCTATGTTCCCCGCTTCAGCCCATGAAATATTGAGCTTCAAATGTGTTGTTAACGTTGTGTAAAAAAGTTGCTCACAGCTGTTCTAGGAACACATTGTGAAATCGCGTATATCTTTGCTTCTACACATAGCAATGTATTGTGCTTTGCTTTACACATTATTCTACAGTCAAGAGGAGAGAATTCATCAAGTTTAATAAGCACAAACACTGTATAAGTCGAATTTCAGCATTTTTGTTTGACCGGGAAAACCACAGTCACAAGCCGAGCTGCAGTTCCATAGAAACTTGCCGTTTTACCGCTGTACCTAAAAATGGGTAGAAAGTACTTTTTCTCCCTTCCTGTTAATGCCACAGACTTCGCCTTAACAGGGCACACTTTATCTATGTTCCCCGCTTCAGCCCATGAAATATTGAGCTTCAAATGTGTTGTTAACGTTGTGTAAAAAAGTTGCTCACAGCTGTTCTAGGAACACATTGTGAAATCGCGTATATCTTTGCTTCTACACATAGCAATGTATTGTGCTTTGCTTTACACATTATTCTACAGTCAAGAGGAGAGAATTCATCAAGTTTAATAAGCACAAACACTGTATAAGTCGAATTTCAGCATTTTTGTGTGACCGGGAAAACCACAGTCACAAGCCGAGCTGCAGTTCCATAGAAACTTGCCGTTTTACCGCTGTACCTAAAAATGGGTAGATAGTACTTTTTCTCCCTTCCTGTTAATGTCACAGACTTCGCCTTTACAGGGCACACTTTATCTATGTTCCCCGCTTCAGCCCATTAAATATTGAGCTTCAAATGTGTTGTTAACGTTGTGTAAAAAAGTTGCTCACAGCTGTTCTAGGAACACATTGTGAAATCGCGTATATCTTTGCTTCTACACATAGCAATGTATTGTTCTTTGCTTTACACATTATTCTACAGTCAAGAGGAGAGAATTCATCAAGTTTAATAAGCACAAACACTGTATAAGTCGAATTTCAGCATTTTTGTGTGACCGGGAAAACCACAGTCACAAGCCGAGCTGCAGTTCCATAGAAACTTGCCGTTTTACCGCTGTACCTAAAAATGGGTAGAAAGTACTTTTTCTCCCTTCCTGTTAATGCCACAGACTTCACCTTTACAGGGCACACTTTATCTATGTTCCCCGCTTCAGCCCATGAAATATTGAGCTTCAAATGTGTTGTTAACGTTGTGTAAAAAAGTTACCCTCACAGCTGTTCTAGGAACACATTGTGAAATCGCGTATATCTTTGCTTCTACACATAGCAATGTATTGTGCTTTGCTATACACATTATTCTACAGTCAAGAGGAGAGAATTCATCAAGTTTAATAAGCACAAACACTGTATAAGTCGAATTTCAGGATTTTTGTGTGACCGGGAAAACCACAGTCACAAGCCGAGCTGCAGTTCTATAGAAACTTGCCGTTTTACCGCTGTACCTAAAAATGGGTAGAAAGTACTTTTTCTCCCTTCCTGTTAATGCCACAGACTTCGCCTTAACAGGGCACACTTTATCTATGTTCCCCGCTTCAGCC
Organism: Ascaphus truei; assembly: GCF_040206685.1. Taxonomy (NCBI): domain Eukaryota; kingdom Metazoa; phylum Chordata; class Amphibia; order Anura; family Ascaphidae; genus Ascaphus; species Ascaphus truei. Next base: position 492,892 of record NW_027454112.1, on the reverse strand, counting down.
CATGAAATATTGAGCTTCAAATGTGTTGTTAACGTTGTGTAAAAAAGTTGCTCACAGCTGTTCTAGGAACACATTGTGAAATCGCGTATATCTTTGCTTCTACACATAGCAATGTATTGTGCTTTGCTTTACACATTATTCTACAGTCAAGAGGAGAGAATTCATCAAGTTTAATAAGCACAAACACTGTATAAGTCGTATTTCAGCATTTTTGTGTGACCGGGAAAACCACAGTCACAAGCCGAGCTGCAGTTCCATAGAAACTTGCCGTTTTACCGCTGTACCTAAAAATGGGTAGATAGTACTTTTTCTCCCTTCCTGTTAATGTCACAGACTTCGCCTTTACAGGGCACACTTTATCTATGTTCCCCGCTTCAGCCCATGAAATATTGAGCTTCAAATGTGTTGTTAACGTTGTGTAAAAAAGTTGCTCACAGCTGTTCTAGGAACACATTGTGAAATCGCGTATATCTTTGCTTCTACACATAGCAATGTATTGTGCTTTGCTTTACACATTATTCTACAGTCAAGAGGAGAGAATTCATCAAGTTTAATAAGCACAAACACTGTATAAGTCGAATTTCAGCATTTTTGTGTGACCGGGAAAACCACAGTCACAAGCCGAGCTGCAGTTCCCTAGAAACTTGCCGTTTTACCGCTGTACCTAAAAATGGGTAGAAAGTACTTTTTCTCCCTTCCTGTTAATGCCACAGACTTCGCCTTTACAGGGCACACTTTATCTATGTTCCCCGCTTCAGCCCATGAAATATTGAGCTTCAAATGTGTTGTTAACGTTGTGTAAAATAGTTGCTCACAGCTGTTCTAGGAACACATTGTGAAATCGCGTATATCTTTGCTTCTACACATAGCAATGTATTGTGCTTTGCTTTACACATTATTCTACAGTCAAGAGGAGAGAATTCATCAAGTTTAATAAGCACAAACACTGTATAAGTCGAATTTCAGCATTTTTGTTTGACCGGGAAAACCACAGTCACAAGCCGAGCTGCAGTTCCATAGAAACTTGCCGTTTTACCGCTGTACCTAAAAATGGGTAGAAAGTACTTTTTCTCCCTTCCTGTTAATGCCACAGACTTCGCCTTAACAGGGCACACTTTATCTATGTTCCCCGCTTCAGCCCATGAAATATTGAGCTTCAAATGTGTTGTTAACGTTGTGTAAAAAAGTTGCTCACAGCTGTTCTAGGAACACATTGTGAAATCGCGTATATCTTTGCTTCTACACATAGCAATGTATTGTGCTTTGCTTTACACATTATTCTACAGTCAAGAGGAGAGAATTCATCAAGTTTAATAAGCACAAACACTGTATAAGTCGAATTTCAGCATTTTTGTGTGACCGGGAAAACCACAGTCACAAGCCGAGCTGCAGTTCCATAGAAACTTGCCGTTTTACCGCTGTACCTAAAAATGGGTAGATAGTACTTTTTCTCCCTTCCTGTTAATGTCACAGACTTCGCCTTTACAGGGCACACTTTATCTATGTTCCCCGCTTCAGCCCATGAAATATTGAGCTTCAAATGTGTTGTTAACGTTGTGTAAAAAAGTTGCTCACAGCTGTTCTAGGAACACATTGTGAAATTGCGTATATCTTTGCTTCTACACATAGCAATGTATTGTTCTTTGCTTTACACATTATTCTACAGTCAAGAGGAGAGAATTCATCAAGTTTAATAAGCACAAACACTGTATAAGTCGAATTTCAGCATTTTTGTGTGACCGGGAAAACCACAGTCACAAGCCGAGCTGCAGTTCCATAGAAACTTGCCGTTTTACCGCTGTACCTAAAAATGGGTAGAAAGTACTTTTTCTCCCTTCCTGTTAATGCCACAGACTTCACCTTTACAGGGCACACTTTATCTATGTTCCCCGCTTCAGCCCATGAAATATTGAGCTTCAAATGTGTTGTTAACGTTGTGTAAAAAAGTTACCCTCACAGCTGTTCTAGGAACACATTGTGAAATCGCGTATATCTTTGCTTCTACACATAGCAATGTATTGTGCTTTGCTATACACATTATTCTACAGTCAAGAGGAGAGAATTCATCAAGTTTAATAAGCACAAACACTGTATAAGTCGAATTTCAGGATTTTTGTGTGACCGGGAAAACCACAGTCACAAGCCGAGCTGCAGTTCTATAGAAACTTGCCGTTTTACCGCTGTACCTAAAAATGGGTAGAAAGTACTTTTTCTCCCTTCCTGTTAATGCCACAGACTTCGCCTTAACAGGGCACACTTTATCTATGTTCCCCGCTTCAGCCCATTAAATATTGAGCTTCAAATGTGTTGTTAACGTTGTGTAAAAATGTTGCTCACAGCTGTTCTAGGAACACATTGTGAAATCGCGTATATCTTTGCTTCTACACATAGCAATTTATTGTGCTTTGCTTTACACATTATTCTACATTCAAGAGGAGAGAATTCATCAAGTTTATTAAGCACAAACACTGTATAAGTCGAATTTCAGCATTTTTGTGTGACCGGGAAAACCACAGTGACAAGCCGAGCTGCAGTTCCATAGAAACTTGCCGTTTTACCGCTGTACCTAAAAATGGGTAGAAAGTACTTTTTCTCCCTTCCTGTTAATGCCACAGACTTCGCCTTTACAGGGCACACTTTATCTATGTTCCCCGCTTCAGCCCATGAAATATTGAGCTTCAAATGTGTTGTTAACGTTGTGTAAAAAAGTTGCTCACAGCTGTTCTAGGAACACATTGTGAAATCGCGTATATCTTTGCTTCTACACATAGCAATGTATTGTGCTTTGCTTTACACATTATTCTACAGTCAAGAGGAGATAATTCATCAAGTTTAATAAGCACAAACACTGTATAAGTCGAATTTCAGCATTTTTGTTTGACCGGGAAAACCACAGTCACAAGCCGAGCTGCAGTTCCATAGAAACTTGCCGTTTTACCGCTGTACCTAAAAATGGGTAGAAAGTACTTTTTCTCCCTTCCTGTTAATGCCACAGACTTCGCCTTAACAGGGCACACTTTATCTATGTTCCCCGCTTCAGCCCATGAAATATTGAGCTTCAAATGTGTTGTTAACGTTGTGTAAAAAAGTTGCTCACAGCTGTTCTAGGAACACATTGTGAAATCGCGTATATCTTTGCTTCTACACATAGCAATGTATTGTGCTTTGCTTTACACATTATTCTACAGTCAAGAGGAGAGAATTCATCAAGTTTAATAAGCACAAACACTGTATAAGTCGAATTTCAGCATTTTTGTGTGACCGGGAAAACCACAGTCACAAGCCGAGCTGCAGTTCCATAGAAACTTGCCGTTTTACCGCTGTACCTAAAAATGGGTAGATAGTACTTTTTCTCCCTTCCTGTTAATGTCACAGACTTCGCCTTTACAGGGCACACTTTATCTATGTTCCCCGCTTCAGCCCATGAAATATTGAGCTTCAAATGTGTTGTTAACGTTGTGTAAAAAAGTTGCTCACAGCTGTTCTAGGAACACATTGTGAAATCGCGTATATCTTTGCTTCTACACATAGCAATGTATTGTTCTTTGCTTTACACATTATTCTACAGTCAAGAGGAGAGAATTCATCAAGTTTAATAAGCACAAACACTGTATAAGTCGAATTTCAGGATTTTTGTGTGACCGGGAAAACCACAGTCACAAGCCGAGCTGCAGTTCCATAGAAACTTGCCGTTTTACCGCTGTACCTAAAAATGGGTAGATAGTACTTTTTCTCCCTTCCTGTTAATGTCACAGACTTCGCCTTTACAGGGCACACTTTATCTATGTTCCCCGCTTCAGCCCATGAAATATTGAGCTTCAAATGTGTTGTTAACGTTGTGTAAAAAAGTTGCTCACAGCTGTTCTAGGAACACATTGTGAAATCGCGTATATCTTTGCTTCTACATATAGCAATGTATTGTGCTTTGCTTTACACATTATTCTACAGTCAAGAGGAGAGAATTCATCAAGTTTAATAAGCACAAACACTGTATAAGTCGAATTTCAGCATTTTTGTTTGACCGGGAAAACCACAGTCACAAGCCGAGCTGCAGTTCCATAGAAACTTGCCGTTTTACCGCTGTACCTAAAAATGGGTAGAAAGTTTTTTTCTCCCTTCCTGTTAATGCCACAGACTTCGCCTTAACAGGGCACACTTTATCTATGTTCCCCGCTTCAGCCCATGAAATATTGAGCTTCAAATGTGTTGTTAACGTTGTGTAAAAAAGTTGCTCACAGCTGTTCTAGGAACACATTGTGAAATCGCGTATATCTTTGCTTCTACACATAGCAATGTATTGTGCTTTGATTTACACATTATTCTACAGTCAAGAGGAGAGAATTCATCAAGTTTAATAAGCACAAACACTGTATAAGTCGAATTTCAGCATTTTTGTTTGACCGGGAAAACCACAGTCACAAGCCGAGCTGCAGTTCCATAGAAACTTGCCGTTTTACCGCTGTACCTAAAAATGGGTAGAAAGTACTTTTTCTCCCTTCCTGTTAATGCCACAGACTTCGCCTTAACAGGGCACACTTTATCTATGTTCCCCGCTTCAGCCCATGAAATATTGAGCTTCAAATGTGTTGTTAACGTTGTGTAAAAAAGTTGCTCACAGCTGTTCTAGGAACACATTGTGAAATCGCGTATATCTTTGCTTCTACACATAGCAATGTATTGTGCTTTGCTTTACACATTATTCTACAGTCAAGAGGAGAGAATTCATCAAGTTTAATAAGCACAAACACTGTATAAGTCGAATTTCAGCATTTTTGTGTGACCGGGAAAACCACAGTCACAAGCCGAGCTGCAGTTCCATAGAAACTTGCCGTTTTACCGCTGTACCTAAAAATGGGTAGATAGTACTTTTTCTCCCTTCCTGTTAATGTCACAGACTTCGCCTTTACAGGGCACACTTTATCTATGTTCCCCGCTTCAGCCCATTAAATATTGAGCTTCAAATGTGTTGTTAACGTTGTGTAAAAAAGTTGCTCACAGCTGTTCTAGGAACACATTGTGAAATCGCGTATATCTTTGCTTCTACACATAGCAATGTATTGTTCTTTGCTTTACACATTATTCTACAGTCAAGAGGAGAGAATTCATCAAGTTTAATAAGCACAAACACTGTATAAGTCGAATTTCAGCATTTTTGTGTGACCGGGAAAACCACAGTCACAAGCCGAGCTGCAGTTCCATAGAAACTTGCCGTTTTACCGCTGTACCTAAAAATGGGTAGAAAGTACTTTTTCTCCCTTCCTGTTAATGCCACAGACTTCACCTTTACAGGGCACACTTTATCTATGTTCCCCGCTTCAGCCCATGAAATATTGAGCTTCAAATGTGTTGTTAACGTTGTGTAAAAAAGTTACCCTCACAGCTGTTCTAGGAACACATTGTGAAATCGCGTATATCTTTGCTTCTACACATAGCAATGTATTGTGCTTTGCTATACACATTATTCTACAGTCAAGAGGAGAGAATTCATCAAGTTTAATAAGCACAAACACTGTATAAGTCGAATTTCAGGATTTTTGTGTGACCGGGAAAACCACAGTCACAAGCCGAGCTGCAGTTCTATAGAAACTTGCCGTTTTACCGCTGTACCTAAAAATGGGTAGAAAGTACTTTTTCTCCCTTCCTGTTAATGCCACAGACTTCGCCTTAACAGGGCACACTTTATCTATGTTCCCCGCTTCAGCCCATGAAATATTGAGCTTCAAATGTGTTGTTAACGTTGTGTAAAAAAGTTGCTCACAGCTGTTCTAGGAACACATTGTGAAATCGCGTATATCTTTGCTTCTACACATAGCAATGTATTGTGCTTTGCTTTACACATTATTCTACAGTCAAGAGGAGAGAATTCATCAAGTTTAATAAGCACAAACACTGTATAAGTCGTATTTCAGCATTTTTGTGTGACCGGGAAAACCACAGTCACAAGCCGAGCTGCAGTTCCATAGAAACTTGCCGTTTTACCGCTGTACCTAAAAATGGGTAGATAGTACTTTTTCTCCCTTCCTGTTAATGTCACAGACTTCGCCTTTACAGGGCACACTTTATCTATGTTCCCCGCTTCAGCCCATGAAATATTGAGCTTCAAATGTGTTGTTAACGTTGTGTAAAAAAGTTGCTCACAGCTGTTCTAGGAACACATTGTGAAATCGCGTATATCTTTGCTTCTACACATAGCAATGTATTGTTCTTTGCTTTACACATTATTCTACAGTCAAGAGGAGAGAATTCATCAAGTTTAATAAGCACAAACACTGTATAAGTCGAATTTCAGCATTTTTGTGTGACCGGGAAAACCACAGTCACAAGCCGAGCTGCAGTTCCATAGAAACTTGCCGTTTTACCGCTGTACCTAAAAATGGGTAGAAAGTACTTTTTCTCCCTTCCTGTTAATGCCACAGACTTCGCCTTTACAGGGCACACTTTATCTATGTTCCCCGCTTCAGCCCATGAAATATTGAGCTTCAAATGTGTTGTTAACGTTGTGTAAAAAAGTTGCTCACAGCTGTTCTAGGAACACATTGTGAAATCGCGTATATCTTTGCTTCTACACATAGCAATGTATTGTGCTTTGCTTTACACATTATTCTACAGTCAAGAGGAGAGAATTCATCAAGTTTAATAAGCACAAACACTGTATAAGTCGAATTTCAGCATTTTTGTGTGACCGGGAAAACCACAGTCACAAGCCGAGCTGCAGTTCCCTAGAAACTTGCCGTTTTACCGCTGTACCTAAAAATGGGTAGAAAGTACTTTTTCTCCCTTCCTGTTAATGCCACAGACTTCGCCTTTACAGGGCACACTTTATCTATGTTCCCCGCTTCAGCCCATGAAATATTGAGCTTCAAATGTGTTGTTAACGTTGTGTAAAATAGTTGCTCACAGCTGTTCTAGGAACACATTGTGAAATCGCGTATATCTTTGCTTCTACACATAGCAATGTATTGTGCTTTGCTTTACACATTATTCTACAGTCAAGAGGAGAGAATTCATCAAGTTTAATAAGCACAAACACTGTATAAGTCGAATTTCAGCATTTTTGTTTGACCGGGAAAACCACAGTCACAAGCCGAGCTGCAGTTCCATAGAAACTTGCCGTTTTACCGCTGTACCTAAAAATGGGTAGAAAGTACTTTTTCTCCCTTCCTGTTAATGCCACAGACTTCGCCTTAACAGGGCACACTTTATCTATGTTCCCCGCTTCAGCCCATGAAATATTGAGCTTCAAATGTGTTGTTAACGTTGTGTAAAAAAGTTGCTCACAGCTGTTCTAGGAACACATTGTGAAATCGCGTATATCTTTGCTTCTACACATAGCAATGTATTGTGCTTTGCTTTACACATTATTCTACAGTCAAGAGGAGAGAATTCATCAAGTTTAATAAGCACAAACACTGTATAAGTCGAATTTCAGCATTTTTGTGTGACCGGGAAAACCACAGTCACAAGCCGAGCTGCAGTTCCATAGAAACTTGCCGTTTTACCGCTGTACCTAAAAATGGGTAGATAGTACTTTTTCTCCCTTCCTGTTAATGTCACAGACTTCGCCTTTACAGGGCACACTTTATCTATGTTCCCCGCTTCAGCCCATGAAATATTGAGCTTCAAATGTGTTGTTAACGTTGTGTAAAAAAGTTGCTCACAGCTGTTCTAGGAACACATTGTGAAATTGCGTATATCTTTGCTTCTACACATAGCAATGTATTGTTCTTTGCTTTACACATTATTCTACAGTCAAGAGGAGAGAATTCATCAAGTTTAATAAGCACAAACACTGTATAAGTCGAATTTCAGCATTTTTGTGTGACCGGGAAAACCACAGTCACAAGCCGAGCTGCAGTTCCATAGAAACTTGCCGTTTTACCGCTGTACCTAAAAATGGGTAGAAAGTACTTTTTCTCCCTTCCTGTTAATGCCACAGACTTCACCTTTACAGGGCACACTTTATCTATGTTCCCCGCTTCAGCCCATGAAATATTGAGCTTCAAATGTGTTGTTAACGTTGTGTAAAAAAGTTACCCTCACAGCTGTTCTAGGAACACATTGTGAAATCGCGTATATCTTTGCTTCTACACATAGCAATGTATTGTTCTTTGCTTTACACATTATTCTACAGTCAAGAGGAGAGAATTCATCAAGTTTAATAAGCACAAACACTGTATAAGTCGAATTTCAGCATTTTTGTGTGACCGGGAAAACCACAGTCACAAGCCGAGCTGCAGTTCCATAGAAACTTGCCGTTTTACCGCTGTACCTAAAAATGGGTAGAAAGTACTTTTTCTCCCTTCCTGTTAATGCCACAGACTTCGCCTTTACAGGGCACACTTTATCTATGTTCCCCGCTTCAGCCCATGAAATATTGAGCTTCAAATGTGTTGTTAACGTTGTGTAAAAAAGTTGCTCACAGCTGTTCTAGGAACACATTGTGAAATCGCGTATATCTTTGCTTCTACACATAGCAATGTATTGTGCTTTGCTTTACACATTATTCTACAGTCAAGAGGAGAGAATTCATCAAGTTTAATAAGCACAAACACGGTATAAGTCGAATTTCAGCATTTTTGTGTGACCGGGAAAACCACAGTCACAAGTCGAGCTGCAGTTCCATAGAAACTTGCCGTTTTACCGCTGTACCTAAAAATGGGTAGAAAGTACTTTTTCTCCCTTCCTGTTAATGCCACAGACTTCGCCTTTACAGGGCACACTTTATCTATGTTCCCCGCTTCAGCCCATGAAATATTGAGCTTCAAATGTGTTGTTAACGTTGTGTAAAAAAGTTGCTCACAGCTGTTCTAGGAACACATTGTGAAATCGCGTATATCTTTGCTTCTACACATAGCAATGTATTGTGCTTTGCTTTACACATTATTCTACAGTCAAGAGGAGAGAATTCATCAAGTTTAATAAGCACAAACACTGTATAAGTCGAATTTTAGGATTTTTGTGTGACCGGGAAAACCACAGTCACAAGCCGAGCTGCAGTTCTATAGAAACTTGCCGTTTTACCGCTGTACCTAAAAATGGGTAGAAAGTACTTTTTCTCCCTTCCTGTTAATGCCACAGACTTCGCCTTTACAGGGCACACTTTATCTATGTTCCCCGCTTCAGCCCGTGAAATATTGAGCTTCAAATGTGTTGTTAACGTTGTGTAAAAAAGTTGCTCACAGCTGTTCTAGGAACACATTGTGAAATCGCGTATATCTTTGCTTCTACACATAGCAATGTATTGTGCTTTGCTTTACACATTATTCTACAGTCAAGAGGAGAGAATTCATCAAGTTTAATAAGCACAAACACTGTATAAGTCGAATTTCAGCATTTTTGTGTGACCGTTAAAACCACAGTCACAAGCCGAGCTGCAGTTCCATAGAAACTTGCCGTTTTACCGCTGTACCTAAAAATGGGTAGATAGTACTTTTTCTCCCTTCCTGTTAATGCCACAGACTTCGCCTTTACAGGGCACACTTTATCTATGTTCCCCGCTTCAGCCCATTAAATATTGAGCTTCAAATGTGTTGTTAACGTTGTGTAAAAAAGTTGCTCACAGCTGTTCTAGGAACACATTGTGAAATCGCGTATATCTTTGCTTCTACACATAGCAATTTATTGTGCTTTGCTTTACACATTATTCTACAGTCAAGAGGAGAGAATTCATCAAGTTTATTAAGCACAAACACTGTATAAGTCGAATTTCAGCATTTTTGTGTGACCGGGAAAACCACAGTCACAAGCCGAGCTGAAGTTCCATAGAAACTTGCCGTTTTACCGCTGTACCTAAAAATGGGTAGAAAGTACTTTTTCTCCCTTCCTGTTAATGCCACAGACTTCGCCTTTACAGGGCACACTTTATCTATGTTCCCCGCTTCAGCCCATGAAATATTGAGCTTCAAATGTGTTGTTAACGTTGTGTAAAAAAGTTGCTCACAGCTGTTCTAGGAACACATTGTGAAATCGCGTATATCTTTGCTTCTACACATAGCAATGTATTGTGCTTTGCTTTACACATTATTCTACAGTCAAGAGGAGAGAATTCATCAAGTTTAATAAGCACAAACACTGTATAAGTCGAATTTCAGGATTTTTGTGTGACCGGGAAAACCACAGTCACAAGCCGAGCTGCAGTTCTATAGAAACTTGCCGTTTTACCGCTGTACCTAAAAATGGGTAGAAAGTACTTTTTCTCCCTTCCTGTTAATGCCACAGACTTCGCCTTAACAGGGCACACTTTATCTATGTTCCCCGCTTCAGCCCATGAAATATTGAGCTTCAAATGTGTTGTTAACGTTGTGTAAAAAAGTTGCTCACAGCTGTTCTAGGAACACATTGTGAAATCGCGTATATCTTTGCTTCTACACATAGCAATGTATTGTGCTTTGCTTTACACATTATTCTACAGTCAAGAGGAGAGAATTCATCAAGTTTAATAAGCACAAACACTGTATAAGTCGTATTTCAGCATTTTTGTGTGACCGGGAAAACCACAGTCACAAGCCGAGCTGCAGTTCCATAGAAACTTGCCGTTTTACCGCTGTACCTAAAAATGGGTAGATAGTACTTTTTCTCCCTTCCTGTTAATGCCACAGACTTCGCCTTTACAGGGCACACTTTATCTATGTTCCCCGCTTCAGCCCATGAAATATTGAGCTTCAAATGTGTTGTTAACGTTGTGTAAAAAAGTTGCTCACAGCTGTTCTAGGAACACATTGTGAAATCGCGTATATCTTTGCTTCTACACATAGCAATGTATTGTTCTTTGCTTTACACATTATTCTACAGTCAAGAGGAGAGAATTCATCAAGTTTAATAAGCACAAACACTGTATAAGTCGAATTTCAGCATTTTTGTGTGACCGGGAAAACCACAGTCACAAGCCGAGCTGCAGTTCCATAGAAACTTGCCGTTTTACCGCTGTACCTAAAAATGGGTAGAAAGTACTTTTTCTCCCTTCCTGTTAATGCCACAGACTTCGCCTTTACAGGGCACACTTTATCTATGTTCCCCGCTTCAGCCCATGAAATATTGAGCTTCAAATGTGTTGTTAACGTTGTGTAAAAAAGTTGCTCACAGCTGTTCTAGGAACACATTGTGAAATCGCGTATATCTTTGCTTCTACACATAGCAATGTATTGTGCTTTGCTTTACACATTATTCTACAGTCAAGAGGAGAGAATTCATCAAGTTTAATAAGCACAAACACTGTATAAGTCGAATTTCAGCATTTTTGTGTGACCGGGAAAACCACAGTCACAAGTCGAGCTGCAGTTCCATAGAAACTTGCCGTTTTACCGCTGTACCTAAAAATGGGTAGAAAGTACTTTTTCTCCCTTCCTGTTAATGCCACAGACTTCGCCTTTACAGGGCACACTTTATCTATGTTCCCCGCTTCAGCCCATGAAATATTGAGCTTCAAATGTGTTGTTAACGTTGTGTAAAAAAGTTGCTCACAGCTGTTCTAGGAACACATTGTGAAATCGCGTATATCTTTGCTTCTACACATAGCAATGTATTGTGCTTTGCTTTACACATTATTCTACAGTCAAGAGGAGAGAATTCATCAAGTTTAATAAGCACAAACACTGTATAAGTCGAATTTTAGGATTTTTGTGTGACCGGGAAAACCACAGTCACAAGCCGAGCTGCAGTTCTATAGAAACTTGCCGTTTTACCGCTGTACCTAAAAATGGGTAGAAAGTACTTTTTCTCCCTTCCTGTTAATGCCACAGACGTCGCCTTTACAGGGCACACTTTATCTATGTTCCCCGCTTCAGCCCATGAAATATTGAGCTTCAAATGTGTTGTTAACGTTGTGTAAAAAAGTTGCTCACAGCTGTTCTAGGAACACATTGTGAAATCGCGTATATCTTTGCTTCTACACATAGCAATGTATTGTGCTTTGCTTTACACATTATTCTACAGTCAAGAGGAGAGAATTCATCAAGTTTAATAAGCACAAACACTGTATAAGTCGAATTTCAGCATTTTTTTTTGACCGTTAAAACCACAGTCACAAGCCGAGCTGCAGTTCCATAGAAACTTGCCGTTTTACCGCTGTACCTAAAAATGGGTAGATAGTACTTTTTCTCCCTTCCTGTTAATGCCACAGACTTCGCCTTTACAGGGCACACTTTATCTATGTTCCCCGCTTCAGCCCATTAAATATTGAGCTTCAAATGTGTTGTTAACGTTGTGTAAAAATGTTGCTCACAGCTGTTCTAGGAACACATTGTGAAATCGCGTATATCTTTGCTTCTACACATAGCAATTTATTGTGCTTTGCTTTACACATTATTCTACAGTCAAGAGGAGAGAATTCATCAAGTTTATTAAGCACAAACACTGTATAAGTCGAATTTCAGCATTTTTGTGTGACCGGGAAAACCACAGTCACAAGCCGAGCTGCAGTTCCATAGAAACTTGCCGTTTTACCGCTGTACCTAAAAATGGGTAGAAAGTACTTTTTCTCCCTTCCTGTTAATGCCACAGACTTCGCCTTTACAGGGCACACTTTATCTATGTTCCCCGCTTCAGCCCATGAAATATTGAGCTTCAAATGTGTTGTTAACGTTGTGTAAAAAAGTTGCTCACAGCTGTTCTAGGAACACATTGTGAAATCGCATATATCTTTGCTTCTACACATAGCAATGTATTGTGCTTTGCTTTACACATTATTCTACAGTCAAGAGGAGAGAATTCATCAAGTTTAATAAGCACAAACACTGTATAAGTCGAATTTCAGCATTTTTGTTTGACCGGGAAAACCACAGTCACAAGCCGAGCTGCAGTTCCATAGAAACTTGCCGTTTTACAGCTGTACCTAAAAATGGGTAGAAAGTACTTTTTCTCCCTTCCTGTTAATGCCACAGACTTCGCCTTAACAGGGCACACTTTATCTATGTTCCCCGCTTCAGCCCATGAAATATTGAGCTTCAAATGTGTTGTTAACGTTGTGTAAAAAAGTTGCTCACAGCTGTTCTAGGAACACATTGTGAAATCGCGTATATCTTTGCTTCTACACATAGCAATGTATTGTGCTTTGCTTTACACATTATTCTACAGTCAAGAGGAGATAATTCATCAAGTTTAATAAGCACAAACACTGTATAAGTCGAATTTCAGCATTTTTGTTTGACCGGGAAAACCACAGTCACAAGCCGAGCTGCAGTTCCATAGAAACTTGCCGTTTTACCGCTGTACCTAAAAATGGGTAGAAAGTACTTTTTCTCCCTTCCTGTTAATGCCACAGACTTCGCCTTAACAGGGCACACTTTATCTATGTTCCCCGCTTCAGCCCATGAAATATTGAGCTTCAAATGTGTTGTTAACGTTGTGTAAAAAAGTTGCTCACAGCTGTTCTAGGAACACATTGTGAAATCGCGTATATCTTTGCTTCTACACATAGCAATGTATTGTGCTTTGCTTTACACATTATTCTACAGTCAAGAGGAGAGAATTCATCAAGTTTAATAAGCACAAACACTGTATAAGTCGAATTTCAGCATTTTTGTGTGACCGGGAAAACCACAGTCACAAGCCGAGCTGCAGTTCCATAGAAACTTGCCGTTTTACCGCTGTACCTAAAAATGGGTAGATAGTACTTTTTCTCCCTTCCTGTTAATGTCACAGACTTCGCCTTTACAGGGCACACTTTATCTATGTTCCCCGCTTCAGCCCATGAAATATTGAGCTTCAAATGTGTTGTTAACGTTGTGTAAAAAAGTTGCTCACAGCTGTTCTAGGAACACATTGTGAAATCGCGTATATCTTTGCTTCTACACATAGCAATGTATTGTTCTTTGCTTTACACATTATTCTACAGTCAAGAGGAGAGAATTCATCAAGTTTAATAAGCACAAACACTGTATAAGTCGAATTTCAGGATTTTTGTGTGACCGGGAAAACCACAGTCACAAGCCGAGCTGCAGTTCCATAGAAACTTGCCGTTTTACCGCTGTACCTAAAAATGGGTAGATAGTACTTTTTCTCCCTTCCTGTTAATGTCACAGACTTCGCCTTTACAGGGCACACTTTATCTATGTTCCCCGCTTCAGCCCATGAAATATTGAGCTTCAAATGTGTTGTTAACGTTGTGTAAAAAAGTTGCTCACAGCTGTTCTAGGAACACATTGTGAAATCGCGTATATCTTTGCTTCTACATATAGCAATGTATTGTGCTTTGCTTTACACATTATTCTACAGTCAAGAGGAGAGAATTCATCAAGTTTAATAAGCACAAACACTGTATAAGTCGAATTTCAGCATTTTTGTTTGACCGGGAAAACCACAGTCACAAGCCGAGCTGCAGTTCCATAGAAACTTGCCGTTTTACCGCTGTACCTAAAAATGGGTAGAAAGTTTTTTTCTCCCTTCCTGTTAATGCCACAGACTTCGCCTTAACAGGGCACACTTTATCTATGTTCCCCGCTTCAGCCCATGAAATATTGAGCTTCAAATGTGTTGTTAACGTTGTGTAAAAAAGTTGCTCACAGCTGTTCTAGGAACACATTGTGAAATCGCGTATATCTTTGCTTCTACACATAGCAATGTATTGTGCTTTGCTTTACACATTATTCTACAGTCAAGAGGAGAGAATTCATCAAGTTTAATAAGCACAAACACTGTATAAGTCGAATTTCAGCATTTTTGTTTGACCGGGAAAACCACAGTCACAAGCCGAGCTGCAGTTCCATAGAAACTTGCCGTTTTACCGCTGTACCTAAAAATGGGTAGAAAGTACTTTTTCTCCCTTCCTGTTAATGCCACAGACTTCGCCTTAACAGGGCACACTTTATCTATGTTCCCCGCTTCAGCCCATGAAATATTGAGCTTCAAATGTGTTGTTAACGTTGTGTAAAAAAGTTGCTCACAGCTGTTCTAGGAACACATTGTGAAATCGCGTATATCTTTGCTTCTACACATAGCAATGTATTGTGCTTTGCTTTACACATTATTCTACAGTCAAGAGGAGAGAATTCATCAAGTTTAATAAGCACAAACACTGTATAAGTCGAATTTCAGCATTTTTGTGTGACCGGGAAAACCACAGTCACAAGCCGAGCTGCAGTTCCATAGAAACTTGCCGTTTTACCGCTGTACCTAAAAATGGGTAGAAAGTACTTTTTCTCCCTTCCTGTTAATGCCACAGACTTCGCCTTTACAGGGCACACTTTATCTATGTTCCCCGCTTCAGCCCATGAAATATTGAGCTTCAAATGTGTTGTTAACGTTGTGTAAAAAAGTTGCTCACAGCTGTTCTAGGAACACATTGTGAAATCGCATATATCTTTGCTTCTACACATAGCAATGTATTGTGCTTTGCTTTACACATTATTCTACAGTCAAGAGGAGAGAATTCATCAAGTTTAATAAGCACAAACACTGTATAAGTCGAATTTCAGCATTTTTGTTTGACCGGGAAAACCACAGTCACAAGCCGAGCTGCAGTTCCATAGAAACTTGCCGTTTTACCGCTGTACCTAAAAATGGGTAGAAAGTACTTTTTCTCCCTTCCTGTTAATGCCACAGACTTCGCCTTAACAGGGCACACTTTATCTATGTTCCCCGCTTCAGCCCATGAAATATTGAGCTTCAAATGTGTTGTTAACGTTGTGTAAAAAAGTTGCTCACAGCTGTTCTAGGAACACATTGTGAAATCGCGTATATCTTTGCTTCTACACATAGCAATGTATTGTGCTTTGCTTTACACATTATTCTACAGTCAAGAGGAGATAATTCATCAAGTTTAATAAGCACAAACACTGTATAAGTCGAATTTCAGCATTTTTGTTTGACCGGGAAAACCACAGTCACAAGCCGAGCTGCAGTTCCATAGAAACTTGCCGTTTTACCGCTGTACCTAAAAATGGGTAGAAAGTACTTTTTCTCCCTTCCTGTTAATGCCACAGACTTCGCCTTAACAGGGCACACTTTATCTATGTTCCCCGCTTCAGCCCATGAAATATTGAGCTTCAAATGTGTTGTTAACGTTGTGTAAAAAAGTTGCTCACAGCTGTTCTAGGAACACATTGTGAAATCGCGTATATCTTTGCTTCTACACATAGCAATGTATTGTGCTTTGCTTTACACATTATTCTACAGTCAAGAGGAGAGAATTCATCAAGTTTAATAAGCACAAACACTGTATAAGTCGAATTTCAGCATTTTTGTGTGACCGGGAAAACCACAGTCACAAGCCGAGCTGCAGTTCCATAGAAACTTGCCGTTTTACCGCTGTACCTAAAAATGGGTAGATAGTACTTTTTCTCCCTTCCTGTTAATGTCACAGACTTCGCCTTTACAGGGCACACTTTATCTATGTTCCCCGCTTCAGCCCATGAAATATTGAGCTTCAAATGTGTTGTTAACGTTGTGTAAAAAAGTTGCTCACAGCTGTTCTAGGAACACATTGTGAAATCGCGTATATCTTTGCTTCTACACATAGCAATGTATTGTTCTTTGCTTTACACATTATTCTACAGTCAAGAGGAGAGAATTCATCAAGTTTAATAAGCACAAACACTGTATAAGTCGAATTTCAGGATTTTTGTGTGACCGGGAAAACCACAGTCACAAGCCGAGCTGCAGTTCCATAGAAACTTGCCGTTTTACCGCTGTACCTAAAAATGGGTAGATAGTACTTTTTCTCCCTTCCTGTTAATGTCACAGACTTCGCCTTTACAGGGCACACTTTATCTATGTTCCCCGCTTCAGCCCATGAAATATTGAGCTTCAAATGTGTTGTTAACGTTGTGTAAAAAAGTTGCTCACAGCTGTTCTAGGAACACATTGTGAAATCGCGTATATCTTTGCTTCTACATATAGCAATGTATTGTGCTTTGCTTTACACATTATTCTACAGTCAAGAGGAGAGAATTCATCAAGTTTAATAAGCACAAACACTGTATAAGTCGAATTTCAGCATTTTTGTTTGACCGGGAAAACCACAGTCACAAGCCGAGCTGCAGTTCCATAGAAACTTGCCGTTTTACCGCTGTACCTAAAAATGGGTAGAAAGTTTTTTTCTCCCTTCCTGTTAATGCCACAGACTTCGCCTTAACAGGGCACACTTTATCTATGTTCCCCGCTTCAGCCCATGAAATATTGAGCTTCAAATGTGTTGTTAACGTTGTGTAAAAAAGTTGCTCACAGCTGTTCTAGGAACACATTGTGAAATCGCGTATATCTTTGCTTCTACACATAGCAATGTATTGTGCTTTGCTTTACACATTATTCTACAGTCAAGAGGAGAGAATTCATCAAGTTTAATAAGCACAAACACTGTATAAGTCGAATTTCAGCATTTTTGTTTGACCGGGAAAACCACAGTCACAAGCCGAGCTGCAGTTCCATAGAAACTTGCCGTTTTACCGCTGTACCTAAAAATGGGTAGAAAGTACTTTTTCTCCCTTCCTGTTAATGCCACAGACTTCGCCTTAACAGGGCACACTTTATCTATGTTCCCCGCTTCAGCCCATGAAATATTGAGCTTCAAATGTGTTGTTAACGTTGTGTAAAAAAGTTGCTCACAGCTGTTCTAGGAACACATTGTGAAATCGCGTATATCTTTGCTTCTACACATAGCAATGTATTGTGCTTTGCTTTACACATTATTCTACAGTCAAGAGGAGAGAATTCATCAAGTTTAATAAGCACAAACACTGTATAAGTCGAATTTCAGCATTTTTGTGTGACCGGGAAAACCACAGTCACAAGCCGAGCTGCAGTTCCATAGAAACTTGCCGTTTTACCGCTGTACCTAAAAATGGGTAGATAGTACTTTTTCTCCCTTCCTGTTAATGTCACAGACTTCGCCTTTACAGGGCACACTTTATCTATGTTCCCCGCTTCAGCCCATTAAATATTGAGCTTCAAATGTGTTGTTAACGTTGTGTAAAAAAGTTGCTCACAGCTGTTCTAGGAACACATTGTGAAATCGCGTATATCTTTGCTTCTACACATAGCAATGTATTGTTCTTTGCTTTACACATTATTCTACAGTCAAGAGGAGAGAATTCATCAAGTTTAATAAGCACAAACACTGTATAAGTCGAATTTCAGCATTTTTGTGTGACCGGGAAAACCACAGTCACAAGCCGAGCTGCAGTTCCATAGAAACTTGCCGTTTTACCGCTGTACCTAAAAATGGGTAGAAAGTACTTTTTCTCCCTTCCTGTTAATGCCACAGACTTCACCTTTACAGGGCACACTTTATCTATGTTCCCCGCTTCAGCCCATGAAATATTGAGCTTCAAATGTGTTGTTAACGTTGTGTAAAAAAGTTGCTCACAGCTGTTCTAGGAACACATTGTGAAATCGCGTATATCTTTGCTTCTACACATAGCAATGTATTGTGCTTTGCTTTACACATTATTCTACAGTCAAGAGGAGAGAATTCATCAAGTTTAATAAGCACAAACACTGTATAAGTCGAATTTCAGCATTTTTGTGTGACCGGGAAAACCACAGTCACAAGCCGAGCTGCAGTTCCATAGAAACTTGCCGTTTTACCGCTGTACCTAAAAATGGGTAGATAGTACTTTTTCTCCCTTCCTGTTAATGTCACAGACTTCGCCTTTACAGGGCACACTTTATCTATGTTCCCCGCTTCAGCCCATTAAATATTGAGCTTCAAATGTGTTGTTAACGTTGTGTAAAAAAGTTGCTCACAGCTGTTCTAGGAACACATTGTGAAATCGCGTATATCTTTGCTTCTACACATAGCAATGTATTGTTCTTTGCTTTACACATTATTCTACAGTCAAGAGGAGAGAATTCATCAAGTTTAATAAGCACAAACACTGTATAAGTCGAATTTCAGCATTTTTGTGTGACCGGGAAAACCACAGTCACAAGCCGAGCTGCAGTTCCATAGAAACTTGCCGTTTTACCGCTGTACCTAAAAATGGGTAGAAAGTACTTTTTCTCCCTTCCTGTTAATGCCACAGACTTCACCTTTACAGGGCACACTTTATCTATGTTCCCCGCTTCAGCCCATGAAATATTGAGCTTCAAATGTGTTGTTAACGTTGTGTAAAAAAGTTACCCTCACAGCTGTTCTAGGAACACATTGTGAAATCGCGTATATCTTTGCTTCTACACATAGCAATGTATTGTGCTTTGCTATACACATTATTCTACAGTCAAGAGGAGAGAATTCATCAAGTTTAATAAGCACAAACACTGTATAAGTCGAATTTCAGGATTTTTGTGTGACCGGGAAAACCACAGTCACAAGCCGAGCTGCAGTTCTATAGAAACTTGCCGTTTTACCGCTGTACCTAAAAATGGGTAGAAAGTACTTTTTCTCCCTTCCTGTTAATGCCACAGACTTCGCCTTAACAGGGCACACTTTATCTATGTTCCCCGCTTCAGCCCATGAAATATTGAGCTTCAAATGTGTTGTTAACGTTGTGTAAAAAAGTTGCTCACAGCTGTTCTAGGAACACATTGTGAAATCGCGTATATCTTTGCTTCTACACATAGCAATGTATTGTGCTTTGCTTTACACATTATTCTACAGTCAAGAGGAGAGAATTCATCAAGTTTAATAAGCACAAACACTGTATAAGTCGTATTTCAGCATTTTTGTGTGACCGGGAAAACCACAGTCACAAGCCGAGCTGCAGTTCCATAGAAACTTGCCGTTTTACCGCTGTACCTAAAAATGGGTAGATAGTACTTTTTCTCCCTTCCTGTTAATGTCACAGACTTCGCCTTTACAGGGCACACTTTATCTATGTTCCCCGCTTCAGCCCATGAAATATTGAGCTTCAAATGTGTTGTTAACGTTGTGTAAAAAAGTTGCTCACAGCTGTTCTAGGAACACATTGTGAAATCGCGTATATCTTTGCTTCTACACATAGCAATGTATTGTGCTTTGCTTTACACATTATTCTACAGTCAAGAGGAGAGAATTCATCAAGTTTAATAAGCACAAACACTGTATAAGTCGAATTTCAGCATTTTTGTGTGACCGGGAAAACCACAGTCACAAGCCGAGCTGCAGTTCCATAGAAACTTGCCGTTTTACCGCTGTACCTAAAAATGGGTAGAAAGTACTTTTTCTCCCTTCCTGTTAATGCCACAGACTTCGCCTTTACAGGGCACACTTTATCTATGTTCCCCGCTTCAGCCCATGAAATATTGAGCTTCAAATGTGTTGTTAACGTTGTGTAAAAAAGTTGCTCACAGCTGTTCTAGGAACACATTGTGAAATCGCGTATATCTTTGCTTCTACACATAGCAATGTATTGTGCTTTGCTTTACACATTATTCTACAGTCAAGAGGAGAGAATTCATCAAGTTTAATAAGCACAAACACTGTATAAGTCGAATTTCAGCATTTTTGTGTGACCGGGAAAACCACAGTCACAAGCCGAGCTGCAGTTCCCTAGAAACTTGCCGTTTTACCGCTGTACCTAAAAATGGGTAGAAAGTACTTTTTCTCCCTTCCTGTTAATGCCACAGACTTCGCCTTTACAGGGCACACTTTATCTATGTTCCCCGCTTCAGCCCATGAAATATTGAGCTTCAAATGTGTTGTTAACGTTGTGTAAAATAGTTGCTCACAGCTGTTCTAGGAACACATTGTGAAATCGCGTATATCTTTGCTTCTACACATAGCAATGTATTGTGCTTTGCTTTACACATTATTCTACAGTCAAGAGGAGAGAATTCATCAAGTTTAATAAGCACAAACACTGTATAAGTCGAATTTCAGCATTTTTGTTTGACCGGGAAAACCACAGTCACAAGCCGAGCTGCAGTTCCATAGAAACTTGCCGTTTTACCGCTGTACCTAAAAATGGGTAGAAAGTACTTTTTCTCCCTTCCTGTTAATGCCACAGACTTCGCCTTAACAGGGCACACTTTATCTATGTTCCCCGCTTCAGCCCATGAAATATTGAGCTTCAAATGTGTTGTTAACGTTGTGTAAAAAAGTTGCTCACAGCTGTTCTAGGAACACATTGTGAAATCGCGTATATCTTTGCTTCTACACATAGCAATGTATTGTGCTTTGCTTTACACATTATTCTACAGTCAAGAGGAGAGAATTCATCAAGTTTAATAAGCACAAACACTGTATAAGTCGAATTTCAGCATTTTTGTGTGACCGGGAAAACCACAGTCACAAGCCGAGCTGCAGTTCCATAGAAACTTGCCGTTTTACCGCTGTACCTAAAAATGGGTAGATAGTACTTTTTCTCCCTTCCTGTTAATGTCACAGACTTCGCCTTTACAGGGCACACTTTATCTATGTTCCCCGCTTCAGCCCATGAAATATTGAGCTTCAAATGTGTTGTTAACGTTGTGTAAAAAAGTTGCTCACAGCTGTTCTAGGAACACATTGTGAAATTGCGTATATCTTTGCTTCTACACATAGCAATGTATTGTTCTTTGCTTTACACATTATTCTACAGTCAAGAGGAGAGAATTCATCAAGTTTAATAAGCACAAACACTGTATAAGTCGAATTTCAGCATTTTTGTGTGACCGGGAAAACCACAGTCACAAGCCGAGCTGCAGTTCCATAGAAACTTGCCGTTTTACCGCTGTACCTAAAAATGGGTAGAAAGTACTTTTTCTCCCTTCCTGTTAATGCCACAGACTTCACCTTTACAGGGCACACTTTATCTATGTTCCCCGCTTCAGCCCATGAAATATTGAGCTTCAAATGTGTTGTTAACGTTGTGTAAAAAAGTTACCCTCACAGCTGTTCTAGGAACACATTGTGAAATCGCGTATATCTTTGCTTCTACACATAGCAATGTATTGTGCTTTGCTATACACATTATTCTACAGTCAAGAGGAGAGAATTCATCAAGTTTAATAAGCACAAACACTGTATAAGTCGAATTTCAGGATTTTTGTGTGACCGGGAAAACCACAGTCACAAGCCGAGCTGCAGTTCTATAGAAACTTGCCGTTTTACCGCTGTACCTAAAAATGGGTAGAAAGTACTTTTTCTCCCTTCCTGTTAATGCCACAGACTTCGCCTTAACAGGGCACACTTTATCTATGTTCCCCGCTTCAGCCCATGAAATATTGAGCTTCAAATGTGTTGTTAACGTTGTGTAAAAAAGTTGCTCACAGCTGTTCTAGGAACACATTGTGAAATCGCGTATATCTTTGCTTCTACACATAGCAATGTATTGTGCTTTGCTTTACACATTATTCTACAGTCAAGAGGAGAGAATTCATCAAGTTTAATAAGCACAAACACTGTATAAGTCGTATTTCAGCATTTTTGTGTGACCGGGAAAACCACAGTCACAAGCCGAGCTGCAGTTCCATAGAAACTTGCCGTTTTACCGCTGTACCTAAAAATGGGTAGATAGTACTTTTTCTCCCTTCCTGTTAATGCCACAGACTTCGCCTTTACAGGGCACACTTTATCTATGTTCCCCGCTTCAGCCCATGAAATATTGAGCTTCAAATGTGTTGTTAACGTTGTGTAAAAAAGTTGCTCACAGCTGTTCTAGGAACACATTGTGAAATCGCGTATATCTTTGCTTCTACACATAGCAATGTATTGTTCTTTGCTTTACACATTATTCTACAGTCAAGAGGAGAGAATTCATCAAGTTTAATAAGCACAAACACTGTATAAGTCGAATTTCAGCATTTTTGTGTGACCGGGAAAACCACAGTCACAAGCCGAGCTGCAGTTCCATAGAAACTTGCCGTTTTACCGCTGTACCTAAAAATGGGTAGAAAGTACTTTTTCTCCCTTCCTGTTAATGCCACAGACTTCGCCTTTACAGGGCACACTTTATCTATGTTCCCCGCTTCAGCCCATGAAATATTGAGCTTCAAATGTGTTGTTAACGTTGTGTAAAAAAGTTGCTCACAGCTGTTCTAGGAACACATTGTGAAATCGCGTATATCTTTGCTTCTACACATAGCAATGTATTGTGCTTTGCTTTACACATTATTCTACAGTCAAGAGGAGAGAATTCATCAAGTTTAATAAGCACAAACACGGTATAAGTCGAATTTCAGCATTTTTGTGTGACCGGGAAAACCACAGTCACAAGTCGAGCTGCAGTTCCATAGAAACTTGCCGTTTTACCGCTGTACCTAAAAATGGGTAGAAAGTACTTTTTCTCCCTTCCTGTTAATGCCACAGACTTCGCCTTTACAGGGCACACTTTATCTATGTTCCCCGCTTCAGCCCATGAAATATTGAGCTTCAAATGTGTTGTTAACGTTGTGTAAAAAAGTTGCTCACAGCTGTTCTAGGAACACATTGTGAAATCGCGTATATCTTTGCTTCTACACATAGCAATGTATTGTGCTTTGCTTTACACATTATTCTACAGTCAAGAGGAGAGAATTCATCAAGTTTAATAAGCACAAACACTGTATAAGTCGAATTTTAGGATTTTTGTGTGACCGGGAAAACCACAGTCACAAGCCGAGCTGCAGTTCTATAGAAACTTGCCGTTTTACCGCTGTACCTAAAAATGGGTAGAAAGTACTTTTTCTCCCTTCCTGTTAATGCCACAGACTTCGCCTTTACAGGGCACACTTTATCTATGTTCCCCGCTTCAGCCCGTGAAATATTGAGCTTCAAATGTGTTGTTAACGTTGTGTAAAAAAGTTGCTCACAGCTGTTCTAGGAACACATTGTGAAATCGCGTATATCTTTGCTTCTACACATAGCAATGTATTGTGCTTTGCTTTACACATTATTCTACAGTCAAGAGGAGAGAATTCATCAAGTTTAATAAGCACAAACACTGTATAAGTCGAATTTCAGCATTTTTGTGTGACCGTTAAAACCACAGTCACAAGCCGAGCTGCAGTTCCATAGAAACTTGCCGTTTTACCGCTGTACCTAAAAATGGGTAGATAGTACTTTTTCTCCCTTCCTGTTAATGCCACAGACTTCGCCTTTACAGGGCACACTTTATCTATGTTCCCCGCTTCAGCCCATTAAATATTGAGCTTCAAATGTGTTGTTAACGTTGTGTAAAAAAGTTGCTCACAGCTGTTCTAGGAACACATTGTGAAATCGCGTATATCTTTGCTTCTACACATAGCAATTTATTGTGCTTTGCTTTACACATTATTCTACAGTCAAGAGGAGAGAATTCATCAAGTTTATTAAGCACAAACACTGTATAAGTCGAATTTCAGCATTTTTGTGTGACCGGGAAAACCACAGTCACAAGCCGAGCTGAAGTTCCATAGAAACTTGCCGTTTTACCGCTGTACCTAAAAATGGGTACAAAGTACTTTTTCTCCCTTCCTGTTAATGCCACAGACTTCGCCTTTACAGGGCACACTTTATCTATGTTCCCCGCTTCAGCCCATGAAATATTGAGCTTCAAATGTGTTGTTAACGTTGTGTAAAAAAGTTGCTCACAGCTGTTCTAGGAACACATTGTGAAATCGCGTATATCTTTGCTTCTACACATAGCAATGTATTGTGCTTTGCTTTACACATTATTCTACAGTCAAGAGGAGAGAATTCATCAAGTTTAATAAGCACAAACACTGTATAAGTCGAATTTCAGGATTTTTGTGTGACCGGGAAAACCACAGTCACAAGCCGAGCTGCAGTTCTATAGAAACTTGCCGTTTTACCGCTGTACCTAAAAATGGGTAGAAAGTACTTTTTCTCCCTTCCTGTTAATGCCACAGACTTCGCCTTAACAGGGCACACTTTATCTATGTTCCCCGCTTCAGCCCATGAAATATTGAGCTTCAAATGTGTTGTTAACGTTGTGTAAAAAAGTTGCTCACAGCTGTTCTAGGAACACATTGTGAAATCGCGTATATCTTTGCTTCTACACATAGCAATGTATTGTGCTTTGCTTTACACATTATTCTACAGTCAAGAGGAGAGAATTCATCAAGTTTAATAAGCACAAACACTGTATAAGTCGTATTTCAGCATTTTTGTGTGACCGGGAAAACCACAGTCACAAGCCGAGCTGCAGTTCCATAGAAACTTGCCGTTTTACCGCTGTACCTAAAAATGGGTAGATAGTACTTTTTCTCCCTTCCTGTTAATGCCACAGACTTCGCCTTTACAGGGCACACTTTATCTATGTTCCCCGCTTCAGCCCATGAAATATTGAGCTTCAAATGTGTTGTTAACGTTGTGTAAAAAAGTTGCTCACAGCTGTTCTAGGAACACATTGTGAAATCGCGTATATCTTTGCTTCTACACATAGCAATGTATTGTTCTTTGCTTTACACATTATTCTACAGTCAAGAGGAGAGAATTCATCAAGTTTAATAAGCACAAACACTGTATAAGTCGAATTTCAGCATTTTTGTGTGACCGGGAAAACCACAGTCACAAGCCGAGCTGCAGTTCCATAGAAACTTGCCGTTTTACCGCTGTACCTAAAAATGGGTAGAAAGTACTTTTTCTCCCTTCCTGTTAATGCCACAGACTTCGCCTTTACAGGGCACACTTTATCTATGTTCCCCGCTTCAGCCCATGAAATATTGAGCTTCAAATGTGTTGTTAACGTTGTGTAAAAAAGTTGCTCACAGCTGTTCTAGGAACACATTGTGAAATCGCGTATATCTTTGCTTCTACACATAGCAATGTATTGTGCTTTGCTTTACACATTATTCTACAGTCAAGAGGAGAGAATTCATCAAGTTTAATAAGCACAAACACTGTATAAGTCGAATTTCAGCATTTTTGTGTGACCGGGAAAACCACAGTCACAAGTCGAGCTGCAGTTCCATAGAAACTTGCCGTTTTACCGCTGTACCTAAAAATGGGTAGAAAGTACTTTTTCTCCCTTCCTGTTAATGCCACAGACTTCGCCTTTACAGGGCACACTTTATCTATGTTCCCCGCTTCAGCCCATGAAATATTGAGCTTCAAATGTGTTGTTAACGTTGTGTAAAAAAGTTGCTCACAGCTGTTCTAGGAACACATTGTGAAATCGCGTATATCTTTGCTTCTACACATAGCAATGTATTGTGCTTTGCTTTACACATTATTCTACAGTCAAGAGGAGAGAATTCATCAAGTTTAATAAGCACAAACACTGTATAAGTCGAATTTTAGGATTTTTGTGTGACCGGGAAAACCACAGTCACAAGCCGAGCTGCAGTTCTATAGAAACTTGCCGTTTTACCGCTGTACCTAAAAATGGGTAGAAAGTACTTTTTCTCCCTTCCTGTTAATGCCACAGACTTCGCCTTTACAGGGCACACTTTATCTATGTTCCCCGCTTCAGCCCATGAAATATTGAGCTTCAAATGTGTTGTTAACGTTGTGTGAAAAAATTGCTCACAGCTGTTCTAGGAACACATTGTGAAATCGCGTATATCTTTGCTTCTACACATAGCAATGTATTGTGCTTTGCTTTACACATTATTCTACAGTCAAGAGGAGAGAATTCATCAAGTTTAATAAGCACAAACACTGTATAAGTCGAATTTCAGCATTTTTTTTTGACCGTTAAAACCACAGTCACAAGCCGAGCTGCAGTTCCATAGAAACTTGCCGTTTTACCGCTGTACCTAAAAATGGGTAGATAGTACTTTTTCTCCCTTCCTGTTAATGCCACAGACTTCGCCTTTACAGGGCACACTTTATCTATGTTCCCCGCTTCAGCCCATTAAATATTGAGCTTCAAATGTGTTGTTAACGTTGTGTAAAAATGTTGCTCACAGCTGTTCTAGGAACACATTGTGAAATCGCGTATATCTTTGCTTCTACACATAGCAATTTATTGTGCTTTGCTTTACACATTATTCTACAGTCAAGAGGAGAGAATTCATCAAGTTTATTAAGCACAAACACTGTATAAGTCGAATTTCAGCATTTTTGTGTGACCGGGAAAACCACAGTCACAAGCCGAGCTGCAGTTCCATAGAAACTTGCCGTTTTACCGCTGTACCTAAAAATGGGTAGAAAGTACTTTTTCTCCCTTCCTGTTAATGCCACAGACTTCGCCTTTACAGGGCACACTTTATCTATGTTCCCCGCTTCAGCCCATGAAATATTGAGCTTCAAATGTGTTGTTAACGTTGTGTAAAAAAGTTGCTCACAGCTGTTCTAGGAACACATTGTGAAATCGCATATATCTTTGCTTCTACACATAGCAATGTATTGTGCTTTGCTTTACACATTATTCTACAGTCAAGAGGAGAGAATTCATCAAGTTTAATAAGCACAAACACTGTATAAGTCGAATTTCAGCATTTTTGTTTGACCGGGAAAACCACAGTCACAAGCCGAGCTGCAGTTCCATAGAAACTTGCCGTTTTACCGCTGTACCTAAAAATGGGTAGAAAGTACTTTTTCTCCCTTCCTGTTAATGCCACAGACTTCGCCTTAACAGGGCACACTTTATCTATGTTCCCCGCTTCAGCCCATGAAATATTGAGCTTCAAATGTGTTGTTAACGTTGTGTAAAAAAGTTGCTCACAGCTGTTCTAGGAACACATTGTGAAATCGCGTATATCTTTGCTTCTACACATAGCAATGTATTGTGCTTTGCTTTACACATTATTCTACAGTCAAGAGGAGAGAATTCATCAAGTTTAATAAGCACAAACACTGTATAAGTCGAATTTCAGAATTTTTGTGTGACCGGGAAAACCACAGTCACAAGCCGAGCTGCAGTTCCATAGAAACTTGCCGTTTTACCGCTGTACCTAAAAATGGGTAGAAAGTACTTTTTCTCCCTTCCTGTTAATGCCACAGACTTCGCCTTTACAGGGCACACTTTATCTATGTTCCCCGCTTCAGCCCATGAAATATTGAGCTTCAAATGTGTTGTTAACGTTGTGTAAAAAAGTTGCTCACAGCTGTTCTAGGAACACATTGTGAAATCGCGTATATCTTTGCTTCTACACATAGCAATGTATTGTGCTTTGCTTTACACATTATTCTACAGTCAAGAGGAGAGAATTCATCAAGTTTAATAAGCACAAACACTGTATAAGTCGAATTTCAGCATTTTTGTGTGACCGGGAAAACCACAGTCACAAGCCGAGCTGCAGTTCCATAGAAACTTGCCGTTTTACCGCTGTACCTAAAAATGGGTAGAAAGTACTTTTTCTCCCTTCCTGTTAATGCCACAGACTTCGCCTTTACAGGGCACACTTTATCTATGTTCCCCGCTTCAGCCCATGAAATATTGAGCTTCAAATGTGTTGTTAACGTTGTGTAAAAAAGTTGCTCACAGCTGTTCTAGGAACACATTGTGAAATCGCGTATATCTTTGCTTCTACACATAGCAATGTATTGTGCTTTGCTTTACACATTATTCTACAGTCAAGAGGAGAGAATTCATCAAGTTTAATAAGCACAAACACTGTATAAGTCGAATTTCAGCATTTTTGTTTGACCGGGAAAACCACAGTCACAAGCCGAGCTGCAGTTCCATAGAAACTTGCCGTTTTACCGCTGTACCTAAAAATGGGTAGAAAGTACTTTTTCTCCCTTCCTGTTAATGCCACAGACTTCGCCTTAACAGGGCACACTTTATCTATGTTCCCCGCTTCAGCCCATGAAATATTGAGCTTCAAATGTGTTGTTAACGTTGTGTAAAAAAGTTGCTCACAGCTGTTCTAGGAACACATTGTGAAATCGCGTATATCTTTGCTTCTACACATAGCAATGTATTGTGCTTTGCTTTACACATTATTCTACAGTCAAGAGGAGAGAATTCATCAAGTTTAATAAGCACAAACACTGTATAAGTCGAATTTCAGCATTTTTGTGTGACCGGGAAAACCACAGTCACAAGCCGAGCTGCAGTTCCATAGAAACTTGCCGTTTTACCGCTGTACCTAAAAATGGGTAGATAGTACTTTTTCTCCCTTCCTGTTAATGTCACAGACTTCGCCTTTACAGGGCACACTTTATCTATGTTCCCCGCTTCAGCCCATGAAATATTGAGCTTCAAATGTGTTGTTAACGTTGTGTAAAAAAGTTGCTCACAGCTGTTCTAGGAACACATTGTGAAATCGCGTATATCTTTGCTTCTACACATAGCAATGTATTGTTCTTTGCTTTACACATTATTCTACAGTCAAGAGGAGAGAATTCATCAAGTTTAATAAGCACAAACACTGTATAAGTCGAATTTCAGCATTTTTGTGTGACCGGGAAAACCACAGTCACAAGCCGAGCTGCAGTTCCATAGAAACTTGCCGTTTTACCGCTGTACCTAAAAATGGGTAGAAAGTACTTTTTCTCCCTTCCTGTTAATGCCACAGAC
This sequence comes from Ascaphus truei, assembly GCF_040206685.1. Lineage (NCBI taxonomy): Eukaryota > Metazoa > Chordata > Amphibia > Anura > Ascaphidae > Ascaphus > Ascaphus truei. The sequence goes on along the minus strand of NW_027454112.1, from coordinate 463,670 downwards.
TTCGCCTTTACAGGGCACACTTTATCTATGTTCCCCGCTTCAGCCCATGAAATATTGAGCTTCAAATGTGTTGTTAACATTGTGTAAAAAAGTTGCTCACAGCTGTTCTAGGAACACATTGTGAAATCGCGTATATCTTTGCTTCTACACATAGCAATGTATTGTGCTTTGCTTTACACATTATTCTACAGTCAAGAGGAGAGAATTCATCAAGTTTAATAAGCACAAACACTGTATAAGTCGAATTTCAGCATTTTTGTTTGACCGGGAAAACCACAGTCACAAGCCGAGCTGCAGTTCCATAGAAACTTGCCGTTTTACCGCTGTACCTAAAAATGGGTAGAAAGTACTTTTTCTCCCTTCCTGTTAATGCCACAGACTTCGCCTTAACAGGGCACACTTTATCTATGTTCCCCGCTTCAGCCCATGAAATATTGAGCTTCAAATGTGTTGTTAACGTTGTGTAAAAAAGTTGCTCACAGCTGTTCTAGGAACACATTGTGAAATCGCGTATATCTTTGCTTCTACACATAGCAATGTATTGTGCTTTGCTTTACACATTATTCTACAGTCAAGAGGAGAGAATTCATCAAGTTTAATAAGCACAAACACTGTATAAGTCGAATTTCAGCATTTTTGTTTGACCGGGAAAACCACAGTCACAAGCCGAGCTGCAGTTCCATAGAAACTTGCCGTTTTACCGCTGTACCTAAAAATGGGTAGAAAGTACTTTTTCTCCCTTCCTGTTAATGCCACAGACTTCGCCTTAACAGGGCACACTTTATCTATGTTCCCCGCTTCAGCCCATGAAATATTGAGCTTCAAATGTGTTGTTAACGTTGTGTAAAAAAGTTGCTCACAGCTGTTCTAGGAACACATTGTGAAATCGCGTATATCTTTGCTTCTACACATAGCAATGTATTGTGCTTTGCTTTACACATTATTCTACAGTCAAGAGGAGAGAATTCATCAAGTTTAATAAGCACAAACACTGTATAAGTCGAATTTCAGCATTTTTGTGTGACCGGGAAAACCACAGTCACAAGCCGAGCTGCAGTTCCATAGAAACTTGCCGTTTTACCGCTGTACCTAAAAATGGGTAGATAGTACTTTTTCTCCCTTCCTGTTAATGTCACAGACTTCGCCTTTACAGGGCACACTTTATCTATGTTCCCCGCTTCAGCCCATTAAATATTGAGCTTCAAATGTGTTGTTAACGTTGTGTAAAAAAGTTGCTCACAGCTGATCTAGGAACACATTGTGAAATCGCGTATATCTTTGCTTCTACACATAGCAATGTATTGTTCTTTGCTTTACACATTATTCTACAGTCAAGAGGAGAGAATTCATCAAGTTTAATAAGCACAAACACTGTATAAGTCGAATTTCAGCATTTTTGTGTGACCGGGAAAACCACAGTCACAAGCCGAGCTGCAGTTCCATAGAAACTTGCCGTTTTACCGCTGTACCTAAAAATGGGTAGAAAGTACTTTTTCTCCCTTCCTGTTAATGCCACAGACTTCGCCTTTACAGGGCACACTTTATCTATGTTCCCCGCTTCAGCCCATGAAATATTGAGCTTCAAATGTGTTGTTAACGTTGTGTAAAAAAGTTGCTCACAGCTGTTCTAGGAACACATTGTGAAATCGCGTATATCTTTGCTTCTACACATAGCAATGTATTGTGCTTTGCTTTACACATTATTCTACAGTCAAGAGGAGAGAATTCATCAAGTTTAATAAGCACAAACACTGTATAAGTCGAATTTCAGCATTTTTGTGTGACCGGGAAAACCACAGTCACAAGCCGAGCTGCAGTTCCATAGAAACTTGCCGTTTTACCGCTGTACCTAAAAATGGGTAGAAAGTACTTTTTCTCCCTTCCTGTTAATGCCACAGACTTCGCCTTTACAGGGCACACTTTATCTATGTTCCCCGCTTCAGCCCATGAAATATTGAGCTTCAAATGTGTTGTTAACGTTGTGTAAAAAAGTTGCTCACAGCTGTTCTAGGAACACATTGTGAAATCGCGTATATCTTTGCTTCTACACATAGCAATGTATTGTGCTTTGCTTTACACATTATTCTACAGTCAAGAGGAGAGAATTCATCAAGTTTAATAAGCACAAACACTGTATAAGTCGAATTTCAGCATTTTTGTGTGACCGGGAAAACCACAGTCACAAGCCGAGCTGCAGTTCCATAGAAACTTGCCGTTTTACCGCTGTACCTAAAAATGGGTAGAAAGTACTTTTTCTCCCTTCCTGTTAATGCCACAGACTTCGCCTTTACAGGGCACACTTTATCTATGTTCCCCGCTTCAGCCCATTAAATATTGAGCTTCAAATGTGTTGTTAACGTTGTGTAAAAAAGTTGCTCACAGCTGTTCTAGGAACACATTGTGAAATCGCGTATATCTTTGCTTCTACACATAGCAATGTATTGTGCTTTGCTTTACACATTATTCTACAGTCAAGAGGAGAGAATTCATCAAGTTTAATAAGCACAAACACTGTATAAGTCGAATTTTAGGATTTTTGTGTGACCGGGAAAACCACAGTCACAAGCCGAGCTGCAGTTCTATAGAAACTTGCCGTTTTACCGCTGTACCTAAAAATGGGTAGAAAGTACTTTTTCTCCCTTCCTGTTAATGCCACAGACTTCGCCTTTACAGGGCACACTTTATCTATGTTCCCCGCTTCAGCCCATGAAATATTGAGCTTCAAATGTGTTGTTAACGTTGTGTAAAAAAGTTGCTCACAGCTGTTCTAGGAACACATTGTGAAATCGCGTATATCTTTGCTTCTACACATAGCAATGTATTGTGCTTTGCTTTACACATTATTCTACAGTCAAGAGGAGAGAATTCATCAAGTTTAATAAGCACAAACACTGTATAAGTCGAATTTCAGCATTTTTGTGTGACCGGGAAAACCACAGTCACAAGCCGAGCTGCAGTTCCATAGAAACTTGCCGTTTTACCGCTGTACCTAAAAATGGGTAGAAAGTACTTTTTCTCCCTTCCTGTTAATGCCACAGACTTCGCCTTTACAGGGCACACTTTATCTATGTTCCCCGCTTCAGCCCATGAAATATTGAGCTTCAAATGTGTTGTTAACGTTGTGTAAAAAAGTTGCTCACAGCTGTTCTAGGAACACATTGTGAAATCGCGTATATCTTTGCTTCTACACATAGCAATGTACTGTATTGTGCTTTGCTTTACACATTATTCTACAGTCAAGAGGAGAGAATTCATCAAGTTTAATAAGCACAAACACTGTATAAGTCGAATTTCAGCATTTTTGTGTGACCGGGAAAACCACAGTCACAAGCCGAGCTGCAGTTCCATAGAAACTTGCCGTTTTACCGCTGTACCTAAAAATGGGTAGAAAGTACTTTTTCTCCCTTCCTGTTAATGCCACAGACTTCGCCTTTACAGGGCACACTTTATCTATGTTCCCCGCTTCAGCCCATGAAATATTGAGCTTCAAATGTGTTGTTAACGTTGTGTAAAAAAGTTGCTCACAGCTGTTCTAGGAACACATTGTGAAATCGCGTATATCTTTGCTTCTACACATAGCAATGTATTGTGCTTTGCTTTACACATTATTCTACAGTCAAGAGGAGAGAATTCATCAAGTTTAATAAGCACAAACACTGTATAAGTCGAATTTCAGCATTTTTGTGTGACCGGGAAAACCACAGTCACAAGTCGAGCTGCAGTTCCATAGAAACTTGCCGTTTTACCGCTGTACCTAAAAATGGGTAGAAAGTACTTTTTCTCCCTTCCTGTTAATGCCACAGACTTCGCCTTTACAGGGCACACTTTATCTATGTTCCCCGCTTCAGCCCATGAAATATTGAGCTTCAAATGTGTTGTTAACGTTGTGTAAAAAAGTTGCTCACAGCTGTTCTAGGAACACATTGTGAAATCGCGTATATCTTTGCTTCTACACATAGCAATGTATTGTGCTTTGCTTTACACATTATTCTACAGTCAAGAGGAGAGAATTCATCAAGTTTAATAAGCACAAACACTGTATAAGTCGAATTTTAGGATTTTTGTGTGACCGGGAAAACCACAGTCACAAGCCGAGCTGCAGTTCTATAGAAACTTGCCGTTTTACCGCTGTACCTAAAAATGGGTAGAAAGTACTTTTTCTCCCTTCCTGTTAATGCCACAGACTTCGCCTTTACAGGGCACACTTTATCTATGTTCCCCGCTTCAGCCCATGAAATATTGAGCTTCAAATGTGTTGTTAACGTTGTGTAAAAAAGTTGCTCACAGCTGTTCTAGGAACACATTGTGAAATCGCGTATATCTTTGCTTCTACACATAGCAATGTATTGTGCTTTGCTTTACACATTATTCTACAGTCAAGAGGAGAGAATTCATCAAGTTTAATAAGCACAAACACTGTATAAGTCGAATTTCAGCATTTTTGTGTGACCGGGAAAACCACAGTCACAAGTCGAGCTGCAGTTCCATAGAAACTTGCCGTTTTACCGCTGTACCTAAAAATGGGTAGAAAGTACTTTTTCTCCCTTCCTGTTAATGCCACAGACTTCGCCTTTACAGGGCACACTTTATCTATGTTCCCCGCTTCAGCCCATGAAATATTGAGCTTCAAATGTGTTGTTAACGTTGTGTAAAAAAGTTGCTCACAGCTGTTCTAGGAACACATTGTGAAATCGCGTATATCTTTGCTTCTACACATAGCAATGTACTGTATTGTGCTTTGCTTTACACATTATTCTACAGTCAAGAGGAGAGAATTCATCAAGTTTAATAAGCACAAACACTGTATAAGTCGAATTTCAGCATTTTTGTGTGACCGGGAAAACCACAGTCACAAGCCGAGCTGCAGTTCCATAGAAACTTGCCGTTTTACCGCTGTACCTAAAAATGGGTACAAAGTACTTTTTCTCCCTTCCTGTTAATGCCACAGACTTCGCCTTTACAGGGCACACTTTATCTATGTTCCCCGCTTCAGCCCATGAAATATTGAGCTTCAAATGTGTTGTTAACGTTGTGTAAAAAAGTTGCTCACAGCTGTTCTAGGAACACATTGTGAAATCGCGTATATCTTTGCTTCTACACATAGCAATGTATTGTGCTTTGCTTTACACATTATTCTACAGTCAAGAGGAGAGAATTCATCAAGTTTAATAAGCACAAACACTGTATAAGTCGAATTTCAGCATTTTTGTGTGACCGGGAAAACCACAGTCACAAGCCGAGCTGCAGTTCCATAGAAACTTGCCGTTTTACCGCTGTACCTAAAAATGGGTAGAAAGTACTTTTTCTCCCTTCCTGTTAATGCCACAGACTTCGCCTTTACAGGGCACACTTTATCTATGTTCCCCGCTTCAGCCCATGAAATATTGAGCTTCAAATGTGTTGTTAACGTTGTGTAAAAAAGTGTAAAGCAAAGCACAATACATTGCTATGTGTAGAAGCAAAGATATACGCGATTTCACAATGTGTTCCTAGAACAGCTGTGAGCAACTTTTTTACACAACGTTAACAACACATTTGAAGCTCAATATTTCATGGGCTGAAGCGGGGAACATAGATAAAGTGTGCCCTGTAAAGGCGAAGTCTGTGGCATTAACAGGAAGGGAGAAAAAGTACTTTCTACCCATTTTTAGGTACAGCGGTAAAACGGCAAGTTTCTATGGAACTGCAGCTCGGCTTGTGACTGTGGTTTTCCCGGTCACACAAAAATGCTGAAATTCGACTTATACAGTGTTTGTGCTTATTAAACTTGATGAATTCTCTCCTCTTGACTGTAGAATAATGTGTAAAGCAAAGCACAATACATTGCTATGTGTAGAAGCAAAGATATACGCGATTTCACAATGTGTTCCTAGAACAGCTGTGAGCAACTTTTTTACACAACGTTAACAACACATTTGAAGCTCAATATTTCATGGGCTGAAGCGGGGAACATAGATAAAGTGTGCCCTGTAAAGGCGAAGTCTGTGGCATTAACAGGAAGGGAGAAAAAGTACTTTCTACCCATTTTTAGGTACAGCGGTAAAACGGCAAGTTTCTATGGAACTGCAGCTCGGCCGTTGACTGTGGTTTTCCCGGTCACACAAAAATGCTGAAATTCGACTTATACAGTGTTTGTGCTTATTAAACTTGATGAATTCTCTCCTCTTGACTGTAGAATAATGTGTAAAGCAAAGCACAATACATTGCTATGTGTAGAAGCAAAGATATACGCGATTTCACAATGTGTTCCTAGAACAGCTGTGAGCAACTTTTTTCACAACGTTAACAACACATTTGAAGCTCAATATTTCATGGGCTGAAGCGGGGAACATAGATAAAGTGTGCCCTGTAAAGGCGAAGTCTGTGGCATTAACAGGAAGGGAGAAAAAGTACTTTCTACCCATTTTTAGGTACAGCGGTAAAACGGCAAGTTTCTATGGAACTGCAGCTCGGCTTGTGACTGTGGTTTTCCCGGTCACACAAAAATGCTGAAATTCGACTTATACAGTGTTTGTGCTTATTAAACTTGATGAATTCTCTCCTCTTGACTGTAGAATAATGTGTAAAGCAAAGCACAATACATTGCTATGTGTAGAAGCAAAGATATACGCGATTTCACAATGTGTTCCTAGAACAGCTGTGAGCAACTTTTTTACACAACGTTAACAACACATTTGAAGCTCAATATTTCATGGGCTGAAGCGGGGAACATAGATAAAGTGTGCCCTGTAAAGGCGAAGTCTGTGGCATTAACAGGAAGGGAGAAAAAGTACTTTGTACCCATTTTTAGGTACAGCGGTAAAACGGCAAGTTTCTATGGAACTGCAGCTCGGCTTGTGACTGTGGTTTTCCCGGTCACACAAAAATGCTGAAATTCGACTTATACAGTGTTTGTGCTTATTAAACTTGATGAATTCTCTCCTCTTGACTGTAGAATAATGTGTAAAGCAAAGCACAATACATTGCTATGTGTAGAAGCAAAGATATACGCGATTTCACAATGTGTTCCTAGAACAGCTGTGAGCAACTTTTTTACACAACGTTAACAACACATTTGAAGCTCAATATTTCATGGGCTGAAGCGGGGAACATAGATAAAGTGTGCCCTGTAAAGGCGAAGTCTGTGGCATTAACAGGAAGGGAGAAAAAGTACTTTGTACCCATTTTTAGGTACAGCGGTAAAACGGCAAGTTTCTATGGAACTGCAGCTCGGCTTGTGACTGTGGTTTTCCCGGTCACACAAAAATGCTGAAATTCGACTTATACAGTGTTTGTGCTTATTAAACTTGATGAATTCTCTCCTCTTGACTGTAGAATAATGTGTAAAGCAAAGCACAATACATTGCTATGTGTAGAAGCAAAGATATACGCGATTTCACAATGTGTTCCTAGAACAGCTGTGAGCAACTTTTTTACACAACGTTAACAACACATTTGAAGCTCAATATTTCATGGGCTGAAGCGGGGAACATAGATAAAGTGTGCCCTGTAAAGGCGAAGTCTGTGGCATTAACAGGAAGGGAGAAAGAGTACTCTCTACCCATTTTTAGGTACAGCGGTAAAACGGCAAGTTTCTATGGAACTGCAGCTCGGCCGTTGACTGTGGTTTTCCCGGTCACACAAAAATGCTGAAATTCGACTTATACAGTGTTTGTGCTTATTAAACTTGATGAATTCTCTCCTCTTGACTGTAGAATAATGTGTAAAGCAAAGCACAATACATTGCTATGTGTAGAAGCAAAGATATACGCGATTTCACAATGTGTTCCTAGAACAGCTGTGAGCAACTTTTTTACACAACGTTAACAACACATTTGAAGCTCAATATTTCATGGGCTGAAGCGGGGAACATAGATAAAGTGTTCCCTATAAAGGCGAAGTCTGTAGCATTAACAGGAAGGGAGAAAAAGTACTTTGTACCCATTTTTAGGTACAGCGGTAAAACGGCAAGTTTCTATGGAACTGCAGCTCGGCTTGTGACTGTGGTTTTCCCGGTCACACAAAAATGCTGAAATTCGACTTATACAGTGTTTGTGCTTATTAAACTTGTTGAATTCTCTCCTCTTGACTGTAGAATAATGTGTAAAGCAAAGCACAATACATTGCTATGTGTAGAAGCAAAGATATACGCGATTTCACAATGTGTTCCTAGAACAGCTGTGAGCAACTTTTTTACACAACGTTAACAACACATTTGAAGCTCAATATTTCATGGGCTGAAGCGGGGAACATAGATAAAGTGTGCCCTGTAAAGGCGAAGTCTGTGGCATTAACAGGAAGGGAGAAAAAGTACTTTCTACCCATTTTTAGGTACAGCGGTAAAACGGCAAGTTTCTATGGAACTGCAGCTCGGCCCTTGACTGTGGTTTTCCCGGTCACACAAAAATGCTGAAATTCGACTTATACAGTGTTTGTGCTTATTAAACATGATGAATTCTCTCCTCTTGACTGTAGAATAATGTGTAAAGCAAAGCACAATACATTGCTATGTGTAGAAGCAAAGATATACGCTATTTCACAATGTGTTCCTAGAACAGCTGTGAGCAACTTTTTTTACACAACGTTAACAACACATTTGAAGCTCAATATTTCATGGGCTGAAGCGGGGAACATAGATAAAGTGTGCCCTGTAAAGGCGAAGTCTGTAGCATTAACAGGAAGGGAGAAAAAGTACTTTGTACCCATTTTTAGGTACAGCGTTAAAACGGCAAGTTTCTATGGAACTGCAGCTCGGCTTGTGACTGTGGTTTTCCCGGTCACACAAAAATGCTGAAATTCGACTTATACAGTGTTTGTGCTTATTAAACTTGATGAATTCTCTCCTCTTGACTGTAGAATAATGTGTAAAGCAAAGCACAATACATTGCTATGTGTAGAAGCAAAGATATACGCGATTTCACAATGTGTTCCTAGAACAGCTGTGAGCAACTTTTTTACACAACGTTAACAACACATTTGAAGCTCAATATATCATGGGCTGAAGCGGGGAACATAGATAAAGTGTGCCCTGTAAAGGCCAAGTCTGTGGCATTAACAGGAAGGGAGAAAAAGTACTTTCTACCCATTTTTAGGTACAGCGGTAAAACGGCAAGTTTCTATGGAACTGCAGCTCGGCTTGTGACTGTGGTTATCCCGGTCACACAAAAATGCTGAAATTCGACTTATACAGTGTTTGTGCTTATTAAACTTGATGAATTCTCTCCTCTTGACTGTAGAATAATGTGTAAAGCAAAGCACAATACATTGCTATGTGTAGAAGCAAAGATATACGCGATTTCACAATGTGTTCCTAGAACAGCTGTGAGCAACTTTTTTACACAAAGTTAACAACACATTTGAAGCTCAATATTTCATGGGCTGAAGCGGGGAACATAGATAAAGTGCGCCCTGTAAAGGCGAAGTCTGTGGCATTAACAGGAAGGGAGAAAAAGTACTTTCTACCCATTTTTAGGTACAGCGGTAAAACGGCAAGTTTCTATGGAACTGCAGCTCGGCCGTTGACTGTGGTTTTCCCGGTCACACAAAAATGCTGAAATTCGACTTATACAGTGTTTGTGCTTATTAAACATGATGAATTCTCTCCTATTGACTGTAGAATAATGTGTAAAGCAAAGCACAATACATTGCTATGTGTAGAAGCAAAGATATACGCTATTTCACAATGTGTTCCTAGAACAGCTGTGAGCAACTTTTTTACACAACGTTAACAACACATTTGAAGCTCAATATTTCATGGGCTGAAGTGGGGAACATAGATAAAGTGTGCCCTGTAAAGGCGAAGTCTGTGGCATTAACAGGAAGGGAGAAAAAGTACTTTCTACCCATTTTTAGGTACAGCGGTAAAACGGCAAGTTTCTATGGAACTGCAGCTCGGCTTGTGACTGTGGTTTTCCCGGTCACACAAAAATGCTGAAATTCGACTTATACAGTGTTTGTGCTTATTAAACTTGATGAATTCTCTCCTCTTGACTGTAGAATAATGTGTAAAGCAAAGCACAATACATTGCTATGTGTAGAAGCAAAGATATACGCGATTTCACAATGTGTTCCTAGAACAGCTGTGAGCAACTTTTTTACACAACGTTAACAACACATTTGAAGCTCAATATTTCATGGGCTGAAGCGGGGAACATAGATAAAGTGTGCCCTGTAAAGGCGAAGTCTGTGGCATTAACAGGAAGGGAGAAAAAGTACTTTCTACCCATTTTTAGGTACAGCGGTAAAACGGCAAGTTTCTATGGAACTGCAGCTCGGCCGTTGACTGTGGTTTTCCCGGTCACACAAAAATGCTGAAATTCGACTTATACAGTGTTTGTGCTTATTAAACATGATGAATTCTCTCCTATTGACTGTAGAATAATGTGTAAAGCAAAGCACAATACATTGCTATGTGTAGAAGCAAAGATATACGCTATTTCACAATGTGTTCCTAGAACAGCTGTGAGCAACTTTTTTACACAACGTTAACAACACATTTGAAGCTCAATATTTCATGGGCTGAAGTGGGGAACATAGATAAAGTGTGCCCTGTAAAGGCGAAGTCTGTGGCATTAACAGGAAGGGAGAAAAAGTACTTTCTACCCATTTTTAGGTACAGCGGTAAAACGGCAAGTTTCTATGGAACTGCAGCTCGGCTTGTGACTGTGGTTTTCCCGGTCACACAAAAATGCTGAAATTCGACTTATACAGTGTTTGTGCTTATTAAACTTGATGAATTCTCTCCTCTTGACTGTAGAATAATGTGTAAAGCAAAGCACAATACATTGCTATGTGTAGAAGCAAAGATATACGCGATTTCACAATGTGTTCCTAGAACAGCTGTGAGCAACTTTTTTACACAACGTTAACAACACATTTGAAGCTCAATATTTCATGGGCTGAAGCGGGGAACATAGATAAAGTGTGCCCTGTAAAGGCGAAGTCTGTGGCATTAACAGGAAGGGAGAAAAAGTACTTTCTACCCATTTTTAGGTACAGCGGTAAAACGGCAAGTTTCTATGGAACTGCAGCTCGGCTTGTGACTGTGGTTTTCCCGGTCACACAAAAATGCTGAAATTCGACTTATACAGTGTTTGTGCTTATTAAACTTGATGAATTCTCTCCTCTTGACTGTAGAATAATGTGTAAAGCAAAGCACAATACATTGCTATGTGTAGAAGCAAAGATATACGCGATTTCACAATGTGTTCCTAGAACAGCTGTGAGCAACTTTTTTACACAACGTTAACAACACATTTGAAGCTCAATATTTCATGGGCTGAAGCGGGGAACATAGATAAAGTGTGCCCTGTAAAGGCGAAGTCTGTGGCATTAACAGGAAGGGAGAAAAAGTACTTTGTACCCATTTTTAGGAACAGCGGTAAAACGGCAAGTTTCTATGGAACTGCAGCTCGTCCGTTGACTGATGTTTTCCCGGTCACACAAAAATGCTGAAATTCGACTTATACAGTGTTTGTGCTTATTAAACTTGATGAATTCTCTCCTCTTGACTGTAGAATAATGTGTAAAGCAAAGCACAATACATTGCTATGTGTAGAAGCAAAGATATACGCGATTTCACAATGTGTTCCTAGAACAGCTGTGAGCAACTTTTTTACACAACGTTAACAACACATTTGAAGCTCAATATTTCATGGGCTGAAGCGGGGAACATAGATAAAATGTGCCCTGTAAAGGCGAAGTCTGTGGCATTAACAGGAAGGGAGAAAAAGTACTTTGTACCCATTTTTAGGTACAGCGGTAAAACGGCAAGTTTCTATGGAACTGCAGCTCGTCCGTTGACTGATATTTTCCCGGTCACACAAAAATGCTGAAATTCGACTTATACAGTGTTTGTGCTTATTAAACTTGATGAATTTTCTCCTCTTGACTGTAGAATAATGTGTAAAGCAAAGCACAATACATTGCTATGTGTAGAAGCAAAGATATACGCGATTTCACAATGTGTTCCTAGAACAGCTGTGAGCAACTTTTTTACACAACGTTAACAACACATTTGAAGCTTAATATTTCATGGGCTGAAGCGGGGAACATAGATAAAGTGTGCCCTGTAAAGGCGAAGTCTGTGGCATTAACAGGAAGGGAGAAAAAGTACTTTCTACCCATTTTTAGGTACAGCGGTAAAACGGCAAGTTTCTATGGAACTGCAGCTCGTCCGTTGACTGATGTTTTCCCGGTCACACAAAAATGCTGAAATTCGACTTATACAGTGTTTGTGCTTATTAAACTTGATGAATTCTCTCCTCTTGACTGTAGAATAATGTGTAAAGCAAAGCACAATACATTGCTATGTGTAGAAGCAAAGATATACGCGATTTCACAATGTGTTCCTAGAACAGCTGTGAGCAACTTTTTTACACAACGTTAACAACACATTTGAAGCTCAATATTTCATGGGCTGAAGCGGGGAACATAGATAAAGTGTGCCCTGTAAAGGCGAAGTCTGTGGCATTAACAGGAAGGGAGAAAAAGTACTTTCTACCCATTTTTAGGTACAGCGGTAAAACGGCAAGTTTCTATGGAACTGCAGCTCGTCCGTTGACTGATGTTTTCCCGGTCACACAAAAATGCTGAAATTCGACTTATACAGTGTTTGTGCTTATTAAACTTGATGAATTTTCTCCTCTTGACTGTAGAATAATGTGTAAAGCAAAGCACAATACATTGCTATGTGTAGAAGCAAAGATATACGCGATTTCACAATGTGTTCCTAGAACAGCTGTGAGCAACTTTTTTACACAACGTTAACAACACATTTGAAGCTTAATATTTCATGGGCTGAAGCGGGGAACATAGATAAAGTGTGCCCTGTAAAGGCGAAGTCTGTGGCATTAACAGGAAGGGAGAAAAAGTACTTTCTACCCATTTTTAGGTACAGCGGTAAAACGGCAAGTTTCTATGGAACTGCAGCTCGTCCGTTGACTGATGTTTTCCCGGTCACACAAAAATGCTGAAATTCGACTTATACAGTGTTTGTGCTTATTAAACTTGATGAATTCTCTCCTCTTGACTGTAGAATAATGTGTAAAGCAAAGCACAATACATTGCTATGTGTAGAAGCAAAGATATACGCGATTTCACAATGTGTTCCTAGAACAGCTGTGAGCAACTTTTTTACACAACGTTAACAACACATTTGAAGCTCAATATTTCATGGGCTGAAGCGGGGAACATAGATAAAGTGTGCCCTGTAAAGGCGAAGTCTGTGGCATTCACAGGAAGGGAGAAAAAGTACTTTCTACCCATTTTTAGGTACAGCGGTAAAACGGCAAGTTTCTATGGAACTGCAGCTCGTCCGTTGACTGATGTTTTCCCGGTCACACAAAAATGCTGAAATTCGACTTATACAGTGTTTGTGCTTATTAAACTTGATGAATTCTCTCCTCTTGACTGTAGAATAATGTGTAAAGCAAAGCACAATACATTGCTATGTGTAGAAGCAAAGATATACGCGATTTCACAATGTGTTCCTAGAACAGCTGTGAGCAACTTTTTTACACAACGTTAACAACACATTTGAAGCTCAATATTTCATGGGCTGAAGCGGGGAACATAGATAAAGTGTGCCCTGTAAAGGCGAAGTCTGTGGCATTAACAGGAAGGGAGAAAAAGTACTTTGTACCCATTTTTAGGTACAGCGGTAAAACGGCAAGTTTCTATGGAACTGCAGCTCGGCTTGTGACTGTGGTTTTCCCGGTCACACAAAAATGCTGAAATTCGACTTATACAGTGTTTGTGCTTATTAAACTTGATGAATTCTCTCCTCTTGACTGTAGAATAATGTGTAAAGCAAAGCACAATACATTGCTATGTGTAGAAGCAAAGATATACGCGATTTCACAATGTGTTCCTAGAACAGCTGTGAGCAACTTTTTTACACAACGTTAACAACACATTTGAAGCTTAATATTTCATGGGCTGAAGCGGGGAACATAGATAAAGTGTGCCCTGTAAAGGCGAAGTCTGTGGCATTAACAGGAAGGGAGAAAAAGTACTTTCTACCCATTTTTAGGTACAGCGGTAAAACGGCAAGTTTCTATGGAACTGCAGCTCGTCCGTTGACTGATGTTTTCCCGGTCACACAAAAATGCTGAAATTCGACTTATACAGTGTTTGTGCTTATTAAACTTGATGAATTCTCTCCTCTTGACTGTAGAATAATGTGTAAAGCAAAGCACAATACATTGCTATGTGTAGAAGCAAAGATATACGCGATTTCACAATGTGTTCCTAGAACAGCTGTGAGCAACTTTTTTACACAACGTTAACAACACATTTGAAGCTCAATATTTCATGGGCTGAAGCGGGGAACATAGATAAAGTGTGCCCTGTAAAGGCGAAGTCTGTGGCATTAACAGGAAGGGAGAAAAAGTACTTTCTACCCATTTTTAGGTACAGCGGTAAAACGGCAAGTTTCTATGGAACTGCAGCTCGTCCGTTGACTGATGTTTTCCTGGTCACACAAAAATGCTGAAATTCGACTTATACAGTGTTTGTGCAAATTAAACTTGATGAATTCTCTCCTCTTGACTGTAGAATAATGTGTAAAGCAAAGCACAATACATTGCTATGTGTAGAAGCAAAGATATACGCGATTTCACAATGTGTTCCTAGAACAGCTGTGAGCAACTTTTTTACACAACGTTAACAACACATTTGAAGCTCAATATTTCATGGGCTGAAGCGGGGAACATAGATAAAGTGTGCCCTGTAAAGGCGAAGTCTGTGGCATTAACAGGAAGGGAGAAAAAGTACTTTGTACCCATTTTTAGGTACAGCGGTAAAACGGCAAGTTTCTATGGAACTGCAGCTCGGTTTGTGACTGTGGTTTTCCCGGTCACACAAAAATGCTGAAATTCGACTTATACAGTGTTTGTGCTTATTAAACTTGATGAATTCTCTCCTCTTGACTGTAGAATAATGTGTAAAGCAAAGCACAATACATTGCTATGTGTAGAAGCAAAGATATACGCGATTTCACAATGTGTTCCTAGAACAGCTGTGAGCAACTTTTTTACACAACGTTAACAACACATTTGAAGCTCAATATTTCATGGGCTGAAGCGGGGAACATAGATAAAGTGTGCCCTGTAAAGGCGAAGTCTGTGGCATTAACAGGAAGGGAGAAAAAGTACTCTCTACCCATTTTTAGGTACAGCGGTAAAACGGCAAGTTTCTATGGAACTGCAGCTCGGCCGTTGACTGTGGTTTTCCCGGTCACACAAAAATGCTGAAATTCGACTTATACAGTGTTTGTGCTTATTAAACTTGATGAATTCTCTCCTCTTGACTGTAGAATAATGTGTAAAGCAAAGCACAATACATTGCTATGTGTAGAAGCAAAGATATACGCGATTTCACAATGTGTTCCTAGAACAGCTGTGAGCAACTTTTTTACACAACGTTAACAACACATTTGAAGCTCAATATTTCATGGGCTGAAGCGGGGAACATAGATAAAGTGTGCCCTGTAAAGGCGAAGTCTGTGGCATTAACAGGAAGGGAGAAAAAGTACTTTCTACCCATTTTTAGGTACAGCGGTAAAACGGCAAGTTTCTATGGAACTGCAGCTCGGCCCTTGACTGTGGTTTTCCCGGTCACACAAAAATGCTGAAATTCGACTTATACAGTGTTTGTGCTTATTAAACATGATGAATTCTCTCCTCTTGACTGTAGAATAATGTGTAAAGCAAAGCACAATACATTGCTATGTGTAGAAGCAAAGATATACGCGATTTCACAATGTGTTCCTAGAACAGCTGTGAGCAACTTTTTTTACACAACGTTAACAACACATTTGAAGCTCAATATTTCATGGGCTGAAGCGGGGAACATAGATAAAGTGTGCCCTGTAAAGGCGAAGTCTGTGGAATTAACAGGAAGGGAGAAAAAGTACTTTGTACCCATTTTTAGGTACAGCGGTAAAACGGCAAGTTTCTATGGAACTGCAGCTCGGCTTGTGACTGTGGTTTTCCCGGTCACACAAAAATGCTGAAATTCGACTTATACAGTGTTTGTGCTTATTAAACTTGATGAATTCTCTCCTCTTGACTGTAGAATAATGTGTAAAGCAAAGCACAATACATTGCTATGTGTAGAAGCAAAGATATACGCGATTTCACAATGTGTTCCTAGAACAGCTGTGAGCAACTTTTTTACACAACGTTAACAACACATTTGAAGCTCAATATTTCATGGGCTGAAGCGGGGAACATAGATAAAGTGTGCCCTGTAAAGGCGAAGTCTGTGGCATTAACAGGAAGGGAGAAAAAGTACTTTCTACCCATTTTTAGGTACAGCGGTAAAACGGCAAGTTTCTATGGAACTGCAGCTCGGCTTGTGACTGTGGTTTTCCCGGTCACACAAAAATGCTGAAATTCGACTTATACAGTGTTTGTGCTTATTAAACTTGATGAATTCTCTCCTCTTGACTGTAGAATAATGTGTAAAGCAAAGCACAATACATTGCTATGTGTAGAAGCAAAGATATACGCGATTTCACAATGTGTTCCTAGAACAGCTGTGAGCAACTTTTTTACACAAAGTTAACAACACATTTGAAGCTCAATATTTCATGGGCTGAAGCGGGGAACATAGATAAAGTGTGCCCTGTAAAGGCGAAGTCTGTGGCATTAACAGGAAGGGAGAAAAAGTACTTTCTACCCATTTTTAGGTACAGCGGTAAAACGGCAAGTTTCTATGGAACTGCAGCTCGGCTTGTGACTGTGGTTTTCCCGGTCACACAAAAATCCTAAAATTCGACTTATACAGTGTTTGTGCTTATTAAACTTGATGAATTCTCTCCTCTTGACTGTAGAATAATGTGTAAAGCAAAGCACAATACATTGCTATGTGTAGAAGCAAAGATATACGCGATTTCACAATGTGTTCCTAGAACAGCTGTGAGCAACTTTTTTACACAACGTTAACAACACATTTGAAGCTCAATATTTCATGGGCTGAAGCGGGGAACATAGATAAAGTGTGCCCTGTAAAGGCGAAGTCTGTGGCATTAACAGGAAGGGAGAAAAAGTACTTTCTACCCATTTTTAGGTACAGCGGTAAAACGGCAAGTTTCTATGGAACTGCAGCTCGGCTTGTGACTGTGGTTTTCCCGGTCACACAAAAATGCTGAAATTCGACTTATACAGTGTTTGTGCTTATTAAACTTGATGAATTCTCTCCTCTTGACTGTAGAATAATGTGTAAAGCAAAGCACAATACGTTGCTATGTGTAGAAGCAAAGATATACGCGATTTCACAATGTGTTCCTAGAACAGCTGTGAGCAACTTTTTTACACAAAGTTAACAACACATTTGAAGCTCAATATTTCATGGGCTGAAGCGGGGAACATAGATAAAGTGTGCCCTGTAAAGGCGAAGTCTGTGGCATTAACAGGAAGGGAGAAAAAGTACTTTCTACCCATTTTTAGGTACAGCGGTAAAAAGGCAAGTTTCTATGGAACTGCAGCTCGGCTTGTGACTGTGGTTTTCCCGGTCACACAAAAATCCTAAAATTCGACTTATACAGTGTTTGTGCTTATTAAACTTGATGAATTCTCTCCTCTTGACTGTAGAATAATGTGTAAAGCAAAGCACAATACATTGCTATGTGTAGAAGCAAAGATATACGCGATTTCACAATGTGTTCCTAGAACAGCTGTGAGCAACTTTTTTACACAACGTTAACAACACATTTGAAGCTCAATATTTCATGGGCTGAAGCGGGGAACATAGATAAAGTGTGCCCTGTAAAGGCGAAGTCTGTGGCATTAACAGGAAGGGAGAAAAAGTACTTTCTACCCATTTTTAGGTACAGCGGTAAAACGGCAAGTTTCTATGGAACTGCAGCTCGACTTGTGACTGTGGTTTTCCCGGTCACACAAAAATGCTGAAATTCGACTTATAAAGTGTTTGTGCTTATTAAACTTGATGAATTCTCTCCTCTTGACTGTAGAATAATGTTTAAAGCAAAGCACAATACATTGCTATGTGTAGAAGCAAAGATATACGCGATTTCACAATGTGTTCCTAGAACAGCTGTGAGCAACTTTTTTACACAACGTTAACAACACATTTGAAGCTCAATATTTCATGGGCTGAATCGGGGAACATAGATAAAGTGTGCCCTGTAAAGGCGAAGTCTGTGGCATTAACAGGAAGGGAGAAAAAGTACTTTCTACCCATTTTTAGGTACAGCGGTAAAACGGCAAGTTTCTATGGAACTGCAGCTCGGCTTGTGACTGTGGTTTTCCCGGTCACACAAAAATGCTGAAATTCGACTTATACAGTGTTTGTGCTTATTAAACTTGATGAATTCTCTCCTCTTGACTGTAGAATAATGTGTAAAGCAAAGCACAATACATTGCTATGTGTAGAAGCAAAGATATACGCGATTTCACAATGTGTTCCTAGAACAGCTGTGAGCAACTTTTTTACACAACGTTAACAACACATTTGAAGCTCAATATTTCATGGGCTGAAGCGGGGAACATAGATAAAGTGTGCCCTGTAAAGGCGAAGTCTGTGGCATTAACAGGAAGGGAGAAAAAGTACTTTCTACCCATTTTTAGGTACAGCGGTAAAACGGCAAGTTTCTATGGAACTGCAGCTCGGCCGTTGACTGTGGTTTTCCCGGTCACACAAAAATGCTGAAATTCGACTTATACAGTGTTTGTGCTTATTAAACTTGATGAATTCTCTCCTCTTGACTGTAGAATAATGTGTAAAGCAAAGCACAATACATTGCTATGTGTAGAAGCAAAGATATACGCGATTTCACAATGTGTTCCTAGAACATCTGTGAGCAACTTTTTTACACAACGTTAACAACACATTTGAAGCTCAATATTTCATGGGCTGAAGCGGGGAACATAGATAAAGTGTGCCCTGTAAAGGCGAAGTCTGTGGCATTAACAGGAAGGGAGATAAAGTACTTTGTACCCATTTTTAGGTACAGCGGTAAAACGGCAAGTTTCTATGGAACTGCAGCTCGGCTTGTGACTGTGGTTTTCCCGGTCACACAAAAATGCTGAAATTCGACTTATACAGTGTTTGTGCTTATTAAACTTGATGAATTCTCTCCTCTTGACTGTAGAATAATGTGTAAAGCAAAGCACAATACATTGCTATGTGTAGAAGCAAAGATATACGCGATTTCACAATGTGTTCCTAGAACAGCTGTGAGCAACTTTTTTACACAACGTTAACAACACATTTGAAGTTCAATATTTCATGGGCTGAAGCGGGGAACATAGATAAAGTGTGCCCTGTAAAGGCGAAGTCTGTGGCATTAACAGGAAGGGAGAAAAAGTACTTTGTACCCATTTTTAGGAACAGCGGTAAAACGGCAAGTTTCTATGGAACTGCAGCTCGTCCGTTGACTGATGTTTTCCCGGTCACACAAAAATGCTGAAATTCGACTTATACAGTGTTTGTGCTTATTAAACTTGATGAATTCTCTCCTCTTGACTGTAGAATAATGTGTAAAGCAAAGCACAATACATTGCTATGTGTAGAAGCAAAGATATACGCGATTTCACAATGTGTTCCTAGAACAGCTGTGAGCAACTTTTTTACACAACGTTAACAACACATTTGAAGCTCAATATTTCATGGGCTGAAGCGGGGAACATAGATAAAGTGTGCCCTGTAAAGGCGAAGTCTGTGGCATTAACAGGAAGGGAGAAAAAGTACTTTGTACCCATTTTTAGGTACAGCGGTAAAACGGCAAGTTTCTATGGAACTGCAGCTCGTCCGTTGACTGATGTTTTCCCGGTCACACAAAAATGCTGAAATTCGACTTATACAGTGTTTGTGCTTATTAAACTTGATGAATTCTCTCCTCTTGACTGTAGAATAATGTGTAAAGCAAAGCACAATACATTGCTATGTGTAGAAGCAAAGATATACGCGATTTCACAATGTGTTCCTAGAACAGCTGTGAGCAACTTTTTTACACAACGTTAACAACACATTTGAAGCTCAATATTTCATGGGCTGAAGCGGGGAACATAGATAAAGTGTGCCCTGTAAAGGCGAAGTCTGTGGCATTAACAGGAAGGGAGAAAAAGTACTTTCTACCCATTTTTAGGTACAGCGGTAAAACGGCAAGTTTCTATGGAACTGCAGCTCGTCCGTTGACTGATGTTTTCCCGGTCACACAAAAATGCTGAAATTCGACTTATACAGTGTTTGTGCTTATTAAACTTGATGAATTCTCTCCTCTTGACTGTAGAATAATGTGTAAAGCAAAGCACAATACATTGCTATGTGTAGAAGCAAAGATATACGCGATTTCACAATGTGTTCCTAGAACAGCTGTGAGCAACTTTTTTACACAACGTTAACAACACATTTGAAGCTCAATATTTCATGGGCTGAAGCGGGGAACATAGATAAAGTGTGCCCTGTAAAGGCGAAGTCTGTGGCATTAACAGGAAGGGAGAAAAAGTACTTTCTACCCATTTTTAGGTACAGCGGTAAAACGGCAAGTTTCTATGGAACTGCAGCTCGTCCGTTGACTGATGTTTTCCTGGTCACACAAAAATGCTGAAATTCGACTTATACAGTGTTTGTGCAAATTAAACTTGATGAATTCTCTCCTCTTGACTGTAGAATAATGTGTAAAGCAAAGCACAATACATTGCTATGTGTAGAAGCAAAGATATACGCGATTTCACAATGTGTTCCTAGAACAGCTGTGAGCAACTTTTTTACACAACGTTAACAACACATTTGAAGCTCAATATTTCATGGGCTGAAGCGGGGAACATAGATAAAGTGTGCCCTGTAAAGGCGAAGTCTGTGGCATTAACAGGAAGGGAGAAAAAGTACTTTGTACCCATTTTTAGGTACAGCGGTAAAACGGCAAGTTTCTATGGAACTGCAGCTCGGCTTGTGACTGTGGTTTTCCCGGTCACACAAAAATGCTGAAATTCGACTTATACAGTGTTTGTGCTTATTAAACTTGATGAATTCTCTCCTCTTGACTGTAGAATAATGTGTAAAGCAAAGCACAATACATTGCTATGTGTAGAAGCAAAGATATACGCGATTTCACAATGTGTTCCTAGAACAGCTGTGAGCAACTTTTTTACACAACGTTAACAACACATTTGAAGCTCAATATTTCATGGGCTGAAGCGGGGAACATAGATAAAGTGTGCCCTGTAAAGGCGAAGTCTGTGGCATTAACAGGAAGGGAGAAAAAGTACTCTCTACCCATTTTTAGGTACAGCGGTAAAACGGCAAGTTTCTATGGAACTGCAGCTCGGCCGTTGACTGTGGTTTTCCCGGTCACACAAAAATGCTGAAATTCGACTTATACAGTGTTTGTGCTTATTAAACTTGATGAATTCTCTCCTCTTGACTGTAGAATAATGTGTAAAGCAAAGCACAATACATTGCTATGTGTAGAAGCAAAGATATACGCGATTTCACAATGTGTTCCTAGAACAGCTGTGAGCAACTTTTTTACACAACGTTAACAACACATTTGAAGCTCAATATTTCATGGGCTGAAGCGGGGAACATAGATAAAGTGTGCCCTGTAAAGGCGAAGTCTGTGGCATTAACAGGAAGGGAGAAAAAGTACTTTCTACCCATTTTTAGGTACAGCGGTAAAACGGCAAGTTTCTATGGAACTGCAGCTCGGCCCTTGACTGTGGTTTTCCCGGTCACACAAAAATGCTGAAATTCGACTTATACAGTGTTTGTGCTTATTAAACATGATGAATTCTCTCCTCTTGACTGTAGAATAATGTGTAAAGCAAAGCACAATACATTGCTATGTGTAGAAGCAAAGATATACGCGATTTCACAATGTGTTCCTAGAACAGCTGTGAGCAACTTTTTTTACACAACGTTAACAACACATTTGAAGCTCAATATTTCATGGGCTGAAGCGGGGAACATAGATAAAGTGTGCCCTGTAAAGGCGAAGTCTGTGGAATTAACAGGAAGGGAGAAAAAGTACTTTGTACCCATTTTTAGGTACAGCGGTAAAACGGCAAGTTTCTATGGAACTGCAGCTCGGCTTGTGACTGTGGTTTTCCCGGTCACACAAAAATGCTGAAATTCGACTTATACAGTGTTTGTGCTTATTAAACTTGATGAATTCTCTCCTCTTGACTGTAGAATAATGTGTAAAGCAAAGCACAATACATTGCTATGTGTAGAAGCAAAGATATACGCGATTTCACAATGTGTTCCTAGAACAGCTGTGAGCAACTTTTTTACACAACGTTAACAACACATTTGAAGCTCAATATTTCATGGGCTGAAGCGGGGAACATAGATAAAGTGTGCCCTGTAAAGGCGAAGTCTGTGGCATTAACAGGAAGGGAGAAAAAGTACTTTCTACCCATTTTTAGGTACAGCGGTAAAACGGCAAGTTTCTATGGAACTGCAGCTCGGCTTGTGACTGTGGTTTTCCCGGTCACACAAAAATGCTGAAATTCGACTTATACAGTGTTTGTGCTTATTAAACTTGATGAATTCTCTCCTCTTGACTGTAGAATAATGTGTAAAGCAAAGCACAATACATTGCTATGTGTAGAAGCAAAGATATACGCGATTTCACAATGTGTTCCTAGAACAGCTGTGAGCAACTTTTTTACACAAAGTTAACAACACATTTGAAGCTCAATATTTCATGGGCTGAAGCGGGGAACATAGATAAAGTGTGCCCTGTAAAGGCGAAGTCTGTGGCATTAACAGGAAGGGAGAAAAAGTACTTTCTACCCATTTTTAGGTACAGCGGTAAAACGGCAAGTTTCTATGGAACTGCAGCTCGGCTTGTGACTGTGGTTTTCCCGGTCACACAAAAATCCTAAAATTCGACTTATACAGTGTTTGTGCTTATTAAACTTGATGAATTCTCTCCTCTTGACTGTAGAATAATGTGTAAAGCAAAGCACAATACATTGCTATGTGTAGAAGCAAAGATATACGCGATTTCACAATGTGTTCCTAGAACAGCTGTGAGCAACTTTTTTACACAACGTTAACAACACATTTGAAGCTCAATATTTCATGGGCTGAAGCGGGGAACATAGATAAAGTGTGCCCTGTAAAGGCGAAGTCTGTGGCATTAACAGGAAGGGAGAAAAAGTACTTTCTACCCATTTTTAGGTACAGCGGTAAAACGGCAAGTTTCTATGGAACTGCAGCTCGGCTTGTGACTGTGGTTTTCCCGGTCACACAAAAATGCTGAAATTCGACTTATACAGTGTTTGTGCTTATTAAACTTGATGAATTCTCTCCTCTTGACTGTAGAATAATGTGTAAAGCAAAGCACAATACGTTGCTATGTGTAGAAGCAAAGATATACGCGATTTCACAATGTGTTCCTAGAACAGCTGTGAGCAACTTTTTTACACAAAGTTAACAACACATTTGAAGCTCAATATTTCATGGGCTGAAGCGGGGAACATAGATAAAGTGTGCCCTGTAAAGGCGAAGTCTGTGGCATTAACAGGAAGGGAGAAAAAGTACTTTCTACCCATTTTTAGGTACAGCGGTAAAAAGGCAAGTTTCTATGGAACTGCAGCTCGGCTTGTGACTGTGGTTTTCCCGGTCACACAAAAATCCTAAAATTCGACTTATACAGTGTTTGTGCTTATTAAACTTGATGAATTCTCTCCTCTTGACTGTAGAATAATGTGTAAAGCAAAGCACAATACATTGCTATGTGTAGAAGCAAAGATATACGCGATTTCACAATGTGTTCCTAGAACAGCTGTGAGCAACTTTTTTACACAACGTTAACAACACATTTGAAGCTCAATATTTCATGGGCTGAAGCGGGGAACATAGATAAAGTGTGCCCTGTAAAGGCGAAGTCTGTGGCATTAACAGGAAGGGAGAAAAAGTACTTTCTACCCATTTTTAGGTACAGCGGTAAAACGGCAAGTTTCTATGGAACTGCAGCTCGACTTGTGACTGTGGTTTTCCCGGTCACACAAAAATGCTGAAATTCGACTTATAAAGTGTTTGTGCTTATTAAACTTGATGAATTCTCTCCTCTTGACTGTAGAATAATGTTTAAAGCAAAGCACAATACATTGCTATGTGTAGAAGCAAAGATATACGCGATTTCACAATGTGTTCCTAGAACAGCTGTGAGCAACTTTTTTACACAACGTTAACAACACATTTGAAGCTCAATATTTCATGGGCTGAATCGGGGAACATAGATAAAGTGTGCCCTGTAAAGGCGAAGTCTGTGGCATTAACAGGAAGGGAGAAAAAGTACTTTCTACCCATTTTTAGGTACAGCGGTAAAACGGCAAGTTTCTATGGAACTGCAGCTCGGCTTGTGACTGTGGTTTTCCCGGTCACACAAAAATGCTGAAATTCGACTTATACAGTGTTTGTGCTTATTAAACTTGATGAATTCTCTCCTCTTGACTGTAGAATAATGTGTAAAGCAAAGCACAATACATTGCTATGTGTAGAAGCAAAGATATACGCGATTTCACAATGTGTTCCTAGAACAGCTGTGAGCAACTTTTTTACACAACGTTAACAACACATTTGAAGCTCAATATTTCATGGGCTGAAGCGGGGAACATAGATAAAGTGTGCCCTGTAAAGGCGAAGTCTGTGGCATTAACAGGAAGGGAGAAAAAGTACTTTCTACCCATTTTTAGGTACAGCGGTAAAACGGCAAGTTTCTATGGAACTGCAGCTCGGCCGTTGACTGTGGTTTTCCCGGTCACACAAAAATGCTGAAATTCGACTTATACAGTGTTTGTGCTTATTAAACTTGATGAATTCTCTCCTCTTGACTGTAGAATAATGTGTAAAGCAAAGCACAATACATTGCTATGTGTAGAAGCAAAGATATACGCGATTTCACAATGTGTTCCTAGAACATCTGTGAGCAACTTTTTTACACAACGTTAACAACACATTTGAAGCTCAATATTTCATGGGCTGAAGCGGGGAACATAGATAAAGTGTGCCCTGTAAAGGCGAAGTCTGTGGCATTAACAGGAAGGGAGATAAAGTACTTTGTACCCATTTTTAGGTACAGCGGTAAAACGGCAAGTTTCTATGGAACTGCAGCTCGGCTTGTGACTGTGGTTTTCCCGGTCACACAAAAATGCTGAAATTCGACTTATACAGTGTTTGTGCTTATTAAACTTGATGAATTCTCTCCTCTTGACTGTAGAATAATGTGTAAAGCAAAGCACAATACATTGCTATGTGTAGAAGCAAAGATATACGCGATTTCACAATGTGTTCCTAGAACAGCTGTGAGCAACTTTTTTACACAACGTTAACAACACATTTGAAGTTCAATATTTCATGGGCTGAAGCGGGGAACATAGATAAAGTGTGCCCTGTAAAGGCGAAGTCTGTGGCATTAACAGGAAGGGAGAAAAAGTACTTTGTACCCATTTTTAGGAACAGCGGTAAAACGGCAAGTTTCTATGGAACTGCAGCTCGTCCGTTGACTGATGTTTTCCCGGTCACACAAAAATGCTGAAATTCGACTTATACAGTGTTTGTGCTTATTAAACTTGATGAATTCTCTCCTCTTGACTGTAGAATAATGTGTAAAGCAAAGCACAATACATTGCTATGTGTAGAAGCAAAGATATACGCGATTTCACAATGTGTTCCTAGAACAGCTGTGAGCAACTTTTTTACACAACGTTAACAACACATTTGAAGCTCAATATTTCATGGGCTGAAGCGGGGAACATAGATAAAGTGTGCCCTGTAAAGGCGAAGTCTGTGGCATTAACAGGAAGGGAGAAAAAGTACTTTGTACCCATTTTTAGGTACAGCGGTAAAACGGCAAGTTTCTATGGAACTGCAGCTCGTCCGTTGACTGATGTTTTCCCGGTCACACAAAAATGCTGAAATTCGACTTATACAGTGTTTGTGCTTATTAAACTTGATGAATTCTCTCCTCTTGACTGTAGAATAATGTGTAAAGCAAAGCACAATACATTGCTATGTGTAGAAGCAAAGATATACGCGATTTCACAATGTGTTCCTAGAACAGCTGTGAGCAACTTTTTTACACAACGTTAACAACACATTTGAAGCTCAATATTTCATGGGCTGAAGCGGGGAACATAGATAAAGTGTGCCCTGTAAAGGCGAAGTCTGTGGCATTAACAGGAAGGGAGAAAAAGTACTTTCTACCCATTTTTAGGTACAGCGGTAAAACGGCAAGTTTCTATGGAACTGCAGCTCGGCCGTTGACTGTGGTTTTCCCGGTCACACAAAAATGCTGAAATTCGACTTATACAGTGTTTGTGCTTATTAAACTTGATGAATTCTCTCCTCTTGACTGTAGAATAATGTGTAAAGCAAAGCACAATACATTGCTATGTGTAGAAGCAAAGATATACGCGATTTCACAATGTGTTCCTAGAACAGCTGTGAGCAACTTTTTTACACAACGTTAACAACACATTTGAAGCTCAATATTTCATGGGCTGAAGCGGGGAACATAGATAAAGTGTGCCCTGTAAAGGCGAAGTCTGTGGCATTAACAGGAAGGGAGATAAAGTACTTTGTACCCATTTTTAGGTACAGCGGTAAAACGGCAAGTTTCTATGGAACTGCAGCTCGGCTTGTGACTGTGGTTTTCCCGGTCACACAAAAATGCTGAAATTCGACTTATACAGTGTTTGTGCTTATTAAACTTGATGAATTCTCTCCTCTTGACTGTAGAATAATGTGTAAAGCAAAGCACAATACATTGCTATGTGTAGAAGCAAAGATATACGCGATTTCACAATGTGTTCCTAGAACAGCTGTGAGCAACTTTTTTACACAACGTTAACAACACATTTGAAGCTCAATATTTCATGGGCTGAAGCGGGGAACATAGATAAAGTGTGCCCTGTAAAGGCGAAGTCTGTGGCATTAACAGGAAGGGAGAAAAAGTACTTTCTACCCATTTTTAGGTACAGCGGTAAAACGGCAAGTTTCTATGGAACTGCAGCTCGGCCGTTGACTGTGGTTTTCCCGGTCACACAAAAATGCTGAAATTCGACTTATACAGTGTTTGTGCTTATTAAACTTGATGAATTCTCTCCTCTTGACTGTAGAATAATGTGTAAAGCAAAGCACAATACATTGCTATGTGTAGAAGCAAAGATATACGCGATTTCACAATGTGTTCCTAGAACAGCTGTGAGCAACTTTTTTACACAACGTTAACAACACATTTGAAGCTCAATATTTCATGGGCTGAAGCGGGGAACATAGATAAAGTGTGCCCTGTAAAGGCGAAGTCTGTGGCATTAACAGGAAGGGAGATAAAGTACTTTGTACCCATTTTTAGGTACAGCGGTAAAACGGCAAGTTTCTATGGAACTGCAGCTCGGCTTGTGACTGTGGTTTTCCCGGTCACACAAAAATGCTGAAATTCGACTTATACAGTGTTTGTGCTTATTAAACTTGATGAATTCTCTCCTCTTGACTGTAGAATAATGTGTAAAGCAAAGCACAATACATTGCTATGTGTAGAAGCAAAGATATACGCGATTTCACAATGTGTTCCTAGAACAGCTGTGAGCAACTTTTTTACACAACGTTAACAACACATTTGAAGTTCAATATTTCATGGGCTGAAGCGGGGAACATAGATAAAGTGTGCCCTGTAAAGGCGAAGTCTGTGGCATTAACAGGAAGGGAGAAAAAGTACTTTGTACCCATTTTTAGGAACAGCGGTAAAACGGCAAGTTTCTATGGAACTGCAGCTCGTCCGTTGACTGATGTTTTCCCGGTCACACAAAAATGCTGAAATTCGACTTATACAGTGTTTGTGCTTATTAAACTTGATGAATTCTCTCCTCTTGACTGTAGAATAATGTGTAAAGCAAAGCACAATACATTGCTATGTGTAGAAGCAAAGATATACGCGATTTCACAATGTGTTCCTAGAACAGCTGTGAGCAACTTTTTTACACAACGTTAACAACACATTTGAAGCTCAATATTTCATGGGCTGAAGCGGGGAACATAGATAAAGTGTGCCCTTGAAAAAGGCGAAGTCTGTGGCATTAACAGGAAGGGAGAAAAAGTACTTTGTACCCATTTTTAGGTACAGCGGTAAAACGGCAAGTTTCTATGGAACTGCAGCTCGTCCGTTGACTGATGTTTTCCCGGTCACACAAAAATGCTGAAATTCGACTTATACAGTGTTTGTGCTTATTAAACTTGATGAATTCTCTCCTCTTGACTGTAGAATAATGTGTAAAGCAAAGCACAATACATTGCTATGTGTAGAAGCAAAGATATACGCGATTTCACAATGTGTTCCTAGAACAGCTGTGAGCAACTTTTTTACACAACGTTAACAACACATTTGAAGCTCAATATTTCATGGGCTGAAGCGGGGAACATAGATAAAGTGTGCCCTGTAAAGGCGAAGTCTGTGGCATTAACAGGAAGGGAGAAAAAGTACTTTCTACCCATTTTTAGGAACAGCGGTAAAACGGCAAGTTTCTATGGAACTGCAGCTCGTCCGTTGACTGATGTTTTCCCGGTCACACAAAAATGCTGAAATTCGACTTATACAGTGTTTGTGCTTATTAAACTTGATGAATTCTCTCCTCTTGACTGTAGAATAATGTGTAAAGCAAAGCACAATACATTGCTATGTGTAGAAGCAAAGATATACGCGATTTCACAATGTGTTCCTAGAACAGCTGTGAGCAACTTTTTTACACAACGTTAACAACACATTTGAAGCTCAATATTTCATGGGCTGAAGCGGGGAACAAAGATAAAGTGTGCCCTGTAAAGGCGAAGTCTGTGGCATTAACAGGAAGGGAGAAAAAGTACTTTGTACCCATTTTTAGGTACAGCGGTAAAACGGCAAGTTTCTATGGAACTGCAGCTCGTCCGTTGACTGATGTTTTCCCGGTCACACAAAAATGCTGAAATTCGACTTATACAGTGTTTGTGCTTATTAAACTTGATGAATTCTCTCCTCTTGACTGTAGAATAATGTGTAAAGCAAAGCACAATACATTGCTATGTGTAGAAGCAAAGATATACGCGATTTCACAATGTGTTCCTAGAACAGCTGTGAGCAACTTTTTTACACAACGTTAACAACACATTTGAAGCTCAATATTTCATGGGCTGAAGCGGGGAACATAGATAAAGTGTGCCCTGTAAAGGCGAAGTCTGTGGCATTAACAGGAAGGGAGAAAAAGTACTTTGTACCCATTTTTAGGTACAGCGGTAAAACGGCAAGTTTCTATGGAACTGCAGCTCGGCTTGTGACTGTGGTTTTCCCGGTCACACAAAAATGCTGAAATTCGACTAATACAGTGTTTGTGCTTATTAAACTTGATGAATTCTC
Organism: Ascaphus truei; assembly: GCF_040206685.1. Classification (NCBI taxonomy): domain Eukaryota; kingdom Metazoa; phylum Chordata; class Amphibia; order Anura; family Ascaphidae; genus Ascaphus; species Ascaphus truei. The sequence goes on along the minus strand of NW_027454112.1, from coordinate 434,326 downwards.
TCCTCTTGACTGTAGAATAATGTATAAAGCAAAGCACAATACATTGCTATGTGTAGAAGCAAAGATATACGCGATTTCACAATGTGTTCCTAGAACAGCTGTGAGCAACTTTTTTACACAACGTTAACAACACATTTGAAGCTCAATATTTCATGGGCTGAAGCGGGGAACATAGATAAAGTGTGCCCTGTAAAGGCGAAGTCTGTGGCATTAACAGGAAGGGAGAAAAAGTACTTTCTACCCATTTTTAGGTACAGCGGTAAAACGGCAAGTTTCTATGGAACTGCAGCTCGGCTTGTGACTGTGGTTTTCCCGGTCACACAAAAATGCTGAAATTCGACTTATACAGTGTTTGTGCTTATTAAACTTGATGAATTCTCTCCTCTTGACTGTAGAATAATGTGTAAAGCAAAGCACAATACATTGCTATGTGTAGAAGCAAAGATATACGCGATTTCACAATGTGTTCCTAGAACAGCTGTGAGCAACTTTTTTACACAACGTTAACAACACATTTGAAGCTCAATATTTCATGGGCTGAAGCGGGGAACATAGATAAAGTGTGCCCTGTAAAGGCGAAGTCTGTGGCATTAACAGGAAGGGAGAAAAAGTACTTTGTACCCATTTTTAGGTACAGCGGCAAAACGGCAAGTTTCTATGGAACTGCAGCTCGGCTTGTGACTGTGGTTTTCCCGGTCACACAAAAATGCTGAAATTCGACTTATACAGTGTTTGTGCTTATTAAACTTGATGAAGTCTCTCCTCTTGACTGTAGAATAATGTGTAAAGGAAAGCACAATACATTGCTATGTGTAGAAGCAAAGATATACGCAATTTCACAATGTGTTCCTAGAACAGCTGTGAGCAACTTTTTTACACAACGTTAACAACACATTTGAAGCTCAATATTTCATGGGCTGAAGCGGGGAACATAGATAAAGTGTGCCCTGTAAAGGCGAAGTCTGTGGCATTAACAGGAAGGGAGAAAAAGTACTTTGTACCCATTTTTAGGTACAGCGGTAAAACGGCAAGTTTCTATGGAACTGCAGCTCGGCTTGTGACTGTGGTTTTCCCGGTCACACAAAAATGCTGAAATTCGACTTATACAGTGTTTGTGCTTATTAAACTTGATGAATTCTCTCCTCTTACTGTAGAATAATGTGTAAAGCAAAGCACAATACATTGCTATGTGTAGAAGCAAAGATATACGCGATTTCACAATGTGTTCCTAGAACAGCTGTGAGCAACTTTTTACACAACGTTAACAACACATTTGAAGCTCAATATTTCATGGGCTGAAGCGGGGAACATAGATAAAGTGTGCCCTGTAAAGGCGAAGTCTGTGGCATTAACAGGAAGGGAGAAAAAGTACTTTGTACCCATTTTTAGGTACAGCGGTAAAACGGCAAGTTTCTATGGAACTGCAGCTCGGCTTGTGACTGTGGTTTTCCCGGTCTCACAAAAATGCTGAAATTCGACTTATACAGTGTTTGTGCTTATTAAACTTGATGAATTCTCTCCTCTTGACTGTAGAATAATGTGTAAAGCAAAGCACAATACATTGCTATGTGTAGAAGCAAAGATATACGCGATTTCACAATGTGTTCCTAGAACAGCTGTGAGCAACTTTTTTACACAACGTTAACAACACATTTGAAGCTCAATATTTCATGGGCTGAAGCGGGGAACATAGATAAAGTGTGCCCTGTAAAGGCGAAGTCTGTGGCATTAACAGGAAGGGAGAAAAAGTACTTTCTACCCATTTTTAGGTACAGCGGTAAAACGGCAAGTTTCTATGGAACTGCAGCTCGGCTTGTGACTGTGGTTTTCCCGGTCACACAAAAATGCTGAAATTCGACTTATACAGTGTTTGTGCTTATTAAACTTGATGAATTCTCTCCTCTTGACTGTAGAATAATTTGTAAAGCAAAGCACAATACATTGCTATGTGTAGAAGCAAAGATATACGCGATTTCACAATGTGTTCCTAGAACAGCTGTGAGCAACTTTTTTACACAACGTTAACAACACATTTGAAGCTCAATATTTCATGGGCTGAAGCGGGGAACATAGATAAAGTGTGCCCTGTAAAGGCGAAGTCTGTGGCATTAACAGGAAGGGAGAAAAAGTACTTTGTACCCATTTTTAGGTACAGCGGTAAAACGGCAAGTTTCTATGGAACTGCAGCTCGGCCGTTGACTTTGGTTTTCCCGGTCACACAAAAATGCTAAAATTCGACTTATACAGTGTTTGTGCTTATTAAACTTGATGAATTCTCTCCTCTTGACTGTAGAATAATGTGTAAAGCAAAGCACAATACATTGCTATGTGTAGAAGCAAAGATATACGCGATTTCACAATGTGTTCCTAGAACAGCTGTGAGCAACTTTTTTACACAACGTTAACAACACATTTGAAGCTCAATATTTCATGGGCTGAAGCGGGGAACATAGATAAAGTGTGCCCTGTAAAGGCGAAGTCTGTGGCATTAACAGGAAGGGAGAAAAGTACTTTGTACCCATTTTTAGGTACAGCGGTAAAACGGCAAGTTTCTATGGAACTGCAGCTCGGCTTGTGACTGTGGTTTTCCCGGTCACACAAAAATGCTGAAATTCGACTTATACAGTGTTTGTGCTTATTAAACTTGATGAATTCTCTCCTCTTGACTGTAGAATAATGTGTAAAGCAAAGCACAATACATTGCTATGTGTAGAAGCAAAGATATACGCGATTTCACAATGTGTTCCTAGAACAGCTGTGAGCAACTTTTTTACACAACGTTAACAACACATTTGAAGCTCAATATTTCATGGGCTGAAGCGGGGAACATAGATAAAGTGTGCCCTGTAAAGGCGAAGTCTGTGGCATTAACAGGAAGGGAGAAAAAGTACTTTCTACCCATTTTTAGGTACAGCGGTAAAACGGCAAGTTTCTATGGAACTGCAGCTCGGCCGTTGACTTTGGTTTTCCCGGTCACACAAAAATGCTAAAATTCGACTTATACAGTGTTTGTGCTTATTAAACTTGATGAATTCTCTCCTCTTGACTGTAGAATAATGTGTAAAGCAAAGCACAATACATTGCTATGTGTAGAAGCAAAGATATACGCGATTTCACAATGTGTTCCTAGAACAGCTGTGAGCAACTTTTTTACACAACGTTAACAACACATTTGAAGCTCAATATTTCATGGGCTGAAGCGGGGAACATAGATAAAGTGTGCCCTGTAAAGGCGAAGTCTGTGGCATTAACAGGAAGGGAGAAAAGTACTTTGTACCCATTTTTAGGTACAGCGGTAAAACGGCAAGTTTCTATGGAACTGCAGCTCGGCTTGTGACTGTGGTTTTCCCGGTCACACAAAAATGCTGAAATTCGACTTATACAGTGTTTGTGCTTATTAAACTTGATGAATTCTCTCCTCTTGACTGTAGAATAATGTGTAAAGCAAAGCACAATACATTGCTATGTGTAGAAGCAAAGATATACGCGATTTCACAATGTGTTCCTAGAACAGCTGTGAGCAACTTTTTTACACAACGTTAACAACACATTTGAAGCTCAATATTTCATGGGCTGAAGCGGGGAACATAGATAAAGTGTGCCCTGTAAAGGCGAAGTCTGTGGCATTAACAGGAAGGGAGAAAAAGTACTTTGTACCCATTTTTAGGTACAGCGGTAAAACGGCAAGTTTCTATGGAACTGCAGCTCGTCCGTTGACTGATGTTTTCCCGGTCACACAAAAATGCTGAAATTCGACTTATACAGTGTTTGTGCTTATTAAACTTGATGAATTCTCTCCTCTTGACTGTAGAATAATGTGTAAAGCAAAGCACAATACATTGCTATGTGTAGAAGCAAAGATATACGCGATTTCACAATGTGTTCCTAGAACAGCTGTGAGCAACTTTTTTACACAACGTTAACAACACATTTGAAGCTCAATATTTCATGGGCTGAAGCGGGGAACATAGATAAAGTGTGCCCTGTAAAGGCGAAGTCTGTGGCATTAACAGGAAGGGAGAAAAAGTACTTTGTACCCATTTTTAGGTACAGCGGTAAAACGGCAAGTTTCTATGGAACTGCAGCTCGTCCGTTGACTGATGTTTTCCCGGTCACACAAAAATGGTGAAATTCGACTTATACAGTGTTTGTGCTTATTAAACTTGATGAATTCTCTCCTCTTGACTGTAGAATAATGTGTAAAGCAAAGCACAATACATTGCTATGTGTAGAAGCAAAGATATACGCGATTTCACAATGTGTTCCTAGAACAGCTGTGAGCAACTTTTTTACACAACGTTAACAACACATTTGAAGCTCAATATTTCATGGGCTGAAGCGGGGAACATAGATAAAGTGTGCCCTGTAAAGGCGAAGTCTGTGGCATTAACAGGAAGGGAGAAAAAGTACTTTCTACCCATTTTTAGGTACAGCGGTAAAACGGCAAGTTTCTATGGAACTGCAGCTCGTCCGTTGACTGATGTTTTCCCGGTCACACAAAAATGCTGAAATTCGACTTATACAGTGTTTGTGCTTATTAAACTTGATGAATTCTCTCCTCTTGACTGTAGAATAATGTGTAAAGCAAAGCACAATACATTGCTATGTGTAGAAGCAAAGATATACGCGATTTCACAATGTGTTCCTAGAACAGCTGTGAGCAACTTTTTTACACAACGTTAACAACACATTTGAAGCTCAATATTTCATGGGCTGAAGCGGGGAACATAGATAAAGTGTGCCCTGTAAAGGCGAAGTCTGTGGCATTAACAGGAAGGGAGAAAAAGTACTTTCTACCCATTTTTAGGTACAGCGGCAAAACGGCAAGTTTCTATGGAACTGCAGCTCGGCTTGTGACTGTGGTTTTCCCGGTCACACAAAAATGCTGAAATTCGACTTATACAGTGTTTGTGCTTATTAAACTTGATGAATTCTCTCCTCTTGACTGTAGAATAATGTGTAAAGCAAAGCACAATACATTGCTATGTGTAGAAGCAAAGATATACGCGATTTCACAATGTGTTCCTAGAACAGCTGTGAGCAACTTTTTTACACAACGTTAACAACACATTTGAAGCTCAATATTTCATGGGCTGAAGCGGGGAACATAGATAAAGTGTGCCCTGTAAAGGCGAAGTCTGTGGCATTAACAGGAAGGGAGAAAAAGTACTTTGTACCCATTTTTAGGTACAGCGGTAAAACGGCAAGTTTCTATGGAACTGCAGCTCGGCTTGTGACTGTGGTTTTCCCGGTCACACAAAAATGCTGAAATTCGACTTATACAGTGTTTGTGCTTATTAAACTTGATGAATTCTCTCCTCTTGACTGTAGAATAATGTGTAAAGCAAAGCACAATACATTGCTATGTGTAGAAGCAAAGATATACGCGATTTCACAATGTGTTCCTAGAACAGCTGTGAGCAACTTTTTTACACAACGTTAACAACACATTTGAAGCTCAATATTTCATGGGCTGAAGCGGGGAACATAGATAAAGTGTGCCCTGTAAAGGCGAAGTCTGTGGCATTAACAGGAAGGGAGAAAAAGTACTTTATACCCATTTTTAGGTACAGCGGTAAAACGGCAAGTTTCTATGGAACTGCAGCTCGGCTTGTGACTGTGGTTTTCCCGGTCACACAAAAATGCTGAAATTCGACTTATACAGTGTTTGTGCTTATTAAACTTGATGAATTCTCTCCTCTTGACTGTAGAATCATGTGTAAAGCAAAGCACAATATATTGCTATGTGTAGAAGCAAAGATATACGCGATTTCACAATGTGTTCCTAGAACAGCTGTGAGCAACTTTTTTACACAACGTTAACAACACATTTGAAGCTCAATATTTCATGGGCTGAAGCGGGGAACATAGATAAAGTGTGCCCTGTAAAGGCGAAGTCTGTGGCATTAACAGGAAGGGAGAAAAAGTACTTTCTACCCATTTTTAGGTACAGCGGTAAAACGGCAAGTTTCTATGGAACTGCAGCTCGGCCGTTCACTGTAGTTTTATTGGTCACACAAAAATTCTGAAATTCGACTTATACAGTGTTTGTGCTTATTAAACTTGATGAATTCTCTCCTCTTGACTGTAGAATAATGTGTAAAGCAAAGCACAATACATTGCTATGTGTAGAAGCAAAGATATACGCGATTTCACAATGTGTTCCTAGAACAGCTGTGAGCAACTTTTTTACACAACGTTAACAACACATTTGAAGCTCAATATTTCATGGGCTGAAGCGGGGAACATAGATAAAGTGTGCCCTGTAAAGGCGAAGTCTGTGGCATTAACAGGAAGGGAGAAAAAGTACTTTCTACCCATTTTTAGGTACAGCGGTAAAACGGCAAGTTTCTATGGAACTGCAGCTCGTCCGTTGACTGTGATTTTCCCGGTCACACAAAAATGCTGAAATTCGACTTATACAGTGTTTGTGCTTATTAAACTTGATGAATTCTCTCCTCTTGACTGTAGAATAATGTGTAAAGCAAAGCACAATACATTGCTATATGTAGAAGCAAAGATATACGCGATTTCACAAAAAACGCTTAGGTTAAGTTTCAGAGTTGCTTCTAATGTACCAAAGCTGGACTTAGACATAATTTCACTCTCACAACATTATGGCTGGTTGGAGACAGTCCGAACCACAAGTACCGGGTCCATGGTTCTGGCCGTATACTGGGGGGACGGGGACGACTCCCATTAACCCCTGACTATACCGGGGATACGCTTATCACAATGCCTTTCTGGTCTGTGCTGAAGCAGGGCATTCTGGCAGCCAAGTGGCTTGACCTTTATTAGTGAGCCTGGTTACCCCCTCTCGGAACCACAGACTTAGAAATCGCCAGCTCATATACAGTGCATAAAATATATTTATATATATACCCTTATACACCATTTTAATAAAAAAGATCACAAAATTCTTCTAAGTCCCTCGGGAAGAGTGAAAGACGCGCACGTTCATTTTCAGAGCTCCTAGACCTTCCTATAAGAAGTTAGCCAAAAAGTAGCTTCGAAAAACGCTTAGGTTAAGTTTCAGAGTTGCTTCTAATGTACCAAAGCTGGACTTAGACATAATTTCACTCTCACAACATTATGGCTGGTTGGAGACAGTCCGAACCACAAGTACCGGGTCCATGGTTCTGGCCGTATACTGGGGGGACGGGGACGACTCCCATTAACCCCTGACTATACCGGGGATACGCTTATCACAATGCCTTTCTGGTCTGTGCTGAAGCAGGGCATTCTGGCAGCCAAGTGGCTTGACCTTTATTAGTGAGCCTGGTTACCCCCTCTCGGAACCACAGACTTAGAAATCGCCAGCTCATATACAGTGCATAAAATATATTTATATATATACCCTTATACACCATTTTAATAAAAAAGATCACAAAATTCTTCTAAGTCCCTCGGGAAGAGTGAAAGACGCGCACGTTCATTTTCAGAGCTCCTAGACCTTCCTATAAGAAGTTAGGCATAAAGTAGCTTCGAAAAACGCTTAGGTTAAGTTTCAGAGTTGCTTCTAATGTACCAAAGCTGGACTTAGACATAATTTCACTCTCACAACATTATGGCTGGTTGGAGACAGTCCGAACCACAAGTACCGGGTCCATGGTTCTGGCCGTATACTGGGGGGATGGGGACGACTCCCATTAACCCCTGACTATACCGGGGATACGCTTATCACAATGCCTTTCTGGTCTGTGCTGAAGCAGGGCATTCTGGCAGCCAAGTGGCTTGACCTTTATTAGTGAGCCTGGTTACCCCCTCTCGGAGCCACAGACTTAGAAATCGCCAGCTCATATACAGTGCATAAAATATATTTATATATACACCCTTATACACCATTTTAATAAAAAATATCACAAAATTCTTCTAAGTCCCTCGGGAAGAGTGAAAGACGCGCACGTTCATTTTCAGAGCTCCTAGACCTTCCTATAAGAAGTTAGCCAAAAAGTAGCTTCGAAAAACGCTTAGGTTAAGTTTCAGAGTTGCTTCTAATGTACCAAAGCTGGACTTAGACATAATTTCACTCTCACAACATTATGGCTGGTTGGAGACAGTCCGAACCACAAGTACCGGGTCCATGGTTCTGGCCGTATACTGGGGGGACGGGGACGACTCCCATTAACCCCTGACTATACCGGGGATACGCTTATCACAATGCCTTTCTGGTCTGTGCTGAAGCAGGGCATTCTGGCAGCCAAGTGGCTTGACCTTTATTAGTGAGCCTGGTTACCCCCTCTCGGAACCACAGACTTAGAAATCGCCAGCTCATATACAGTGCATAAAATATATTTATATATATACCCTTATACACCATTTTAATAAAAAAGATCACAAAATTCTTCTAAGTCCCTCGGGAAGAGTTAAAGACGCGCACGTTCATTTTCAGAGCTCCTAGACCTTCCTATAAGAAGTTAGCCAAAAAGTAGCTTCGAAAAACGCTTAGGTTAAGTTTCAGAGTTGCTTCTAATGTACCAAAGCTGGACTTAGACATAATTTCACTCTCACAACATTATGGCTGGTTGGAGACAGTCCGAACCACAAGTACCGGGTCCATGGTTCTGGCCGTATACTGGGGGGACGGGGACGACTCCCATTAACCCCTGACTATACCGGGGATACGCTTATCACAATGCCTTTCTGGTCTGTGCTGAAGCAGGGCATTCTGGCAGCCAAGTGGCTTGACCTTTATTAGTGAGCCTGGTTACCCCCTCTCGGAACCACAGACTTAGAAATCGCCAGCTCATATACAGTGCATAAAATATATTTATATATATACCCTTATACACCATTTTAATAAAAAAGATCACAAAATTCTTCTAAGTCCCTCGGGAAGAGTTAAAGACGCGCACGTTCATTTTCAGAGCTCCTAGACCTTCCTATAAGAAGTTAGCCAAAAAGTAGCTTCGAAAAACGCTTAGGTTAAGTTTCAGAGTTGCTTCTAATGTACCAAAGCTGGACTTAGACATAATTTCACTCTCACAACATTATGGCTGGTTGGAGACAGTCCGAACCACAAGTACCGGGTCCATGGTTCTGGCCGTATACTGGGGGGACGGGGACGACTCCCATTAACCCCTGACTATACCGGGGATACGCTTATCACAATGCCTTTCTGGTCTGTGCTGAAGCAGGGCATTCTGGCAGCCAAGTGGCTTGACCTTTATTAGTGAGCCTGGTTACCCCCTCTCGGAACCACAGACTTAGAAATCGCCAGCTCATATACAGTGCATAAAATATATTTATATATATACCCTTATACACCATTTTAATAAAAAAGATCACAAAATTCTTCTAAGTCCCTCGGGAAGAGTTAAAGACGCGCACGTTCATTTTCAGAGCTCCTAGACCTTCCTATAAGAAGTTAGCCAAAAAGTAGCTTCGAAAAACGCTTAGGTTAAGTTTCAGAGTTGCTTCTAATGTACCAAAGCTGGACTTAGACATAATTTCACTCTCACAACATTATGGCTGGTTGGAGACAGTCCGAACCACAAGTACCGGGTCCATGGTTCTGGCCGTATACTGGGGGGACGGGGACGACTCCCATTAACCCCTGACTATACCGGGGATACGCTTATCACAATGCCTTTCTGGTCTGTGCTGAAGCAGGGCATTCTGGCAGCCAAGTGGCTTGACCTTTATTAGTGAGCCTGGTTACCCCCTCTCGGAACCACAGACTTAGAAATCGCCAGCTCATATACAGTGCATAAAATATATTTATATATATACCCTTATACACCATTTTAATAAAAAAGATCACAAAATTCTTCTAAGTCCCTCGGGAAGAGTGAAAGACGCGCACGTTCATTTTCAGAGCTCCTAGACCTTCCTATAAGAAGTTAGGCATAAAGTAGCTTCGAAAAACGCTTAGGTTAAGTTTCAGAGTTGCTTCTAATGTACCAAAGCTGGACTTAGACATAATTTCACTCTCACAACATTATGGCTGGTTGGAGACAGTCCGAACCACAAGTACCGGGTCCATGGTTCTGGCCGTATACTGGGGGGATGGGGACGACTCCCATTAACCCCTGACTATACCGGGGATACGCTTATCACAATGCCTTTCTGGTCTGTGCTGAAGCAGGGCATTCTGGCAGCCAAGTGGCTTGACCTTTATTAGTGAGCCTGGTTACCCCCTCTCGGAGCCACAGACTTAGAAATCGCCAGCTCATATACAGTGCATAAAATATATTTATATATACACCCTTATACACCATTTTAATAAAAAATATCACAAAATTCTTCTAAGTCCCTCGGGAAGAGTGAAAGACGCGCACGTTCATTTTCAGAGCTCCTAGACCTTCCTATAAGAAGTTAGCCAAAAAGTAGCTTCGAAAAACGCTTAGGTTAAGTTTCAGAGTTGCTTCTAATGTACCAAAGCTGGACTTAGACATAATTTCACTCTCACAACATTATGGCTGGTTGGAGACAGTCCGAACCACAAGTACCGGGTCCATGGTTCTGGCCGTATACTGGGGGGACGGGGACGACTCCCATTAACCCCTGACTATACCGGGGATACGCTTATCACAATGCCTTTCTGGTCTGTGCTGAAGCAGGGCATTCTGGCAGCCAAGTGGCTTGACCTTTATTAGTGAGCCTGGTTACCCCCTCTCGGAACCACAGACTTAGAAATCGCCAGCTCATATACAGTGCATAAAATATATTTATATATATACCCTTATACACCATTTTAATAAAAAAGATCACAAAATTCTTCTAAGTCCCTCGGGAAGAGTTAAAGACGCGCACGTTCATTTTCAGAGCTCCTAGACCTTCCTATAAGAAGTTAGCCAAAAAGTAGCTTCGAAAAACGCTTAGGTTAAGTTTCAGAGTTGCTTCTAATGTACCAAAGCTGGACTTAGACATAATTTCACTCTCACAACATTATGGCTGGTTGGAGACAGTCCGAACCACAAGTACCGGGTCCATGGTTCTGGCCGTATACTGGGGGGACGGGGACGACTCCCATTAACCCCTGACTATACCGGGGATACGCTTATCACAATGCCTTTCTGGTCTGTGCTGAAGCAGGGCATTCTGGCAGCCAAGTGGCTTGACCTTTATTAGTGAGCCTGGTTACCCCCTCTCGGAACCACAGACTTAGAAATCGCCAGCTCATATACAGTGCATAAAATATATTTATATATATACCCTTATACACCATTTTAATAAAAAAGATCACAAAATTCTTCTAAGTCCCTCGGGAAGAGTTAAAGACGCGCACGTTCATTTTCAGAGCTCCTAGACCTTCCTATAAGAAGTTAGCCAAAAAGTAGCTTCGAAAAACGCTTAGGTTAAGTTTCAGAGTTGCTTCTAATGTACCAAAGCTGGACTTAGACATAATTTCACTCTCACAACATTATGGCTGGTTGGAGACAGTCCGAACCACAAGTACCGGGTCCATGGTTCTGGCCGTATACTGGGGGGACGGGGACGACTCCCATTAACCCCTGACTATACCGGGGATACGCTTATCACAATGCCTTTCTGGTCTGTGCTGAAGCAGGGCATTCTGGCAGCCAAGTGGCTTGACCTTTATTAGTGAGCCTGGTTACCCCCTCTCGGAACCACAGACTTAGAAATCGCCAGCTCATATACAGTGCATAAAATATATTTATATATATACCCTTATACACCATTTTAATAAAAAAGATCACAAAATTCTTCTAAGTCCCTCGGGAAGAGTTAAAGACGCGCACGTTCATTTTCAGAGCTCCTAGACCTTCCTATAAGAAGTTAGCCAAAAAGTAGCTTCGAAAAACGCTTAGGTTAAGTTTCAGAGTTGCTTCTAATGTACCAAAGCTGGACTTAGACATAATTTCACTCTCACAACATTATGGCTGGTTGGAGACAGTCCGAACCACAAGTACCGGGTCCATGGTTCTGGCCGTATACTGGGGGGACGGGGACGACTCCCATTAACCCCTGACTATACCGGGGATACGCTTATCACAATGCCTTTCTGGTCTGTGCTGAAGCAGGGCATTCTGGCAGCCAAGTGGCTTGACCTTTATTAGTGAGCCTGGTTACCCCCTCTCGGAGCCACAGACTTAGAAATCGCCAGCTCATATACAGTGCATAAAATATATTTATATATATACACCCTTATACACCATTTTAATAAAAAATATCACAAAATTCTTCTAAGTCCCTCGGGAAGAGTGAAAGACGCGCACGTTCATTTTCAGAGCTCCTAGACCTTCCTATAAGAAGTTAGCCAAAAAGTAGCTTCGAAAAACGCTTAGGTTAAGTTTCAGAGTTGCTTCTAATGTACCAAAGCTGGACTTAGACATAATTTCACTCTCACAACATTATGGCTGGTTGGAGACAGTCCGAACCACAAGTACCGGGTCCATGGTTCTGGCCGTATACTGGGGGGACGGGGACGACTCCCATTAACCCCTGACTATACCGGGGATACGCTTATCACAATGCCTTTCTGGTCTGTGCTGAAGCAGGGCATTCTGGCAGCCAAGTGGCTTGACCTTTATTAGTGAGCCTGGTTACCCCCTCTCGGAACCACAGACTTAGAAATCGCCAGCTCATATACAGTGCATAAAATATATTTATATATATACCCTTATACACCATTTTAATAAAAAAGATCACAAAATTCTTCTAAGTCCCTCGGGAAGAGTGAAAGACGCGCACGTTCATTTTCAGAGCTCCTAGACCTTCCTATAAGAAGTTAGCCAAAAAGTAGCTTCGAAAAACGCTTAGGTTAAGTTTCAGAGTTGCTTCTAATGTACCAAAGCTGGACTTAGACATAATTTCACTCTCACAACATTATGGCTGGTTGGAGACAGTCCGAACCACAAGTACCGGGTCCATGGTTCTGGCCGTATACTGGGGGGACGGGGACGACTCCCATTAACCCCTGACTATACCGGGGATACGCTTATCACAATGCCTTTCTGGTCTGTGCTGAAGCAGGGCATTCTGGCAGCCAAGTGGCTTGACCTTTATTAGTGAGCCTGGTTACCCCCTCTCGGAGCCACAGACTTAGAAATCGCCAGCTCATATACAGTGCATAAAATATATTTATATATACACCCTTATACACCATTTTAATAAAAAATATCACAAAATTCTTCTAAGTCCCTCGGGAAGAGTGAAAGACGCGCACGTTCATTTTCAGAGCTCCTAGACCTTCCTATAAGAAGTTAGCTAAAAAGTAGCTTCGAAAAACGCTTAGGTTAAGTTTCAGAGTTGCTTCTAATGTACCAAAGCTGGACTTAGACATAATTTCACTCTCACAACATTATGGCTGGTTGGAGACAGTCCGAACCACAAGTACCGGGTCCATGGTTCTGGCCGTATACTGGGGGGACGGGGACGACTCCCATTAACCCCTGACTATACCGGGGATACGCTTATCACAATGCCTTTCTGGTCTGTGCTGAAGCAGGGCATTCTGGCAGCCAAGTGGCTTGACCTTTATTAGTGAGCCTGGTTACCCCCTCTCGGAGCCACAGACTTAGAAATCGCCAGCTCATATACAGTGCATAAAATATATTTATATATATACACCCTTATACACCATTTTAATAAAAAATATCACAAAATTCTTCTAAGTCCCTCGGGAAGAGTGAAAGACGCGCACGTTCATTTTCAGAGCTCCTAGACCTTCCTATAAGAAGTTAGCCAAAAAGTAGCTTCGAAAAACGCTTAGGTTAAGTTTCAGAGTTGCTTCTAATGTACCAAAGCTGGACTTAGACATAATTTCACTCTCACAACATTATGGCTGGTTGGAGACAGTCCGAACCACAAGTACCGGGTCCATGGTTCTGGCCGTATACTGGGGGGACGGGGACGACTCCCATTAACCCCTGACTATACCGGGGATACGCTTATCACAATGCCTTTCTGGTCTGTGCTGAAGCAGGGCATTCTGGCAGCCAAGTGGCTTGACCTTTATTAGTGAGCCTGGTTACCCCCTCTCGGAACCACAGACTTAGAAATCGCCAGCTCATATACAGTGCATAAAATATATTTATATATATACCCTTATACACCATTTTAATAAAAAAGATCACAAAATTCTTCTAAGTCCCTCGGGAAGAGTGAAAGACGCGCACGTTCATTTTCAGAGCTCCTAGACCTTCCTATAAGAAGTTAGCCAAAAAGTAGCTTCGAAAAACGCTTAGGTTAAGTTTCAGAGTTGCTTCTAACGTACCAAAGCTGGACTTAGACATAATTTCACTCTCACAACATTATGGCTGGTTGGAGACAGTCCGAACCACAAGTACCGGGTCCATGGTTCTGGCCGTATACTGGGGGGACGGGGACGACTCCCATTAACCCCTGACTATACTGGGGATACGCTTATCACAATGCCTTTCTGGTCTGTGCTGAAGCAGGGCATTCTGGCAGCCAAGTGGCTTGACCTTTATTAGTGAGCCTGGTTACCCCCTCTCGGAGCCACAGACTTAGAAATCGCCAGCTCATATACAGTGCATAAAATATATTTATATATACACCCTTATACACCATTTTAATAAAAAATATCACAAAATTCTTCTAAGTCCCTCGGGAAGAGTGAAAGACGCGCACGTTCATTTTCAGAGCTCCTAGACCTTCCTATAAGAAGTTAGCTAAAAAGTAGCTTCGAAAAACGCTTAGGTTAAGTTTCAGAGTTGCTTCTAATGTACCAAAGCTGGACTTAGACATAATTTCACTCTCACAACATTATGGCTGGTTGGAGACAGTCCGAACCACAAGTACCGGGTCCATGGTTCTGGCCGTATACTGGGGGGACGGGGACGACTCCCATTAACCCCTGACTATACCGGGGATACGCTTATCACAATGCCTTTCTGGTCTGTGCTGAAGCAGGGCATTCTGGCAGCCAAGTGGCTTGACCTTTATTAGTGAGCCTGGTTACCCCCTCTCGGAGCCACAGACTTAGAAATCGCCAGCTCATATACAGTGCATAAAATATATTTATATTTATACACCCTTCTACACCATTTTAATAAAAAATATCACAAAATTCTTCTAAGTCCCTCGGGAAGAGTGAAAGACGCGCACGTTCATTTTCAGAGCTCCTAGACCTTCCTATAAGAAGTTAGCCAAAAAGTAGCTTCGAAAAACGCTTAGGTTAAGTTTCAGAGTTGCTTCTAATGTACCAAAGCTGGACTTAGACATAATTTCACTCTCACAACATTATGGCTGGTTGGAGACAGTCCGAATCACAAGTACCGGGTCCATGGTTCTGGCCGTATACTGGGGGGACGGGGACGACTCCCATTAACCCCTGACTATACCGGGGATACGCTTATCACAATGCCTTTCTGGTCTGTGCTGAAGCAGGGCATTCTGGCAGCCAAGTGGCTTGACTTCTTTAGTGAGCCTGGTTACCCCCTCTCGGAACCACAGACTTAGAAATCGCCAGCTCATATACAGTGCATAAAATATATTTTTATATATACCCTTATACACCATTTTAATAAAAAATATCACAAAATTCTTCTAAGTCCCTCGGGAAGAGTGAAAGACGCGCACGTTCATTTTCAGAGCTCCTAGACCTTCCTATAAGAAGTTAGCCAAAAAGTAGCTACGAAAAACGCTTAGGTTAAGTTTCAGAGTTGCTTCTAATGTACCAAAGCTGGACTTAGACATAATTTCACTCTAACAACATTATGGCTGGTTGGAGACAGTCCGAACCACAAGTACCGGGTCCATGGTTCTGGCCGTATACTGGGGGGACGGGGACGACTCCCATTAACCCCTGACTATACCGGGGATACGCTTATCACAATGCCTTTCTGGTCTGTGCTGAAGCAGGGCATTCTGGCAGCCAAGTGGCTTGACCTTTATTAGTGAGCCTGGTTACCCCCTCTCGGAACCACAGACTTAGAAATCGCCAGCTCATATACAGTGCATAAAATATATTTATATATATACACCCTTATACACCATTTTAATAAAAAATATCACAAAATTCTTCTAAGTCCCTCGGGAAGAGTGAAAGACGCGCACGTTCATTTTCAGAGCTCCTAGACCTTCCTATAAGAAGTTAGCCAAAAAGTAGCTTCGAAAAACGCTTAGGTTAAGTTTCAGAGTTGCTTCTAATGTACCAAAGCTGGACTTAGACATAATTTCACTCTCACAACATTATGGCTGGTTGGAGACAGTCCGAACCACAAGTACCGGGTCCATGGTTCTGGCCGTATACTGGGGGGACGGGGACGACTCCCATTAACCCCTGACTATACCGGGGATACGCTTATCACAATGCCTTTCTGGTCTGTGCTGAAGCAGGGCATTCTGGCAGCCAAGTGGCTTGACCTTTATTAGTGAGCCTGGTTACCCCCTCTCGGAGCCACAGACTTAGAAATCGCCAGCTCATATACAGTGCATAAAATATATTTATATATATACACCCTTATACACCATTTTAATAAAAAATATCACAAAATTCTTCTAAGTCCCTCGGGAAGAGTGAAAGACGCGCACGTTCATTTTCAGAGCTCCTAGACCTTCCTATAAGAAGTTAGCCAAAAAGTAGCTTCGAAAAACGCTTAGGTTAAGTTTCAGAGTTGCTTCTAATGTACCAAAGCTGGACTTAGACATAATTTCACTCTCACAACATTATGGCTGGTTGGAGACAGTCCGAACCACAAGTACCGGGTCCATGGTTCTGGCCGTATACTGGGGGGACGGGGACGACTCCCATTAACCCCTGACTATACCGGGGATACGCTTATCACAATGCCTTTCTGGTCTGTGCTGAAGCAGGGCATTCTGGCAGCCAAGTGGCTTGACTTCTTTAGTGAGCCTGGTTACCCCCTCTCGGAACCACAGACTTAGAAATCGCCAGCTCATATACAGTGCATAAAATATATTTTTATATATACCCTTATACACCATTTTAATAAAAAATATCACAAAATTCTTCTAAGTCCCTCGGGAAGAGTGAAAGACGCGCACGTTCATTTTCAGAGCTCCTAGACCTTCCTATAAGAAGTTAGCCAAAAAGTAGCTACGAAAAACGCTTAGGTTAAGTTTCAGAGTTGCTTCTAATGTACCAAAGCTGGACTTAGACATAATTTCACTCTAACAACATTATGGCTGGTTGGAGACAGTCCGAACCACAAGTACCGGGTCCATGGTTCTGGCCGTATACTGGGGGGACGGGGACGACTCCCATTAACCCCTGACTATACCGGGGATACGCTTATCACAATGCCTTTCTGGTCTGTGCTGAAGCAGGGCATTCTGGCAGCCAAGTGGCTTGACCTTTATTAGTGAGCCTGGTTACCCCCTCTCGGAACCACAGACTTAGAAATCGCCAGCTCATATACAGTGCATAAAATATATTTATATATATACACCCTTATACACCATTTTAATAAAAAATATCACAAAATTCTTCTAAGTCCCTCGGGAAGAGTGAAAGACGCGCACGTTCATTTTCAGAGCTCCTAGACCTTCCTATAAGAAGTTAGCCAAAAAGTAGCTTCGAAAAACGCTTAGGTTAAGTTTCAGAGTTGCTTCTAATGTACCAAAGCTGGACTTAGACATAATTTCACTCTCACAACATTATGGCTGGTTGGAGACAGTCCGAACCACAAGTACCGGGTCCATGGTTCTGGCCGTATACTGGGGGGACGGGGACGACTCCCATTAACCCCTGACTATACCGGGGATACGCTTATCACAATGCCTTTCTGGTCTGTGCTGAAGCAGGGCATTCTGGCAGCCAAGTGGCTTGACCTTTATTAGTGAGCCTGGTTACCCCCTCTCGGAGCCACAGACTTAGAAATCGCCAGCTCATATACAGTGCATAAAATATATTTATATATATACACCCTTATACACCATTTTAATAAAAAATATCACAAAATTCTTCTAAGTCCCTCGGGAAGAGTGAAAGACGCGCACGTTCATTTTCAGAGCTCCTAGACCTTCCTATAAGAAGTTAGCCAAAAAGTAGCTTCGAAAAACGCTTAGGTTAAGTTTCAGAGTTGCTTCTAATGTACCAAAGCTGGACTTAGACATAATTTCACTCTCACAACATTATGGCTGGTTGGAGACAGTCCGAACCACAAGTACCGGGTCCATGGTTCTGGCCGTATACTGGGGGGACGGGGACGACTCCCATTAACCCCTGACTATACCGGGGATACGCTTATCACAATGCCTTTCTGGTCTGTGCTGAAGCAGGGCATTCTGGCAGCCAAGTGGCTTGACCTTTATTAGTGAGCCTGGTTACCCCCTCTCGGAACCACAGACTTAGAAATCGCCAGCTCATATACAGTGCATAAAATATATTTATATATATACCCTTATACACCATTTTAATAAAAAAGATCACAAAATTCTTCTAAGTCCCTCGGGAAGAGTGAAAGACGCGCACGTTCATTTTCAGAGCTCCTAGACCTTCCTATAAGAAGTTAGCCAAAAAGTAGCTTCGAAAAACGCTTAGGTTAAGTTTCAGAGTTGCTTCTAATGTACCAAAGCTGGACTTAGACATAATTTCACTCTCACAACATTATGGCTGGTTGGAGACAGTCCGAACCACAAGTACCGGGTCCATGGTTCTGGCCGTATACTGGGGGGACGGGGACGACTCCCATTAACCCCTGACTATACTGGGGATACGCTTATCACAATGCCTTTCTGGTCTGTGCTGAAGCAGGGCATTCTGGCAGCCAAGTGGCTTGACCTTTATTAGTGAGCCTGGTTACCCCCTCTCGGAGCCACAGACTTAGAAATCGCCAGCTCATATACAGTGCATAAAATATATTTATATATACACTCTTATACACCATTTTAATAAAAAATATCACAAAATTCTTCTAAGTCCCTCGGGAAGAGTGAAAGACGCGCACGTTCATTTTCAGAGCTCCTAGACCTTCCTATAAGAAGTTAGCTAAAAAGTAGCTTCGAAAAACGCTTAGGTTAAGTTTCAGAGTTGCTTCTAATGTACCAAAGCTGGACTTAGACATAATTTCACTCTCACAACATTATGGCTGGTTGGAGACAGTCCGAACCACAAGTACCGGGTCCATGGTTCTGGCCGTATACTGGGGGGACGGGGACGACTCCCATTAACCCCTGACTATACCGGGGATACGCTTATCACAATGCCTTTCTGGTCTGTGCTGAAGCAGGGCATTCTGGCAGCCAAGTGGCTTGACCTTTATTAGTGAGCCTGGTTACCCCCTCTCGGAGCCACAGACTTAGAAATCGCCAGCTCATATACAGTGCATAAAATATATTTATATATATACACCCTTCTACACCATTTTAATAAAAAATATCACAAAATTCTTCTAAGTCCCTCGGGAAGAGTGAAAGACGCGCACGTTCATTTTCAGAGCTCCTAGACCTTCCTATAAGAAGTTAGCCAAAAAGTAGCTTCGAAAAACGCTTAGGTTAAGTTTCAGAGTTGCTTCTAATGTACCAAAGCTGGACTTAGACATAATTTCACTCTCACAACATTATGGCTGGTTGGAGACAGTCCGAATCACAAGTACCGGGTCCATGGTTCTGGCCGTATACTGGGGGGACGGGGACGACTCCCATTAACCCCTGACTATACCGGGGATACGCTTATCACAATGCCTTTCTGGTCTGTGCTGAAGCAGGGCATTCTGGCAGCCAAGTGGCTTGACCTTTATTAGTGAGCCTGGTTACCCCCTCTCGGAACCACAGACTTAGAAATCGCCAGCTCATATACAGTGCATAAAATATATTTATATATATACACCCTTATACACCATTTTAATAAAAAATATCACAAAATTCTTCTAAGTCCCTCGGGAAGAGTGAAAGACGCGCACGTTCATTTTCAGAGCTCCTAGACCTTCCTATAAGAAGTTAGCCAAAAAGTAGCTTCGAAAAACGCTTAGGTTAAGTTTCAGAGTTGCTTCTAATGTACCAAAGCTGGACTTAGACATAATTTCACTCTCACAACATTATGGCTGGTTGGAGACAGTCCGAACCACAAGTACCGGGTCCATGGTTCTGGCCGTATACTGGGGGGACGGGGACGACTCCCATTAACCCCTGACTATACCGGGGATACGCTTATCACAATGCCTTTCTGGTCTGTGCTGAAGCAGGGCATTCTGGCAGCCAAGTGGCTTGACCTTTATTAGTGAGCCTGGTTACCCCCTCTCGGAACCACAGACTTAGAAATCGCCAGCTCATATACAGTGCATAAAATATATTTATATATATACCCTTATACACCATTTTAATAAAAAATATCACAAAATTCTTCTAAGTCCCTCGGGAAGAGTGAAAGACACGCACGTTCATTTTCAGAGCTCCTAGACCTTCCTATAAGAAGTTAGCCAAAAAGTAGCTTCGAAAAACGCTTAGGTTAAGTTTCAGAGTTGCTTCTAATGTACCAAAGCTGGACTTAGACATAATTTCACTCTCACAACATTATGGCTGGTTGGAGACAGTCCGAACCACAAGTACCGGGTCCATGGTTCTGGCCGTATACTGGGGGGACGGGGACGACTCCCATTAACCCCTGACTATACCGGGGATACGCTTATCACAATGCCTTTCTGGTCTGTGCTGAAGCAGGGCATTCTGGCAGCCAAGTGGCTTGACCTTTATTAGTGAGCCTGGTTACCCCCTCTCGGAACCACAGACTTAGAAATCGCCAGCTCATATACAGTGCATAAAATATATTTATATATATACACCCTTATACACCATTTTAATAAAAAATATCACAAAATTCTTCTAAGTCCCTCGGGAAGAGTGAAAGACGCGCACGTTCATTTTCAGAGCTCCTAGACCTTCCTATAAGAAGTTAGCCAAAAAGTAGCTTCGAAAAACGCTTAGGTTAAGTTTCAGAGTTGCTTCTAATGTACCAAAGCTGGACTTAGACATAATTTCACTCTCACAACATTATGGCTGGTTGGAGACAGTCCGAACCACAAGTACCGGGTCCATGGTTCTGGCCGTATACTGGGGGGACGGGGACGACTCCCATTAACCCCTGACTATACCGGGGATACGCTTATCACAATGCCTTTCTGGTCTGTGCTGAAGCAGGGCATTCTGGCAGCCAAGTGGCTTGACCTTTATTAGTGAGCCTGGTTACCCCCTCTCGGAACCACAGACTTAGAAATCGCCAGCTCATATACAGTGCATAAAATATATTTATATATATACCCTTATACACCATTTTAATAAAAAATATCACAAAATTCTTCTAAGTCCCTCGGGAAGAGTGAAAGACGCGCACGTTCATTTTCAGAGCTCCTAGACCTTCCTATAAGAAGTTAGCCAAAAAGTAGCTTCGAAAAACGCTTAGGTTAAGTTTCAGAGTTGCTTCTAATGTACCAAAGCTGGACTTAGACATAATTTCACTCTCACAACATTATGGCTGGTTGGAGACAGTCCGAACCACAAGTACCGGGTCCATGGTTCTGGCCGTATACTGGGGGGACGGGGACGACTCCCATTAACCCCTGACTATACCGGGGATACGCTTATCACAATGCCTTTCTGGTCTGTGCTGAAGCAGGGCATTCTGGCAGCCAAGTGGCTTGACCTTTATTAGTGAGCCTGGTTACCCCCTCTCGGAGCCACAGACTTAGAAATCGCCAGCTCATATACAGTGCATAAAATATATTTATATATATACACCCTTATACACCATTTTAATAAAAAATATCACAAAATTCTTCTAAGTCCCTCGGGAAGAGTGAAAGACGCGCACGTTCATTTTCAGAGCTCCTAGACCTTCCTATAAGAAGTTAGCCAAAAAGTAGCTTCGAAAAACGCTTAGGTTAAGTTTCAGAGTTGCTTCTAACGTACCAAAGCTGGACTTAGACATAATTTCACTCTCACAACATTATGGCTGGTTGGAGCCAGTCCGAACCACAAGTACCGGGTCCATGGTTCTGGCCGTATACTGGGGGGACGGGGACGACTCCCATTAACCCCTGACTATACCGGGGATACGCTTATCACAATGCCTTTCTGGTCTGTGCTGAAGCAGGGCATTCTGGCAGCCAAGTGGCTTGACCTTTATTAGTGAGCCTGGTTACCCCCTCTCGGAACCACAGACTTAGAAATCGCCAGCTCATATACAGTGCATAAAATATATTTATATATATACCCTTATACACCATTTTAATAAAAAATATCACAAAATTCTTCTAAGTCCCTCGGGAAGAGTGAAAGACGCGCACGTTCATTTTCAGAGCTCCTAGACCTTCCTATAAGAAGTTAGCCAAAAAGTAGCTTCGAAAAACGCTTAGGTTAAGTTTCAGAGTTGCTTCTAATGTACCAAAGCTGGACTTAGACATAATTTCACTCTCACAACATTATGGCTGGTTGGAGACAGTCCGAACCACAAGTACCGGGTCCATGGTTCTGGCCGTATACTGGGGGGACGGGGACGACTCCCATTAACCCCTGACTATACCGGGGATACGCTTATCACAATGCCTTTCTGGTCTGTGCTGAAGCAGGGCATTCTGGCAGCCAAGTGGCTTGACCTTTATTAGTGAGCCTGGTTACCCCCTCTCGGAACCACAGACTTAGAAATCGCCAGCTCATATACAGTGCATAAAATATATTTATATATATACACCCTTATACACCATTTTAATAAAAAATATCACAAAATTCTTCTAAGTCCCTCGGGAAGAGTGAAAGACGCGCACGTTCATTTTCAGAGCTCCTAGACCTTCCTATAAGAAGTTAGCCAAAAAGTAGCTTCGAAAAACGCTTAGGTTAAGTTTCAGAGTTGCTTCTAATGTACCAAAGCTGGACTTAGACATAATTTCACTCTCACAACATTATGGCTGGTTGGAGACAGTCCGAACCACAAGTACCGGGTCCATGGTTCTGGCCGTATACTGGGGGGACGGGGACGACTCCCATTAACCCCTGACTATACCGGGGATACGCTTATCACAATGCCTTTCTGGTCTGTGCTGAAGCAGGGCATTCTGGCAGCCAAGTGGCTTGACCTTTATTAGTGAGCCTGGTTACCCCCTCTCGGAACCACAGACTTAGAAATCGCCAGCTCATATACAGTGCATAAAATATATTTATATATATACCCTTATACACCATTTTAATAAAAAATATCACAAAATTCTTCTAAGTCCCTCGGGAAGAGTGAAAGACGCGCACGTTCATTTTCAGAGCTCCTAGACCTTCCTATAAGAAGTTAGCCAAAAAGTAGCTTCGAAAAACGCTTAGGTTAAGTTTCAGAGTTGCTTCTAATGTACCAAAGCTGGACTTAGACATAATTTCACTCTCACAACATTATGGCTGGTTGGAGACAGTCCGAACCACAAGTACCGGGTCCATGGTTCTGGCCGTATACTGGGGGGACGGGGACGACTCCCATTAACCCCTGACTATACCGGGGATACGCTTATCACAATGCCTTTCTGGTCTGTGCTGAAGCAGGGCATTCTGGCAGCCAAGTGGCTTGACCTTTATTAGTGAGCCTGGTTACCCCCTCTCGGAGCCACAGACTTAGAAATCGCCAGCTCATATACAGTGCATAAAATATATTTATATATATACACCCTTATACACCATTTTAATAAAAAATATCACAAAATTCTTCTAAGTCCCTCGGGAAGAGTGAAAGACGCGCACGTTCATTTTCAGAGCTCCTAGACCTTCCTATAAGAAGTTAGCCAAAAAGTAGCTTCGAAAAACGCTTAGGTTAAGTTTCAGAGTTGCTTCTAACGTACCAAAGCTGGACTTAGACATAATTTCACTCTCACAACATTATGGCTGGTTGGAGCCAGTCCGAACCACAAGTACCGGGTCCATGGTTCTGGCCGTATACTGGGGGGACGGGGACGACTCCCATTAACCCCTGACTATACCGGGGATACGCTTATCACAATGCCTTTCTGGTCTGTGCTGAAGCAGGGCATTCTGGCAGCCAAGTGGCTTGACCTTTATTAGTGAGCCTGGTTACCCCCTCTCGGAACCACAGACTTAGAAATCGCCAGCTCATATACAGTGCATAAAATATATTTATATATATACCCTTATACACCATTTTAATAAAAAATATCACAAAATTCTTCTAAGTCCCTCGGGAAGAGTGAAAGACGCGCACGTTCATTTTCAGAGCTCCTAGACCTTCCTATAAGAAGTTAGCCAAAAAGTAGCTTCGAAAAACGCTTAGGTTAAGTTTCAGAGTTGCTTCTAATGTACCAAAGCTGGACTTAGACATAATTTCACTCTCACAACATTATGGCTGGTTGGAGACAGTCCGAACCACAAGTACCGGGTCCATGGTTCTGGCCGTATACTGGGGGGACGGGGACGACTCCCATTAACCCCTGACTATACCTGGGATACGCTTATCACAATGCCTTTCTGGTCTGTGCTGAAGCAGGGCATTCTGGCAGCCAAGTGGCTTGACCTTTATTAGTGAGCCTGGTTACCCCCTCTCGGAACCACAGACTTAGAAATCGCCAGCTCATATACAGTGCATAAAATATATTTATATATATACACCCTTATACACCATTTTAATAAAAAATATCACAAAATTCTTCTAAGTCCCTCGGGAAGAGTGAAAGACGCGCACGTTCATTTTCAGAGCTCCTAGACCTTCCTATAAGAAGTTAGCCAAAAAGTAGCTTCGAAAAACGCTTAGGTTAAGTTTCAGAGTTGCTTCTAATGTACCAAAGCTGGACTTAGACATAATTTCACTCTCACAACATTATGGCTGGTTGGAGACAGTCCGAACCACAAGTACCGGGTCCATGGTTCTGGCCGTATACTGGGGGGACGGGGACGACTCCCATTAACCCCTGACTATACCGGGGATACGCTTATCACAATGCCTTTCTGGTCTGTGCTGAAGCAGGGCATTCTGGCAGCCAAGTGGCTTGACCTTTATTAGTGAGCCTGGTTACCCCCTCTCGGAACCACAGACTTAGAAATCGCCAGCTCATATATAGTGCATAAAATATATTTATATATATACCCTTATACACCATTTTAATAAAAAATATCACAAAATTCTTCTAAGTCCCTCGGGAAGAGTGAAAGACGCGCACGTTCATTTTCAGAGCTCCTAGACCTTCCTATAAGAAGTTAGCCAAAAAGTAGCTTCGAAAAACGCTTAGGTTAAGTTTCAGAGTTGCTTCTAATGTACCAAAGCTGGACTTAGACATAATTTCACTCTCACAACATTATGGCTGGTTGGAGACAGTCCGAACCACAAGTACCGGGTCCATGGTTCTGGCCGTATACTGGGGGGACGGGGACGACTCCCATTAACCCCTGACTATACCGGGGATACGCTTATCACAATGCCTTTCTGGTCTGTGCTGAAGCAGGGCATTCTGGCAGCCAAGTGGCTTGACCTTTATTAGTGAGCCTGGTTACCCCCTCTCGGAACCACAGACTTAGAAATCGCCAGCTCATATACAGTGCATAAAATATATTTATATATATACACCCTTATACACCATTTTAATAAAAAATATCACAACATTCTTCTAAGTCCCTCGGGAAGAGTGAAAGACGCGCACGTTCATTTTCAGAGCTCCTAGACCTTCCTATAAGAAGTTAGCCAAAAAGTAGCTTCGAAAAACGCTTAGGTTAAGTTTCAGAGTTGCTTCTAATGTACCAAAGCTGGACTTAGACATAATTTCACTCTCACAACATTATGGCTGGTTGGAGACAGTCCGAACCACAAGTACCGGGTCCATGGTTCTGGCCGTATACTGGGGGGACGGGGACGACTCCCATTAACCCCTGACTATACCGGGGATACGCTTATCACAATGCCTTTCTGGTCTGTGCTGAAGCAGGGCATTCTGGCAGCCAAGTGGCTTGACCTTTATTAGTGAGCCTGGTTACCCCCTCTCGGAGCCACAGACTTAGAAATCGCCAGCTCATATACAGTGCATAAAATATATTTATATATATACACCCTTATACACCATTTTAATAAAAAATATCACAAAATTCTTCTAAGTCCCTCGGGAAGAGTGAAAGACGCGCACGTTCATTTTCAGAGCTCCTAGACCTTCCTATAAGAAGTTAGCCAAAAAGTAGCTTCGAAAAACGCTTAGGTTAAGTTTCAGAGTTGCTTCTAATGTACCAAAGCTGGACTTAGACATAATTTCACTCTCACAACATTATGGCTGGTTGGAGCCAGTCCGAACCACAAGTACCGGGTCCATGGTTCTGGCCGTATACTGGGGGGACGGGGACGACTCCCATTAACCCCTGACTATACCGGGGATACGCTTATCACAATGCCTTTCTGGTCTGTGCTGAAGCAGGGCATTCTGGCAGCCAAGTGGCTTGACCTTTATTAGTGAGCCTGGTTACCCCCTCTCGGAACCACAGACTTAGAAATCGCCAGCTCATATACAGTGCATAAAATATATTTATATATATACCCTTATACACCATTTTAATAAAAAATATCACAAAATTCTTCTAAGTCCCTCGGGAAGAGTGAAAGACGCGCACGTTCATTTTCAGAGCTCCTAGACCTTCCTATAAGAAGTTAGCCAAAAAGTAGCTTCGAAAAACGCTTAGGTTAAGTTTCAGAGTTGCTTCTAATGTACCAAAGCTGGACTTAGACATAATTTCACTCTCACAACATTATGGCTGGTTGGAGCCAGTCCGAACCACAAGTACCGGGTCCATGGTTCTGGCCGTATACTGGGGGGACGGGGACGACTCCCATTAACCCCTGACTATACCGGGGATACGCTTATCACAATGCCTTTCTGGTCTGTGCTGAAGCAGGGCATTCTGGCAGCCAAGTGGCTTGACCTTTATTAGTGAGCCTGGTTACCCCCTCTCGGAACCACAGACTTAGAAATCGCCAGCTCATATACAGTGCATAAAATATATTTATATATATACCCTTATACACCATTTTAATAAAAAATATCACAAAATTCTTCTAAGTCCCTCGGGAAGAGTGAAAGACGCGCACGTTCATTTTCAGAGCTCCTAGACCTTCCTATAAGAAGTTAGCCAAAAAGTAGCTTCGAAAAACGCTTAGGTTAAGTTTCAGAGTTGCTTCTAATGTACCAAAGCTGGACTTAGACATAATTTCACTCTCACAACATTATGGCTGGTTGGAGACAGTCCGAACCACAAGTACCGGGTCCATGGTTCTGGCCGTATACTGGGGGGACGGGGACGACTCCCATTAACCCCTGACTATACCGGGGATACGCTTATCACAATGCCTTTCTGGTCTGTGCTGAAGCAGGGCATTCTGGCAGCCAAGTGGCTTGACCTTTATTAGTGAGCCTGGTTACCCCCTCTCGGAGCCACAGACTTAGAAATCGCCAGCTCATATACAGTGCATAAAATATATTTATATATATACACCCTTATACACCATTTTAATAAAAAATATCACAAAATTCTTCTAAGTCCCTCGGGAAGAGTGAAAGACGCGCACGTTCATTTTCAGAGCTCCTAGACCTTCCTATAAGAAGTTAGCCAAAAAGTAGCTTCGAAAAACGCTTAGGTTAAGTTTCAGAGTTGCTTCTAATGTACCAAAGCTGGACTTAGACATAATTTCACTCTCACAACATTATGGCTGGTTGGAGCCAGTCCGAACCACAACTACCGGGTCCATGGTTCTGGCCGTATACTGGGGGGACGGGGACGACTCCCATTAACCCCTGACTATACCGGGGATACGCTTATCACAATGCCTTTCTGGTCTGTGCTGAAGCAGGGCATTCTGGCAGCCAAGTGGCTTGACCTTTATTAGTGAGCCTGGTTACCCCCTCTCGGAACCACAGACTTAGAAATCGCCAGCTCATATACAGTGCATAAAATATATTTATATATATACCCTTATACACCATTTTAATAAAAAATATCACAAAATTCTTCTAAGTCCCTCGGGAAGAGTGAAAGACGCGCACGTTCATTTTCAGAGCTCCTAGACCTTCCTATAAGAAGTTAGCCAAAAAGTAGCTTCGAAAAACGCTTAGGTTAAGTTTCAGAGTTGCTTCTAATGTACCAAAGCTGGACTTAGACATAATTTCACTCTCACAACATTATGGCTGGTTGGAGACAGTCCGAACCACAAGTACCGGGTCCATGGTTCTGGCCGTATACTGGGGGGACGGGGACGACTCCCATTAACCCCTGACTATACCGGGGATACGCTTATCACAATGCCTTTCTGGTCTGTGCTGAAGCAGGGCATTCTGGCAGCCAAGTGGCTTGACCTTTATTAGTGAGCCTGGTTACCCCCTCTCGGAACCACAGACTTAGAAATCGCCAGCTCATATACAGTGCATAAAATATATTTATATATATACACCCTTATACACCATTTTAATAAAAAATATCACAAAATTCTTCTAAGTCCCTCGGGAAGAGTGAAAGACGCGCACGTTCATTTTCAGAGCTCCTAGACCTTCCTATAAGAAGTTAGCCAAAAAGTAGCTTCGAAAAACGCTTAGGTTAAGTTTCAGAGTTGCTTCTAATGTACCAAAGCTGGACTTAGACATAATTTCACTCTCACAACATTATGGCTGGTTGGAGACAGTCCGAACCACAAGTACCGGGTCCATGGTTCTGGCCGTATACTGGGGGGACGGGGACGACTCCCATTAACCCCTGACTATACCGGGGATACGCTTATCACAATGCCTTTCTGGTCTGTGCTGAAGCAGGGCATTCTGGCAGCCAAGTGGCTTGACCTTTATTAGTGAGCCTGGTTACCCCCTCTCGGAGCCACAGACTTAGAAATCGCCAGCTCATATACAGTGCATAAAATATATTTATATATATACACCCTTATACACCATTTTAATAAAAAATATCACAAAATTCTTCTAAGTCCCTCGGGAAGAGTGAAAGACGCGCACGTTCATTTTCAGAGCTCCTAGACCTTCCTATAAGAAGTTAGCCAAAAAGTAGCTTCGAAAAACGCTTAGGTTAAGTTTCAGAGTTGCTTCTAATGTACCAAAGCTGGACTTAGACATAATTTCACTCTCACAACATTATGGCTGGTTGGAGACAGTCCGAACCACAAGTACCGGGTCCATGGTTCTGGCCGTATACTGGGGGGACGGGGACGACTCCCATTAACCCCTGACTATACCGGGGATACGCTTATCACAATGCCTTTCTGGTCTGTGCTGAAGCAGGGCATTCTGGCAGCCAAGTGGCTTGACCTTTATTAGTGAGCCTGGTTACCCCCTCTCGGAACCACAGACTTAGAAATCGCCAGCTCATATACAGTGCATAAAATATATTTATATATATACCCTTATACACCATTTTAATAAAAAATATCACAAAATTCTTCTAAGTCCCTCGGGAAGAGTGAAAGACGCGCACGTTCATTTTCAGAGCTCCTAGACCTTCCTATAAGAAGTTAGCCAAAAAGTAGCTTCGAAAAACGCTTAGGTTAAGTTTCAGAGTTGCTTCTAATGTACCAAAGCTGGACTTAGACATAATTTCACTCTCACAACATTATGGCTGGTTGGAGACAGTCCGAACCACAAGTACCGGGTCCATGGTTCTGGCCGTATACTGGGGGGACGGGGACGACTCCCATTAACCCCTGACTATACCGGGGATACGCTTATCACAATGCCTTTCTGGTCTGTGCTGAAGCAGGGCATTCTGGCAGCCAAGTGGCTTGACCTTTATTAGTGAGCCTGGTTACCCCCTCTCGGAACCACAGACTTAGAAATCGCCAGCTCATATACAGTGCATAAAATATATTTATATATATACCCTTATACACCATTTTAATAAAAAAGATCACAAAATTCTTCTAAGTCCCTCGGGAAGAGTGAAAGACGCGCACGTTCATTTTCAGAGCTCCTAGACCTTCCTATAAGAAGTTAGCCAAAAAGTAGCTTCGAAAAACGCTTAGGTTAAGTTTCAGAGTTGCTTCTAATGTACCAAAGCTGGACTTAGACATAATTTCACTCTCACAACATTATGGCTGGTTGGAGACAGTCCGAACCACAAGTACCGGGTCCATGGTTCTGGCCGTATACTGGGGGGACGGGGACGACTCCCATTAACCCCTGACTATACCGGGGATACGCTTATCACAATGCCTTTCTGGTTTGTGCTGAAGCAGGGCATTCTGGCAGCCAAGTGGCTTGACCTTTATTAGTGAGCCTGGTTACCCCCTCTCGGAACCACAGACTTAGAAATCGCCAGCTCATATACAGTGCATAAAATATATTTATATATATACCCTTATACACCATTTTAATAAAAAATATCACAAAATTCTTCTAAGTCCCTCGGGAAGAGTGAAAGACGCGCACGTTCATTTTCAGAGCTCCTAGACCTTCCTATAAGAAGTTAGCCAAAAAGTAGCTTCGAAAAACGCTTAGGTTAAGTTTCAGAGTTGCTTCTAATGTACCAAAGCTGGACTTAGACATAATTTCACTCTCACAACATTATGGCTGGTTGGAGCCAGTCCGAACCACAAGTACCGGGTCCATGGTTCTGGCCGTATACTGGGGGGACGGGGACGACTCCCATTAACCCCTGACTATACCGGGGATACGCTTATCACAATGCCTTTCTGGTCTGTGCTGAAGCAGGGCATTCTGGCAGCCAAGTGGCTTGACCTTTATTAGTGAGCCTGGTTACCCCCTCTCGGAACCACAGACTTAGAAATCGCCAGCTCATATACAGTGCATAAAATATATTTATATATATACCCTTATACACCATTTTAATAAAAAATATCACAAAATTCTTCTAAGTCCCTCGGGAAGAGTGAAAGACGCGCACGTTCATTTTCAGAGCTCCTAGACCTTCCTATAAGAAGTTAGCCAAAAAGTAGCTTCGAAAAACGCTTAGGTTAAGTTTCAGAGTTGCTTCTAATGTACCAAAGCTGGACTTAGACATAATTTCACTCTCACAACATTATGGCTGGTTGGAGCCAGTCCGAACCACAAGTACCGGGTCCATGGTTCTGGCCGTATACTGGGGGGACGGGGACGACTCCCATTAACCCCTGACTATACCGGGGATACGCTTATCACAATGCCTTTCTGGTCTGTGCTGAAGCAGGGCATTCTGGCAGCCAAGTGGCTTGACCTTTATTAGTGAGCCTGGTTACCCCCTCTCGGAACCACAGACTTAGAAATCGCCAGCTCATATACAGTGCATAAAATATATTTATATATATACCCTTATACACCATTTTAATAAAAAATATCACAAAATTCTTCTAAGTCCCTCGGGAAGAGTGAAAGACGCGCACGTTCATTTTCAGAGCTCCTAGACCTTCCTATAAGAAGTTAGCCAAAAAGTAGCTTCGAAAAACGCTTAGGTTAAGTTTCAGAGTTGCTTCTAATGTACCAAAGCTGGACTTAGACATAATTTCACTCTCACAACATTATGGCTGGTTGGAGACAGTCCGAACCACAAGTACCGGGTCCATGGTTCTGGCCGTATACTGGGGGGACGGGGACGACTCCCATTAACCCCTGACTATACCGGGGATACGCTTATCACAATGCCTTTCTGGTCTGTGCTGAAGCAGGGCATTCTGGCAGCCAAGTGGCTTGACCTTTATTAGTGAGCCTGGTTACCCCCTCTCGGAACCACAGACTTAGAAATCGCCAGCTCATATACAGTGCATAAAATATATTTATATATATACCCTTATACACCATTTTAATAAAAAAGATCACAAAATTCTTCTAAGTCCCTCGGGAAGAGTGAAAGACGCGCACGTTCATTTTCAGAGCTCCTAGACCTTCCTATAAGAAGTTAGCCAAAAAGTAGCTTCGAAAAACGCTTAGGTTAAGTTTCAGAGTTGCTTCTAATGTACCAAAGCTGGACTTAGACATAATTTCACTCTCACAACATTATGGCTGGTTGGAGACAGTCCGAACCACAAGTACCGGGTCCATGGTTCTGGCCGTATACTGGGGGGACGGGGACGACTCCCATTAACCCCTGACTATACCGGGGATACGCTTATCACAATGCCTTTCTGGTCTGTGCTGAAGCAGGGCATTCTGGCAGCCAAGTGGCTTGACCTTTATTAGTGAGCCTGGTTACCCCCTCTCGGAACCACAGACTTAGAAATCGCCAGCTCATATACAGTGCATAAAATATATTTATATATATACCCTTATACACCATTTTAATAAAAAAGATCACAAAATTCTTCTAAGTCCCTCGGGAAGAGTGAAAGACGCGCACGTTCATTTTCAGAGCTCCTAGACCTTCCTATAAGAAGTTAGCCAAAAAGTAGCTTCGAAAAACGCTTAGGTTAAGTTTCAGAGTTGCTTCTAATGTACCAAAGCTGGACTTAGACATAATTTCACTTTCACAACATTATGGCTGGTTGGAGACAGTCCGAACCACAAGTACCGGGTCCATGGTTCTTGCCGTATACTGGGGGGACGGGGACGACTCCCATTAACCCCTGACTATACCGGGGATACGCTTATCACAATGCCTTTCTGGTCTGTGCTGAAGCAGGGCATTCTGGCAGCCAAGTGGCTTGACCTTTATTAGTGAGCCTGGTTACCCCCTCTCGGAACCACAGACTTAGAAATCGCCAGCTCATATACAGTGCATAAAATATATTTATATATATACCCTTATACACCATTTTAATAAAAAATATCACAAAATTCTTCTAAGTCCCTCGGGAAGAGTGAAAGACGCGCACGTTCATTTTCAGAGCTCCTAGACCTTCCTATAAGAAGTTAGCCAAAAAGTAGCTTCGAAAAACGCTTAGGTTAAGTTTCAGAGTTGCTTCTAATGTACCAAAGCTGGACTTAGACATAATTTCACTCTCACAACATTATGGCTGGTTGGAGACAGTCCGAACCACAAGTACCGGGTCCATGGTTCTGGCCGTATACTGGGGGGACGGGGACGACTCCCATTAACCCCTGACTATACCGGGGATACGCTTATCACAATGCCTTTCTGGTCTGTGCTGAAGCAGGGCATTCTGGCAGCCAAGTGGCTTGACCTTTATTAGTGAGCCTGGTTACCCCCTCTCGGAACCACAGACTTAGAAATCGCCAGCTCATATACAGTGCATAAAATATATTTATATATATACCCTTATACACCATTTTAATAAAAAAGATCACAAAATTCTTCTAAGTCCCTCGGGAAGAGTGAAAGACGCGCACGTTCATTTTCAGAGCTCCTAGACCTTCCTATAAGAAGTTAGCCAAAAAGTAGCTTCGAAAAACGCTTAGGTTAAGTTTCAGAGTTGCTTCTAATGTACCAAAGCTGGACTTAGACATAATTTCACTCTCACAACATTATGGCTGGTTGGAGACAGTCCGAACCACAAGTACCGGGTCCATGGTTCTGGCCGTATACTGGGGGGACGGGGACGACTCCCATTAACCCCTGACTATACTGGGGATACGCTTATCACAATGCCTTTCTGGTCTGTGCTGAAGCAGGGCATTCTGGCAGCCAAGTGGCTTGACCTTTATTAGTGAGCCTGGTTACCCCCTCTCGGAGCCACAGACTTAGAAATCGCCAGCTCATATACAGTGCATAAAATATATTTATATATATACACCCTTATACACCATTTTAATAAAAAATATCACAAAATTCTTCTAAGTCCCTCGGGAAGAGTGAAAGACGCGCACGTTCATTTTCAGAGCTCCTAGACCTTCCTATAAGAAGTTAGCTAAAAAGTAGCTTCGAAAAACGCTTAGGTTAAGTTTCAGAGTTGCTTCTAATGTACCAAAGCTGGACTTAGACATAATTTCACTCTCACAACATTATGGCTGGTTGGAGACAGTCCGAACCACAAGTACCGGGTCCATGGTTCTGGCCGTATACTGGGGGGACGGGGACGACTCCCATTAACCCCTGACTATACCGGGGATACGCTTATCACAATGCCTTTCTGGTCTGTGCTGAAGCAGGGCATTCTGGCAGCCAAGTGGCTTGACCTTTATTAGTGAGCCTGGTTACCCCCTCTCGGAGCCACAGACTTAGAAATCGCCAGCTCATATACAGTGCATAAAATATATTTATATATATACACCCTTCTACACCATTTTAATAAAAAAGATCACAAAATTCTTCTAAGTCCCTCGGGAAGAGTGAAAGACGCGCACGTTCATTTTCAGAGCTCCTAGACCTTCCTATAAGAAGTTAGCCAAAAAGTAGCTTCGAAAAACGCTTAGGTTAAGTTTCAGAGTTGCTTCTAATGTACCAAAGCTGGACTTAGACATAATTTCACTCTCACAACATTATGGCTGGTTGGAGACAGTCCGAACCACAAGTACCGGGTCCATGGTTCTGGCCGTATACTGGGGGGACGGGGACGACTCCCATTAACCCCTGACTATACCGGGGATACGCTTATCACAATGCCTTTCTGGTCTGTGCTGAAGCAGGGCATTCTGGCAGCCAAGTGGCTTGACCTTTATTAGTGAGCCTGGTTACCCCCTCTCGGAACCACAGACTTAGAAATCGCCAGCTCATATACAGTGCATAAAATATATTTATATATACCCTTATACACCATTTTAATAAAAAAGATCACAAAATTCTTCTAAGTCCCTCGGGAAGAGTGAAAGACGCGCACGTTCATTTTCAGAGCTCCTAGACCTTCCTATAAGAAGTTAGCCAAAAAGTAGCTTCGAAAAACGCTTAGGTTAAGTTTCAGAGTTGCTTCTAATGTACCAAAGCTGGACTTAGACATAATTTCACTCTCACAACATTATGGCTGGTTGGAGACAGTCCGAACCACAAGTACCGGGTCCATGGTTCTGGCCGTATACTGGGGGGACGGGGACGACTCCCATTAACCCCTGACTATACCGGGGATACGCTTATCACAATGCCTTTCTGGTCTGTGCTGAAGCAGGGCATTCTGGCAGCCAAGTGGCTTGACCTTTATTAGTGAGCCTGGTTACCCCCTCTCGGAACCACAGACTTAGAAATCGCCAGCTCATATACAGTGCATAAAATATATTTATATATATACCCTTATACACCATTTTAATAAAAAAGATCACAAAATTCTTCTAAGTCCCTCGGGAAGAGTGAAAGACGCGCACGTTCATTTTCAGAGCTCCTAGACCTTCCTATAAGAAGTTAGCCAAAAAGTAGCTTCGAAAAACGCTTAGGTTAAGTTTCAGAGTTGCTTCTAATGTACCAAAGCTGGACTTAGACATAATTTCACTCTCACAACATTATGGCTGGTTGGAGACAGTCCGAACCACAAGTACCGGGTCCATGGTTCTGGCCGTATACTGGGGGGACGGGGACGACTCCCATTAACCCCTGACTATACTGGGGATACGCTTATCACAATGCCTTTCTGGTCTGTGCTGAAGCAGGGCATTCTGGCAGCCAAGTGGCTTGACCTTTATTAGTGAGCCTGGTTACCCCCTCTCGGAGCCACAGACTTAGAAATCGCCAGCTCATATACAGTGCATAAAATATATTTATATATATACACCCTTATACACCATTTTAATAAAAAATATCACAAAATTCTTCTAAGTCCCTCGGGAAGAGTGAAAGACGCGCACGTTCATTTTCAGAGCTCCTAGACCTTCCTATAAGAAGTTAGCTAAAAAGTAGCTTCGAAAAACGCTTAGGTTAAGTTTCAGAGTTGCTTCTAATGTACCAAAGCTGGACTTAGACATAATTTCACTCTCACAACATTATGGCTGGTTGGAGACAGTCCGAACCACAAGTACCGGGTCCATGGTTCTGGCCGTATACTGGGGGGACGGGGACGACTCCCATTAACCCCTGACTATACCGGGGATACGCTTATCACAATGCCTTTCTGGTCTGTGCTGAAGCAGGGCATTCTGGCAGCCAAGTGGCTTGACCTTTATTAGTGAGCCTGGTTACCCCCTCTCGGAGCCACAGACTTAGAAATCGCCAGCTCATATACAGTGCATAAAATATATTTATATATATACACCCTTCTACACCATTTTAATAAAAAATATCACAAAATTCTTCTAAGTCCCTCGGGAAGAGTGAAAGACGCGCACGTTCATTTTCAGAGCTCCTAGACCTTCCTATAAGAAGTTAGCCAAAAAGTAGCTTCGAAAAACGCTTAGGTTAAGTTTCAGAGTTGCTTCTAATGTACCAAAGCTGGACTTAGACATAATTTCACTCTCACAACATTATGGCTGGTTGGAGACAGTCCGAACCACAAGTACCGGGTCCATGGTTCTGGCCGTATACTGGGGGGACGGGGACGACTCCCATTAACCCCTGACTATACCGGGGATACGCTTATCACAATGCCTTTCTGGTCTGTGCTGAAGCAGGGCATTCTGGCAGCCAAGTGGCTTGACTTCTATTAGTGAGCCTGGTTACCCCCTCTCGGAACCACAGACTTAGAAATCGCCAGCTCATATACAGTGCATAAAATATATTTATATATATACCCTTATACACCATTTTAATAAAAAATATCACAAAATTCTTCTAAGTCCCTCGGGAAGAGTGAAAGACGCGCACGTTCATTTTCAGAGCTCCTAGACCTTCCTATAAGAAGTTAGCCAAAAAGTAGCTACGAAAAACGCTTAGGTTAAGTTTCAGAGTTGCTTCTAATGTACCAAAGCTGGACTTAGACATAATTTCACTCTAACAACATTATGGCTGGTTGGAGACAGTCCGAACCACAAGTACCGGGTCCATGGTTCTGGCCGTATACTGGGGGGACGGGGACGACTCCCATTAACCCCTGACTATACCGGGGATACGCTTATCACAATGCCTTTCTGGTCTGTGCTGAAGCAGGGCATTCTGGCAGCCAAGTGGCTTGACCTTTATTAGTGAGCCTGGTTACCCCCTCTCGGAACCACAGACTTAGAAATCGCCAGCTCATATACAGTGCATAAAATATATTTATATATATACACCCTTATACACCATTTTAATAAAAAATATCACAAAATTCTTCTAAGTCCCTCGGGAAGAGTGAAAGACGCGCACGTTCATTTTCAGAGCTCCTAGACCTTCCTATAAGAAGTTAGCCAAAAAGTAGCTTCGAAAAACGCTTAGGTTAAGTTTCAGAGTTGCTTCTAATGTACCAAAGCTGGACTTAGACATAATTTCACTCTCACAACATTATGGCTGGTTGGAGACAGTCCGAACCACAAGTACCGGGTCCATGGTTCTGGCCGTATACTGGGGGGACGGGGACGACTCCCATTAACCCCTGACTATACCGGGGATACGCTTATCACAATGCCTTTCTGGTCTGTGCTGAAGCAGGGCATTCTGGCAGCCAAGTGGCTTGACCTTTATTAGTGAGCCTGGTAACCCCCTCTCGGAGCCACAGACATAGAAATCGCCAGCTCATATACAGTGCATAAAATATATTTATATATATACACCCTTATACACCATTTTAATAAAAAATATCACAAAATTCTTCTAAGTCCCTCGGGAAGAGTGAAAGACGCGCACGTTCATTTTCAGAGCTCCTAGACCTTCCTATAAGAAGTTAGCCAAAAAGTAGCTTCGAAAAACGCTTAGGTTAAGTTTCAGAGTTGCTTCTAATGTACCAAAGCTGGACTTAGACATAATTTCACTCTCACAACATTATGGCTGGTTGGAGACAGTCCGAACCACAAGTACCGGGTCCATGGTTCTGGCCGTATACTGGGGGGACGGGGACGACTCCCATTAACCCCTGACTATACCGGGGATACGCTTATCACAATGCCTTTCTGGTCTGTGCTGAAGCAGGGCATTCTGGCAGCCAAGTGGCTTGACCTTTATTAGTGAGCCTGGTTACCCCCTCTCGGAGCCACAGACTTAGAAATCGCCAGCTCATATACAGTGCATAAAATATATTTATATATATACACCCTTATACACCATTTTAATAAAAAATATCACAAAATTCTTCTAAGTCCCTCGGGAAGAGTGAAAGACGCGCACGTTCATTTTCAGAGCTCCTAGACCTTCCTATAAGAAGTTAGCTAAAAAGTAGCTTCGAAAAACGCTTAGGTTAAGTTTCAGAGTTGCTTCTAATGTACCAAAGCTGGACTTAGACATAATTTCACTCTCACAACATTATGGCTGGTTGGAGACAGTCCGAACCACAAGTACCGGGTCCATGGTTCTGGCCGTATACTGGGGGGACGGGGACGACTCCCATTAACCCCTGACTATACCGGGGATACGCTTATCACAATGCCTTTCTGGTCTGTGCTGAAGCAGGGCATTCTGGCAGCCAAGTGGCTTGACCTTTATTAGTGAGCCTGGTTACCCCCTCTCGGAGCCACAGACTTAGAAATCGCCAGCTCATATACAGTGCATAAAATATATTTATATATATACACCCTTCTACACCATTTTAATAAAAAATATCACAAAATTCTTCTAAGTCCCTCGGGAAGAGTGAAAGACGCGCACGTTCATTTTCAGAGCTCCTAGACCTTCCTATAAGAAGTTAGCCAAAAAGTAGCTTCGAAAAACGCTTAGGTTAAGTTTCAGAGTTGCTTCTAATGTACCAAAGCTGGACTTAGACATAATTTCACTCTCACAACATTATGGCTGGTTGGAGACAGTCCGAACCACAAGTACCGGGTCCATGGTTCTGGCCGTATACTGGGGGGACGGGGACGACTCCCATTAACCCCTGACTATACCGGGGATACGCTTATCACAATGCCTTTCTGGTCTGTGCTGAAGCAGGGCATTCTGGCAGCCAAGTGGCTTGACTTTTATTAGTGAGCCTGGTTACCCCCTCTCGGAACCACAGACTTAGAAATCGCCAGCTCATATACAGTGCATAAAATATATTTTTATATATACCCTTATACACCATTTTAATAAAAAATATCACAAAATTCTTCTAAGTCCCTCGGGAAGAGTGAAAGACGCGCACGTTCATTTTCAGAGCTCCTAGACCTTCCTATAAGAAGTTAGCCAAAAAGTAGCTTCGAAAAACGCTTAGGTTAAGTTTCAGAGTTGCTTCTAATGTACCAAAGCTGGACTTAGACATAATTTCACTCTCACAACATTATGGCTGGTTGGAGACAGTCCGAACCACAAGTACCGGGTCCATGGTTCTGGCCGTATACTGGGGGGACGGGGACGACTCCCATTAACCCCTGACTATACCGGGGATACGCTTATCACAATGCCTTTCTGGTCTGTGCTGAAGCAGGGCATTCTGGCAGCCAAGTGGCTTGACCTTTATTAGTGAGCCTGGTTACCCCCTCTCGGAACCACAGACTTAGAAATCGCCAGCTCATATACAGTGCATAAAATATATTTATATATATACACCCTTATACACCATTTTAATAAAAAATATCACAAAATTCTTCTAAGTCCCTCGGGAAGAGTGAAAGACGCGCACGTTCATTTTCAGAGCTCCTAGACCTTCCTATAAGAAGTTAGCCAAAAAGTAGCTTCGAAAAACGCTTAGGTTAAGTTTCAGAGTTGCTTCTAATGTACCAAAGCTGGACTTAGACATAATTTCACTCTCACAACATTATGGCTGGTTGGAGACAGTCCGAACCACAAGTACCGGGTCCATGGTTCTGGCCGTATACTGGGGGGACGGGGACGACTCCCATTAACCCCTGACTATACCGGGGATACGCTTATCACAATGCCTTTCTGGTCTGTGCTGAAGCAGGGCATTCTGGCAGCCAAGTGGCTTGACCTTTATTAGTGAGCCTGGTTACCCCCTCTCGGAGCCACAGACTTAGAAATCGCCAGCTCATATACAGTGCATAAAATATATTTATATATATACACCCTTATACACCATTTTAATAAAAAATATCACAAAATTCTTCTAAGTCCCTCGGGAAGAGTGAAAGACGCGCACGTTCATTTTCAGAGCTCCTAGACCTTCCTATAAGAAGTTAGCCAAAAAGTAGCTTCGAAAAACGCTTAGGTTAAGTTTCAGAGTTGCTTCTAATGTACCAAAGCTGGACTTAGACATAATTTCACTCTCACAACATTATGGCTGGTTGGAGCCAGTCCGAACCACAAGTACCGGGTCCATGGTTCTGGCCGTATACTGGGGGGACGGGGACGACTCCCATTAACCCCTGACTATACCGGGGATACGCTTATCACAATGCCTTTCTGGTCTGTGCTGAAGCAGGGCATTCTGGCAGCCAAGTGGCTTGACCTTTATTAGTGAGCCTGGTTACCCCCTCTCGGAACCACAGACTTAGAAATCGCCAGCTCATATACAGTGCATAAAATATATTTATATATATACCCTTATACACCATTTTAATAAAAAATATCACAAAATTCTTCTAAGTCCCTCGGGAAGAGTGAAAGACGCGCACGTTCATTTTCAGAGCTCCTAGACCTTCCTATAAGAAGTTAGCCAAAACGTAGCTTCGAAAAACGCTTAGGTTAAGTTTCAGAGTTGATTCTAATGTACCAAAGCTGGACTTAGACATAATTTCACTCTCACAACATTATGGCTGGTTGGAGACAGTCCGAACCACAAGTACCGGGTCCATGGTTCTGGCCGTATACTGGGGGGACGGGGACGACTCCCATTAACCCCTGACTATACCGGGGATACGCTT
This sequence comes from Ascaphus truei, assembly GCF_040206685.1. NCBI lineage: Eukaryota > Metazoa > Chordata > Amphibia > Anura > Ascaphidae > Ascaphus > Ascaphus truei. Next base: position 393,818 of record NW_027454112.1, on the reverse strand, counting down.
ATCACAATGCCTTTCTGGTCTGTGCTGAAGCAGGGCATTCTGGCAGCCAAGTGGCTTGACCTTTATTAGTGAGCCTGGTTACCCCCTCTCGGAACCACAGACTTAGAAATCGCCAGCTCATATACAGTGCATAAAATATATTTATATATATACCCTTATACACCATTTTAATAAAAAATATCACAAAATTCTTCTAAGTCCCTCGGGAAGAGTGAAAGACGCGCACGTTCATTTTCAGCGCTCCTAGACCTTCCTATAAGAAGTTAGCCAAAAAGTAGCTTCGAAAAACGCTTAGGTTAAGTTTCAGAGTTGCTTCTAATGTACCAAAGCTGGACTTAGACATAATTTCACTCTCACAACATTATGGCTGGTTGGAGACAGTCCGAACCACAAGTACCGGGTCCATGGTTCTGGCCGTATACTGGGGGGACGGGGACGACTCCCATTAACCCCTGACTATACCGGGGATACGCTTATCACAATGCCTTTCTGGTCTGTGCTGAAGCAGGGCATTCTGGCAGCCAAGTGGCTTGACCTTTATTAGTGAGCCTGGTTACCCCCTCTCGGAACCACAGACTTAGAAATCGCCAGCTCATATACAGTGCATAAAATATATTTATATATATACCCTTATACACCATTTTAATAAAAAATATCACAAAATTCTTCTAAGTCCCTCGGGAAGAGTGAAAGACGCGCACGTTAATTTTCAGAGCTCCTAGACCTTCCTATAAGAAGTTAGCCAAAAAGTAGCTTCGAAAAACGCTTAGGTTAAGTTTCAGAGTTGCTTCTAATGTACCAAAGCTGGACTTAGACATAATTTCACTCTCACAACATTATGGCTGGTTGGAGACAGTCCGAACCACAAGTACCGGGTCCATGGTTCTGGCCGTATACTGGGGGGACGGGGACGACTCCCATTAACCCCTGACTATACCGGGGATACGCTTATCACAATGCCTTTCTGGTCTGTGCTGAAGCAGGGCATTCTGGCAGCCAAGTGGCTTGACCTTTATTAGTGAGCCTGGTTACCCCCTCTCGGAACCACAGACTTAGAAATCGCCAGCTCATATACAGTGCATAAAATATATTTATATATATACCCTTATACACCATTTTAATAAAAAATATCACAAAATTCTTCTAAGTCCCTCGGGAAGAGTGAAAGACGCGCACGTTAATTTTCAGAGCTTCTAGACCTTCCTATAAGAAGTTAGCCAAAAAGTAGCTTCGAAAAACGCTTAGGTTAAGTTTCAGAGTTGCTTCTAATGTACCAAAGCTGGACTTAGACATAATTTCACTCTCACAACATTATGGCTGGTTGGAGACAGTCCGAACCACAAGTACCGGGTCCATGGTTCTGGCCGTATACTGGGGGGACGGGGACGACTCCCATTAACCCCTGACTATACCGGGGATACGCTTATCACAATGCCTTTCTGGTCTGTGCTGAAGCAGGGCATTCTGGCAGCCAAGTGGCTTGACCTTTATTAGTGAGCCTGGTTACCCCCTCTCGGAACCACAGACTTAGAAATCGCCAGCTCATATACAGTGCATAAAATATATTTATATATATACCCTTATACACCATTTTAATAAAAAATATCACAAAATTCTTCTAAGTCTCTCAGGAAGAGTGAAAGACGCGCACGTTCATTTTCAGAGCTCCTAGACCTTCCTATAAGAAGTTAGCCAAAAAGTAGCTTCGAAAAACGCTTAGGTAAAGTTTCAGAGTTGCTTCTAATGTACCAAAGCTGGACTTAGACATAATTTCACTCTCACAACATTATGGCTGGTTGGAGACAGTCCGAACCACAAGTACCGGGTCCATGGTTCTGGCCGTATACTGGGGTGACGGGGACGCGTCCCATTAACCCCTGACTATACCGGGGATACGCTTATCACAATGCCTTTCTGGTCTGTGCTGAAGCAGGGCATTCTGGCAGCCAAGTGGCTTGACCTTTATTAGTGAGCCTGGTTACCCCCTCTCGGAACCACAGACTTAGAAATCGCCAGCTCATATACAGTGCATAAAATATATTTATATATATACCCTTATACACCATTTTAATAAAAAATATCACAAAATTCTTCTAAGTCCCTCGGGAAGAGTGAAAGACGCGCACGTTCATTTTCAGAGCTCCTAGACCTTCCTATAAGAAGTTAGCCAAAAAGTAGCTTCGAAAAACGCTTAGGTTAAGTTTCAGAGTTGCTTCTAATGTACCAAAGCTGGACTTAGACATAATTTCACTCTCACAACATTATGGCTGGTTGGAGACAGTCCGAACCACAAGTACCGGGTCCATGGTTCTGGCCGTATACTGGGGGGACGGGGACGACTCCCATTAACCCCTGACTATACCGGGGATACGCTTATCACAATGCCTTTCTGGTCTGTGCTGAAGCAGGGCATTCTGGCAGCCAAGTGGCTTGACCTTTATTAGTGAGCCTGGTTACCCCCTCTCGGAACCACAGACTTAGAAATCGCCAGCTCATATACAGTGCATAAAATATATTTATATATATACCCTTATACACCATTTTAATAAAAAATATCACAAAATTCTTCTAAGTCTCTCAGGAAGAGTGAAAGACGCGCACGTTCATTTTCAGAGCTCCTAGACCTTCCTATAAGAAGTTAGCCAAAAAGTAGCTTCGAAAAACGCTTAGGTAAAGTTTCAGAGTTGCTTCTAATGTACCAAAGCTGGACTTAGACATAATTTCACTCTCACAACATTATGGCTGGTTGGAGACAGTCCGAACCACAAGTACCGGGTCCATGGTTCTGGCCGTATACTGGGGTGACGGGGACGCGTCCCATTAACCCCTGACTATACCGGGGATACGCTTATCACAATGCCTTTCTGGTCTGTGCTGAAGCAGGGCATTCTGGCAGCCAAGTGGCTTGACCTTTATTAGTGAGCCTGGTTACCCCCTCTCGGAACCACAGACTTAGAAATCGCCAGCTCATATACAGTGCATAAAATATATTTATATATATACCCTTATACACCATTTTAATAAAAAATATCACAAAATTCTTCTAAGTCCCTCGGGAAGAGTGAAAGACGCGCACGTTCATTTTCAGAGCTCCTAGACCTTCCTATAAGAAGTTAGCCAAAAAGTAGCTTCGAAAAACGCTTAGGTTAAGTTTCAGAGTTGCTTCTAATGTACCAAAGCTGGACTTAGACATAATTTCACTCTCACAACATTATGGCTGGTTGGAGACAGTCCGAACCACAAGTACCGGGTCCATGGTTCTGGCCGTATACTGGGGGGACGGGGACGACTCCCATTAACCCCTGACTATACCGGGGATACGCTTATCACAATGCCTTTCTGGTCTGTGCTGAAGCAGGGCATTCTGGCAGCCAAGTGGCTTGACCTTTATTAGTGAGCCTGGTTACCCCCTCTCGGAACCACAGACTTAGAAATCGCCAGCTCATATACAGTGCATAAAATATATTTATATATATACCCTTATACACCATTTTAATAAAAAATATCACAAAATTCTTCTAAGTCCCTCGGGAAGAGTGAAAGACGCGCACGTTCATTTTCAGCGCTCCTAGACCTTCCTATAAGAAGTTAGCCAAAAAGTAGCTTCGAAAAACGCTTAGGTTAAGTTTCAGAGTTGCTTCTAATGTACCAAAGCTGGACTTAGACATAATTTCACTCTCACAACATTATGGCTGGTTGGAGACAGTCCGAACCACAAGTACCGGGTCCATGGTTCTGGCCGTATACTGGGGGGACGGGGACGACTCCCATTAACCCCTGACTATACCGGGGATACGCTTATCACAATGCCTTTCTGGTCTGTGCTGAAGCAGGGCATTCTGGCAGCCAAGTGGCTTGACCTTTATTAGTGAGCCTGGTTACCCCCTCTCGGAACCACAGACTTAGAAATCGCCAGCTCATATACAGTGCATAAAATATATTTATATATATACCCTTATACACCATTTTAATAAAAAATATCACAAAATTCTTCTAAGTCCCTCGGGAAGAGTGAAAGACGCGCACGTTCATTTTCAGAGCTCCTAGACCTTCCTATAAGAAGTTAGCCAAAAAGTAGCTTCGAAAAACGCTTAGGTTAAGTTTCAGAGTTGCTTCTAATGTACCAAAGCTGGACTTAGACATAATTTCACTCTCACAACATTATGGCTGGTTGGAGACAGTCCGAACCACAAGTACCGGGTCCATGGTTCTGGCCGTATACTGGGGGGACGGGGACGACTCCCATTAACCCCTGACTATACCGGGGATACGCTTATCACAATGCCTTTCTGGTCTGTGCTGAAGCAGGGCATTCTGGCAGCCAAGTGGCTTGACCTTTATTAGTGAGCCTGGTTACCCCCTCTCGGAACCACAGACTTAGAAATCGCCAGCTCATATACAGTGCATAAAATATATTTATATATATACCCTTATACACCATTTTAATAAAAAATATCACAAAATTCTTCTAAGTCCCTCGGGAAGAGTGAAAGACGCGCACGTTAATTTTCAGAGCTTCTAGACCTTCCTATAAGAAGTTAGCCAAAAAGTAGCTTCGAAAAACGCTTAGGTTAAGTTTCAGAGTTGCTTCTAATGTACCAAAGCTGGACTTAGACATAATTTCACTCTCACAACATTATGGCTGGTTGGAGACAGTCCGAACCACAAGTACCGGGTCCATGGTTCTGGCCGTATACTGGGGGGACGGGGACGACTCCCATTAACCCCTGACTATACCGGGGATACGCTTATCACAATGCCTTTCTGGTCTGTGCTGAAGCAGGGCATTCTGGCAGCCAAGTGGCTTGACCTTTATTAGTGAGCCTGGTTACCCCCTCTCGGAACCACAGACTTAGAAATCGCCAGCTCATATACAGTGCATAAAATATATTTATATATATACCCTTATACACCATTTTAATAAAAAATATCACAAAATTCTTCTAAGTCTCTCAGGAAGAGTGAAAGACGCGCACGTTCATTTTCAGAGCTCCTAGACCTTCCTATAAGAAGTTAGCCAAAAAGTAGCTTCGAAAAACGCTTAGGTAAAGTTTCAGAGTTGCTTCTAATGTACCAAAGCTGGACTTAGACATAATTTCACTCTCACAACATTATGGCTGGTTGGAGACAGTCCGAACCACAAGTACCGGGTCCATGGTTCTGGCCGTATACTGGGGTGACGGGGACGCGTCCCATTAACCCCTGACTATACCGGGGATACGCTTATCACAATGCCTTTCTGGTCTGTGCTGAAGCAGGGCATTCTGGCAGCCAAGTGGCTTGACCTTTATTAGTGAGCCTGGTTACCCCCTCTCGGAACCACAGACTTAGAAATCGCCAGCTCATATACAGTGCATAAAATATATTTATATATATACCCTTATACACCATTTTAATAAAAAATATCACAAAATTCTTCTAAGTCCCTCGGGAAGAGTGAAAGACGCGCACGTTCATTTTCAGAGCTCCTAGACCTTCCTATAAGAAGTTAGCCAAAAAGTAGCTTCGAAAAACGCTTAGGTTAAGTTTCAGAGTTGCTTCTAATGTACCAAAGCTGGACTTAGACATAATTTCACTCTCACAACATTATGGCTGGTTGGAGACAGTCCGAACCACAAGTACCGGGTCCATGGTTCTGGCCGTATACTGGGGGGACGGGGACGACTCCCATTAACCCCTGACTATACCGGGGATACGCTTATCACAATGCCTTTCTGGTCTGTGCTGAAGCAGGGCATTCTGGCAGCCAAGTGGCTTGACCTTTATTAGTGAGCCTGGTTACCCCCTCTCGGAACCACAGACTTAGAAATCGCCAGCTCATATACAGTGCATAAAATATATTTATATATATACCCTTATACACCATTTTAATAAAAAATATCACAAAATTCTTCTAAGTCCCTCGGGAAGAGTGAAAGACGCGCACGTTCATTTTCAGCGCTCCTAGACCTTCCTATAAGAAGTTAGCCAAAAAGTAGCTTCGAAAAACGCTTAGGTTAAGTTTCAGAGTTGCTTCTAATGTACCAAAGCTGGACTTAGACATAATTTCACTCTCACAACATTATGGCTGGTTGGAGACAGTCCGAACCACAAGTACCGGGTCCATGGTTCTGGCCGTATACTGGGGGGACGGGGACGACTCCCATTAACCCCTGACTATACCGGGGATACGCTTATCACAATGCCTTTCTGGTCTGTGCTGAAGCAGGGCATTCTGGCAGCCAAGTGGCTTGACCTTTATTAGTGAGCCTGGTTACCCCCTCTCGGAACCACAGACTTAGAAATCGCCAGCTCATATACAGTGCATAAAATATATTTATATATATACCCTTATACACCATTTTAATAAAAAATATCACAAAATTCTTCTAAGTCCCTCGGGAAGAGTGAAAGACGCGCACGTTCATTTTCAGAGCTCCTAGACCTTCCTATAAGAAGTTAGCCAAAAAGTAGCTTCGAAAAACGCTTAGGTTAAGTTTCAGAGTTGCTTCTAATGTACCAAAGCTGGACTTAGACATAATTTCACTCTCACAACATTATGGCTGGTTGGAGACAGTCCGAACCACAAGTACCGGGTCCATGGTTCTGGCCGTATACTGGGGGGACGGGGACGACTCCCATTAACCCCTGACTATACCGGGGATACGCTTATCACAATGCCTTTCTGGTCTGTGCTGAAGCAGGGCATTCTGGCAGCCAAGTGGCTTGACCTTTATTAGTGAGCCTGGTTACCCCCTCTCGGAACCACAGACTTAGAAATCGCCAGCTCATATACAGTGCATAAAATATATTTATATATATACCCTTATACACCATTTTAATAAAAAATATCACAAAATTCTTCTAAGTCCCTCGGGAAGAGTGAAAGACGCGCACGTTAATTTTCAGAGCTTCTAGACCTTCCTATAAGAAGTTAGCCAAAAAGTAGCTTCGAAAAACGCTTAGGTTAAGTTTCAGAGTTGCTTCTAATGTACCAAAGCTGGACTTAGACATAATTTCACTCTCACAACATTATGGCTGGTTGGAGACAGTCCGAACCACAAGTACCGGGTCCATGGTTCTGGCCGTATACTGGGGGGACGGGGACGACTCCCATTAACCCCTGACTATACCGGGGATACGCTTATCACAATGCCTTTCTGGTCTGTGCTGAAGCAGGGCATTCTGGCAGCCAAGTGGCTTGACCTTTATTAGTGAGCCTGGTTACCCCCTCTCGGAACCACAGACTTAGAAATCGCCAGCTCATATACAGTGCATAAAATATATTTATATATATACCCTTATACACCATTTTAATAAAAAATATCACAAAATTCTTCTAAGTCTCTCAGGAAGAGTGAAAGACGCGCACGTTCATTTTCAGAGCTCCTAGACCTTCCTATAAGAAGTTAGCCAAAAAGTAGCTTCGAAAAACGCTTAGGTAAAGTTTCAGAGTTGCTTCTAATGTACCAAAGCTGGACTTAGACATAATTTCACTCTCACAACATTATGGCTGGTTGGAGACAGTCCGAACCACAAGTACCGGGTCCATGGTTCTGGCCGTATACTGGGGTGACGGGGACGCGTCCCATTAACCCCTGACTATACCGGGGATACGCTTATCACAATGCCTTTCTGGTCTGTGCTGAAGCAGGGCATTCTGGCAGCCAAGTGGCTTGACCTTTATTAGTGAGCCTGGTTACCCCCTCTCGGAACCACAGACTTAGAAATCGCCAGCTCATATACAGTGCATAAAATATATTTATATATATACCCTTATACACCATTTTAATAAAAAATATCACAAAATTCTTCTAAGTCCCTCGGGAAGAGTGAAAGACGCGCACGTTCATTTTCAGAGCTCCTAGACCTTCCTATAAGAAGTTAGCCAAAAAGTAGCTTCGAAAAACGCTTAGGTTAAGTTTCAGAGTTGCTTCTAATGTACCAAAGCTGGACTTAGACATAATTTCACTCTCACAACATTATGGCTGGTTGGAGACAGTCCGAACCACAAGTACCGGGTCCATGGTTCTGGCCGTATACTGGGGGGACGGGGACGACTCCCATTAACCCCTGACTATACCGGGGATACGCTTATCACAATGCCTTTCTGGTCTGTGCTGAAGCAGGGCATTCTGGCAGCCAAGTGGCTTGACCTTTATTAGTGAGCCTGGTTACCCCCTCTCGGAACCACAGACTTAGAAATCGCCAGCTCATATACAGTGCATAAAATATATTTATATATATACCCTTATACACCATTTTAATAAAAAATATCACAAAATTCTTCTAAGTCTCTCAGGAAGAGTGAAAGACGCGCACGTTCATTTTCAGAGCTCCTAGACCTTCCTATAAGAAGTTAGCCAAAAAGTAGCTTCGAAAAACGCTTAGGTTAAGTTTCAGAGTTGCTTCTAATGTACCAAAGCTGGACTTAGACATAATTTCACTCTCACAACATTATGGCTGGTTGGAGACAGTCCGAACCACAAGTACCGGGTCCATGGTTCTGGCCGTATACTGGGGTGACGGGGACGACTCCCATTAACCCCTGACAATACCGGGGATACGCTTATCACAATGCCTTTCTGGTCTGTGCTGAAGGAGGGCATTCTGGCAGCCAAGTGGCTTGACCTTTATTAGTGAGCCTGGTTACCCCCTCTCGGAACCACAGACTTAGAAATCGCCAGCTCATATACAGTGCATAAAATATATTTATATATATACCCTTATACACCATTTTAATAAAAAATATCACAAAATTCTTCTAATTCTCTCAGGAAGAGTGAAAGACGCGCACGTTCATTTTCAGAGCTCCTAGACCTTCCTATAAGAAGTTAGCCAAAAAGTAGCTTCGAAAAACGCTTAGGTTAAGTTTCAGAGTTGCTTCTAATGTACCAAAGCTGGACTTAGACATAATTTCACTCTCACAACATTATGGCTGGTTGGAGACAGTCCGAACCACAAGTACCGGGTCCATGGTTCTGGCCGTATACTGGGGTGACGGGGACGACTCCCATTAACCCCTGACTATACCGGGGATACGCTTATCACAATGCCTTTCTGGTCTGTGCTGAAGCAGGGCATTCTGGCAGCCAAGTGGCTTGACCTTTATTAGTGAGCCTGGTTACCCCCTCTCGGAACCACAGACTTAGAAATCGCCAGCTCATATACAGTGCATAAAATATATTTATATATATACCCTTATACACCATTTTAATTTAAAATATCACAAAATTCTTCTAAGTCCCTTGGGAAGAGTGAAAGACGCGCACGTTCATTTTCAGAGGTCCTAGACCTTCCTATAAGAAGTTAGCCAAAAAGTAGCTTCGAAAAACGCTTAGGTTAAGTTTCAGAGTTGCTTCTAATGTACCAAAGCTGGACTTAGACATAATTTCACTCTCACAACATTATGGCTGGTTGGAGACAGTCCGAACCACAAGTACCGGGTCCATGGTTCTGGCCGTATACTGGGGGGACGGGGACGACTCCCATTAACCCCTGACTATACCGGGGATACGCTTATCACAATGCCTTTCTGGTCTGTGCTGAAGCAGGGCATTCTGGCAGCCAAGTGGCTTGACCTTTATTAGTGAGCCTGGTTACCCCCTCTCGGAACCACAGACTTAGAAATCGCCAGCTCATATACAGTGCATAAAATATATTTATATATATACCCTTATACACCATTTTAATAAAAAATATCACAAAATTCTTCTAAGTCCCTCGGGAAGAGTGAAAGACGCGCACGTTCATTTTCAGAGCTCCTAGACCTTCCTATAAGAAGTTAGCCAAAAAGTAGCTTCGAAAAACGCTTAGGTTAAGTTTCAGAGTTGCTTCTAATGTACCAAAGCTGGACTTAGACATAATTTCACTCTCACAACATTATGGCTGGTTGGAGACAGTCCGAACCACAAGTACCGGGTCCATGGTTCTGGCCGTATACTGGGGGGACGGGGACGACTCCCATTAACCCCTGACTATACCGGGGATACGCTTATCACAATGCCTTTCTGGTCTGTGCTGAAGCAGGGCATTCTGGCAGCCAAGTGGCTTGACCTTTATTAGTGAGCCTGGTTACCCCCTCTCGGAACCACAGACTTAGAAATCGCCAGCTCATATACAGTGCATAAAATATATTTATATATATACCCTTATACACCATTTTAATAAAAAATATCACAAAATTCTTCTAAGTCTCTCGGGAAGAGTGAAAGACGCGCACGTTCATTTTCAGAGCTCCTAGACCTTCCTATAAGAAGTTAGCCAAAAAGTAGCTTCGAAAAACGCTTAGGTTAAGTTTCAGAGTTGCTTCTAATGTACCAAAGCTGGACTTAGACATAATTTCACTCTCACAACATTATGGCTGGTTGGAGACAGTCCGAACCACAAGTACCGGGTCCATGGTTCTGGCCGTATACTGGGGGGACGGGGACGACTCCCATTAACCCCTGACTATACCGGGGATACGCTTATCACAATGCCTTTCTGGTCTGTGCTGAAGCAGGGCATTCTGGCAGCCAAGTGGCTTGACCTTTATTAGTGAGCCTGGTTACCCCCTCTCGGAGCCACAGACTTAGAAATCGCCAGCTCATATACAGTGCATAAAATATATTTATATATATACACCCTTATACACCATTTTAATAAAAAATATCACAAAATTCTTCTAAGTCCCTCGGGAAGAGTGAAAGACGCGCACGTTCATTTTCAGAGCTCCTAGACCTTCCTATAAGAAGTTAGCCAAAAAGTAGCTTCGAAAAACGCTTAGGTTAAGTTTCAGAGTTGCTTCTAATGTACCAAAGCTGGACTTAGACATAATTTCACTCTCACAACATTATGGCTGGTTGGAGACAGTCCGAACCACAAGTACCGGGTCCATGGTTCTGGCCGTATACTGGGGTGACGGGGACGACTCCCATTAACCCCTGACTATACCGGGGATACGCTTATCACAATGCCTTTCTGGTCTGTGCTGAAGCAGGGCATTCTGGCAGCCAAGTGGCTTGACCTTTATTAGTGAGCCTGGTTACCCCCTCTCGGAACCACAGACTTAGAAATCGCCAGCTCATATACAGTGCATAAAATATATTTATATATATACCCTTATACACCATTTTAATTTAAAATATCACAAAATTCTTCTAAGTCCCTTGGGAAGAGTGAAAGACGCGCACGTTCATTTTCAGAGGTCCTAGACCTTCCTATAAGAAGTTAGCCAAAAAGTAGCTTCGAAAAACGCTTAGGTTAAGTTTCAGAGTTGCTTCTAATGTACCAAAGCTGGACTTAGACATAATTTCACTCTCACAACATTATGGCTGGTTGGAGACAGTCCGAACCACAAGTACCGGGTCCATGGTTCTGGCCGTATACTGGGGGGACGGGGACGACTCCCATTAACCCCTGACTATACCGGGGATACGCTTATCACAATGCCTTTCTGGTCTGTGCTGAAGCAGGGCATTCTGGCAGCCAAGTGGCTTGACCTTTATTAGTGAGCCTGGTTACCCCCTCTCGGAACCACAGACTTAGAAATCGCCAGCTCATATACAGTGCATAAAATATATTTATATATATACCCTTATACACCATTTTAATAAAAAATATCACAAAATTCTTCTAAGTCCCTCGGGAAGAGTGAAAGACGCGCACGTTCATTTTCAGAGCTCCTAGACCTTCCTATAAGAAGTTAGCCAAAAAGTAGCTTCGAAAAACGCTTAGGTTAAGTTTCAGAGTTGCTTCTAATGTACCAAAGCTGGACTTAGACATAATTTCACTCTCACAACATTATGGCTGGTTGGAGACAGTCCGAACCACAAGTACCGGGTCCATGGTTCTGGCCGTATACTGGGGGGACGGGGACGACTCCCATTAACCCCTGACTATACCGGGGATACGCTTATCACAATGCCTTTCTGGTCTGTGCTGAAGCAGGGCATTCTGGCAGCCAAGTGGCTTGACCTTTATTAGTGAGCCTGGTTACCCCCTCTCGGAACCACAGACTTAGAAATCGCCAGCTCATATACAGTGCATAAAATATATTTATATATATACCCTTATACACCATTTTAATAAAAAATATCACAAAATTCTTCTAAGTCTCTCGGGAAGAGTGAAAGACGCGCACGTTCATTTTCAGAGCTCCTAGACCTTCCTATAAGAAGTTAGCCAAAAAGTAGCTTCGAAAAACGCTTAGGTTAAGTTTCAGAGTTGCTTCTAATGTACCAAAGCTGGACTTAGACATAATTTCACTCTCACAACATTATGGCTGGTTGGAGACAGTCCGAACCACAAGTACCGGGTCCATGGTTCTGGCCGTATACTGGGGGGACGGGGACGACTCCCATTAACCCCTGACTATACCGGGGATACGCTTATCACAATGCCTTTCTGGTCTGTGCTGAAGCAGGGCATTCTGGCAGCCAAGTGGCTTGACCTTTATTAGTGAGCCTGGTTACCCCCTCTCGGAGCCACAGACTTAGAAATCGCCAGCTCATATACAGTGCATAAAATATATTTATATATATACACCCTTATACACCATTTTAATAAAAAATATCACAAAATTCTTCTAAGTCCCTCGGGAAGAGTGAAAGACGCGCACGTTCATTTTCAGAGCTCCTAGACCTTCCTATAAGAAGTTAGCCAAAAAGTAGCTTCGAAAAACGCTTAGGTTAAGTTTCAGAGTTGCTTCTAATGTACCAAAGCTGGACTTAGACATAATTTCACTCTCACAACATTATGGCTGGTTGGAGACAGTCCGAACCACAAGTACCGGGTCCATGGTTCTGGCCGTATACTGGGGGGACGGGGACGACTCCCATTAACCCCTGACTATACCGGGGATACGCTTATCACAATGCCTTTCTGGTCTGTGCTGAAGCAGGGCATTCTGGCAGCCAAGTGGCTTGACCTTTATTAGTGAGCCTGGTTACCCCCTCTCGGAACCACAGACTTAGAAATCGCCAGCTCATATACAGTGCATAAAATATATTTATATATATACCCTTATACACCATTTTAATAAAAAATATCACAAAATTCTTCTAAGTCCCTCGGGAAGAGTGAAAGACGCGCACGTTCATTTTCAGAGCTCCTAGACCTTCCTATAAGAAGTTAGCCAAAAAGTAGCTTCGAAAAACGCTTAGGTTAAGTTTCAGAGTTGCTTCTAATGTACCAAAGCTGGACTTAGACATAATTTCACTCTCACAACATTATGGCTGGTTGGAGACAGTCCGAACCACAAGTACCGGGTCCATGGTTCTGGCCGTATACTGGGGTGACGGGGACGACTCCCATTAACCCCTGACTATACCGGGGATACGCTTATCACAATGCCTTTCTGGTCTGTGCTGAAGCAGGGCATTCTGGCAGCCAAGTGGCTTGACCTTTATTAGTGAGCCTGGTTACCCCCTCTCGGAACCACAGACTTAGAAATCGCCAGCTCATATACAGTGCATAAAATATATTTATATATATACCCTTATACACCATTTTAATAAAAAATATCACAAAATTCTTCTAAGTCCCTTGGGAAGAGTGAAAGACGCGCACGTTCATTTTCAGAGCTCCTAGACCTTCCTATAAGAAGTTAGCCAAAAAGTAGCTTCGAAAAACGCTTAGGTTAAGTTTCAGAGTTGCTTCTAATGTACCAAAGCTGGACTTAGACATAATTTCACTCTCACAACATTATGGCTGGTTGGAGACAGTCCGAACCACAAGTACCGGGTCCATGGTTCTGGCCGTATACTGGGGGGACGGGGACGACTCCCATTAACCCCTGACTATACCGGGGATACGCTTATCACAATGCCTTTCTGGTCTGTGCTGAAGCAGGGCATTCTGGCAGCCAAGTGGCTTGACCTTTATTAGTGAGCCTGGTTACCCCCTCTCGGAACCACAGACTTAGAAATCGCCAGCTCATATACAGTGCATAAAATATATTTATATATATACCCTTATACACCATTTTAATAAAAAATATCACAAAATTCTTCTAAGTCCCTCGGGAAGAGTGAAAGACGCGCACGTTCATTTTCAGAGCTCCTAGACCTTCCTATAAGAAGTTAGCCAAAAAGTAGCTTCGAAAAACGCTTAGGTTAAGTTTCAGAGTTGCTTCTAATGTACCAAAGCTGGACTTAGACATAATTTCACTCTCACAACATTATGGCTGGTTGGAGACAGTCCGAACCACAAGTACCGGGTCCATGGTTCTGGCCGTATACTGGGGGGACGGGGACGACTCCCATTAACCCCTGACTATACCGGGGATACGCTTATCACAATGCCTTTCTGGTCTGTGCTGAAGCAGGGCATTCTGGCAGCCAAGTGGCTTGACCTTTATTAGTGAGCCTGGTTACCCCCTCTCGGAACCACAGACTTAGAAATCGCCAGCTCATATACAGTGCATAAAATATATTTATATATATATACCCTTATACACCATTTTAATAAAAAATATCACAAAATTCTTCTAAGTCTCTCGGGAAGAGTGAAAGACGCGCACGTTCATTTTCAGAGCTCCTAGACCTTCCTATAAGAAGTTAGCCAAAAAGTAGCTTCGAAAAACGCTTAGGTTAAGTTTCAGAGTTGCTTCTAATGTACCAAAGCTGGACTTAGACATAATTTCACTCTCACAACATTATGGCTGGTTGGAGACAGTCCGAACCACAAGTACCGGGTCCATGGTTCTGGCCGTATACTGGGGGGACGGGGACGACTCCCATTAACCCCTGACTATACCGGGGATACGCTTATCACAATGCCTTTCTGGTCTGTGCTGAAGCAGGGCATTCTGGCAGCCAAGTGGCTTGACCTTTATTAGTGAGCCTGGTTACCCCCTCTCGGAGCCACAGACTTAGAAATCGCCAGCTCATATACAGTGCATAAAATATATTTATATATATACACCCTTATACACCATTTTAATAAAAAATATCACAAAATTCTTCTAAGTCCCTCGGGAAGAGTGAAAGACGCGCACGTTCATTTTCAGAGCTCCTAGACCTTCCTATAAGAAGTTAGCCAAAAAGTAGCTTCGAAAAACGCTTAGGTTAAGTTTCAGAGTTGCTTCTAATGTACCAAAGCTGGACTTAGACATAATTTCACTCTCACAACATTATGGCTGGTTGGAGACAGTCCGAACCACAAGTACCGGGTCCATGGTTCTGGCCGTATACTGGGGGGACGGGGACGACTCCCATTAACCCCTGACTATACCGGGGATACGCTTATCACAATGCCTTTCTGGTCTGTGCTGAAGCAGGGCATTCTGGCAGCCAAGTGGCTTGACCTTTATTAGTGAGCCTGGTTACCCCCTCTCGGAACCACAGACTTAGAAATCGCCAGCTCATATACAGTGCATAAAATATATTTATATATATACCCTTATACACCATTTTAATAAAAAATATCACAAAATTCTTCTAAGTCCCTCGGGAAGAGTGAAAGACGCGCACGTTCATTTTCAGAGCTCCTAGACCTTCCTATAAGAAGTTAGCCAAAAAGTAGCTTCGAAAAACGCTTAGGTTAAGTTTCAGAGTTGCTTCTAATGTACCAAAGCTGGACTTAGACATAATTTCACTCTCACAACATTATGGCTGGTTGGAGACAGTCCGAACCACAAGTACCGGGTCCATGGTTCTGGCCGTATACTGGGGTGACGGGGACGACTCCCATTAACCCCTGACTATACCGGGGATACGCTTATCACAATGCCTTTCTGGTCTGTGCTGAAGCAGGGCATTCTGGCAGCCAAGTGGCTTGACCTTTATTAGTGAGCCTGGTTACCCCCTCTCGGAACCACAGACTTAGAAATCGCCAGCTCATATACAGTGCATAAAATATATTTATATATATACCCTTATACACCATTTTAATAAAAAATATCACAAAATTCTTCTAAGTCCCTCGGGAAGAGTGAAAGACGCGCACGTTCATTTTCAGAGCTCCTAGACCTTCCTATAAGAAGTTAGCCAAAAAGTAGCTTCGAAAAACGCTTAGGTTAAGTTTCAGAGTTGCTTCTAATGTACCAAAGCTGGACTTAGACATAATTTCACTCTCACAACATTATGGCTGGTTGGAGACAGTCCGAACCACAAGTACCGGGTCCATGGTTCTGGCCGTATACTGGGGGGACGGGGACGACTCCCATTAACCCCTGACTATACCGGGGATACGCTTATCACAATGCCTTTCTGGTCTGTGCTGAAGCAGGGCATTCTGGCAGCCAAGTGGCTTGACCTTTATTAGTGAGCCTGGTTACCCCCTCTCGGAACCACAGACTTAGAAATCGCCAGCTCATATACAGTGCATAAAATATATTTATATATATACCCTTATACACCATTTTAATAAAAAATATCACAAAATTCTTCTACTGTAAGTCTCTCAGGAAGAGTGAAAGACGCGCACGTTCATTTTCAGAGCTCCTAGACCTTCCTATAAGAAGTTAGCCAAAAAGTAGCTTCGAAAAACGCTTAGGTTAAGTTTCAGAGTTGCTTCTAATGTACCAAAGCTGGACTTAGACATAATTTCACTCTCACAACATTATGGCTGGTTGGAGACAGTCCGAACCACAAGTACCGGGTCCATGGTTCTGGCCGTATACTGGGGTGACGGGGACGACTCCCATTAACCCCTGACTATACCGGGGATACGCTTATCACAATGCCTTTCTGGTCTGTGCTGAAGCAGGGCATTCTGGCAGCCAAGTGGCTTGACCTTTATTAGTGAGCCTGGTTACCCCCTCTCGGAACCACAGACTTAGAAATCGCCAGCTCATATACAGTGCATAAAATATATTTATATATATACCCTTATACACCATTTTAATAAAAAATATCACAAAATTCTTCTAAGTCCCTTGGGAAGAGTGAAAGACGCGCACGTTAATTTTCAGAGGTCCTAGACCTTCCTATAAGAAGTTAGCCAAAAAGTAGCTTCGAAAAACGCTTAGGTTAAGTTTCAGAGTTGCTTCTAATGTACCAAAGCTGGACTTAGACATAATTTCACTCTCACAACATTATGGCTGGTTGGAGACAGTCCGAACCACAAGTACAGGGTCCATGGTTCTGGCCGTATACTGGGGGGACGGGGACGACTCCCATTAACCCCTGACTATACCGGGGATACGCTTATCACAATGCCTTTCTGGTCTGTGCTGAAGCAGGGCATTCTGGCAGCCAAGTGGCTTGACCTTTATTAGTGAGCCTGGTTACCCCCTCTCGGAACCACAGACTTAGAAATCGCCAGCTCATATACAGTGCATAAAATATATTTATATATATACCCTTATACACCATTTTAATAAAAAATATCACAAAATTCTTCTAAGTCTCTCAGGAAGAGTGAAAGACGCGCACGTTCATTTTCAGAGCTCCTAGACCTTCCTATAAGAAGTTAGCCAAAAAGTAGCTTCGAAAAACGCTTAGGTTAAGTTTCAGAGTTGCTTCTAATGTACCAAAGCTGGACTTAGACATAATTTCACTCTCACAACATTATGGCTGGTTGGAGACAGTCCGAACCACAAGTACCGGGTCCATGGTTCTGGCCGTATACTGGGGTGACGGGGACGACTCCCATTAACCCCTGACAATACCGGGGATACGCTTATCACAATGCCTTTCTGGTCTGTGCTGAAGAAGGGCATTCTGGCAGCCAAGTGGCTTGACCTTTATTAGTGAGCCTGGTTACCCCCTCTCGGAACCACAGACTTAGAAATCGCCAGCTCATATACAGTGCATAAAATATATTTATATATATACCCTTATACACCATTTTAATAAAAAATATCACAAAATTCTTCTAAGTCTCTCAGGAAGAGTGAAAGACGCGCACGTTCATTTTCAGAGCTCCTAGACCTTCCTATAAGAAGTTAGCCAAAAAGTAGCTTCGAAAAACGCTTAGGTTAAGTTTCAGAGTTGCTTCTAATGTACCAAAGCTGGACTTAGACATAATTTCACTCTCACAACATTATGGCTGGTTGGAGACAGTCCGAACCACAAGTACCGGGTCCATGGTTCTGGCCGTATACTGGGGTGACGGGGACGACTCCCATTAACCCCTGACTATACCGGGGATACGCTTATCACAATGCCTTTCTGGTCTGTGCTGAAGCAGGGCATTCTGGCAGCCAAGTGGCTTGACCTTTATTAGTGAGCCTGGTTACCCCCTCTCGGAACCACAGACTTAGAAATCGCCAGCTCATATACAGTGCATAAAATATATTTATATATATACCCTTATACACCATTTTAATAAAAAATATCACAAAATTCTTCTAAGTCCCTCGGGAAGAGTGAAAGACGCGCACGTTCATTTTCAGAGCTCCTAGACCTTCCTATAAGAAGTTAGCCAAAAAGTAGCTTCGAAAAACGCTTAGGTTAAGTTTCAGAGTTGCTTCTAATGTACCAAAGCTGGACTTAGACATAATTTCACTCTCACAACATTATGGCTGGTTGGAGACAGTCCGAACCACAAGTACCGGGTCCATGGTTCTGGCCGTATACTGGGGTGACGGGGACGACTCCCATTAACCCCTGACAATACCGGGGATACGCTTATCACAATGCCTTTCTGGTCTGTGCTGAAGGAGGGCATTCTGGCAGCCAAGTGGCTTGACCTTTATTAGTGAGCCTGGTTACCCCCTCTCGGAACCACAGACTTAGAAATCGCCAGCTCATATACAGTGCATAAAATATATTTATATATATACCCTTATACACCATTTTAATAAAAAATATCACAAAATTCTTCTAAGTCTCTCAGGAAGAGTGAAAGACGCGCACGTTCATTTTCAGAGCTCCTAGACCTTCCTATAAGAAGTTAGCCAAAAAGTAGCTTCGAAAAACGCTTAGGTTAAGTTTCAGAGTTGCTTCTAATGTACCAAAGCTGGACTTAGACATAATTTCACTCTCACAACATTATGGCTGGTTGGAGACAGTCCGAACCACAAGTACCGGGTCCATGGTTCTGGCCGTATACTGGGGTGACGGGGACGACTCCCATTAACCCCTGACTATACCGGGGATACGCTTATCACAATGCCTTTCTGGTCTGTGCTGAAGCAGGGCATTCTGGCAGCCAAGTGGCTTGACCTTTATTAGTGAGCCTGGTTACCCCCTCTCGGAACCACAGACTTAGAAATCGCCAGCTCATATACAGTGCATAAAATATATTTATATATATACCCTTATACACCATTTTAATAAAAAATATCACAAAATTCTTCTAAGTCCCTTGGGAAGAGTGAAAGACGCGCACGTTCATTTTCAGAGGTCCTAGACCTTCCTATAAGAAGTTAGCCAAAAAGTAGCTTCGAAAAACGCTTAGGTTAAGTTTCAGAGTTGCTTCTAATGTACCAAAGCTGGACTTAGACATAATTTCACTCTCACAACATTATGGCTGGTTGGAGACAGTCCGAACCACAAGTACCGGGTCCATGGTTCTGGCCGTATACTGGGGGGACGGGGACGACTCCCATTAACCCCTGACTATACCGGGGATACGCTTATCACAATGCCTTTCTGGTCTGTGCTGAAGCAGGGCATTCTGGCAGCCAAGTGGCTTGACCTTTATTAGTGAGCCTGGTTACCCCCTCTCGGAACCACAGACTTAGAAATCGCCAGCTCATATACAGTGCATAAAATATATTTATATATATACCCTTATACACCATTTTAATAAAAAATATCACAAAATTCTTCTAAGTCCCTCGGGAAGAGTGAAAGACGCGCACGTTCATTTTCAGAGCTCCTAGACCTTCCTATAAGAAGTTAGCCAAAAAGTAGCTTCGAAAAACGCTTAGGTTAAGTTTCAGAGTTGCTTCTAATGTACCAAAGCTGGACTTAGACATAATTTCACTCTCACAACATTATGGCTGGTTGGAGACAGTCCGAACCACAAGTACCGGGTCCATGGTTCTGGCCGTATACTGGGGTGACGGGGACGACTCCCATTAACCCCTGACTATACCGGGGATACGCTTATCACAATGCCTTTCTGGTCTGTGCTGAAGCAGGGCATTCTGGCAGCCAAGTGGCTTGACCTTTATTAGTGAGCCTGGTTACCCCCTCTCGGAACCACAGACTTAGAAATCGCCAGCTCATATACAGTGCATAAAATATATTTATATATATACCTTTATACACCATTTTAATAAAAAATATCACAAAATTCTTCTAAGTCCCTCGGGAAGAGTGAAAGACGCGCACGTTCATTTTCAGAGCTCCTAGACCTTCCTATAAGAAGTTAGCCAAAAAGTAGCTTCGAAAAACGCTTAGGTTAAGTTTCAGAGTTGCTTCTAATGTACCAAAGCTGGACTTAGACATAATTTCACTCTCACAACATTATGGCTGGTTGGAGACAGTCCGAACCACAAGTACCGGGTCCATGGTTCTGGCCGTATACTGGGGTGACGGGGACGACTCCCATTAACCCCTGACAATACCGGGGATACGCTTATCACAATGCCTTTCTGGTCTGTGCTGAAGGAGGGCATTCTGGCAGCCAAGTGGCTTGACCTTTATTAGTGAGCCTGGTTACCCCCTCTCGGAACCACAGACTTAGAAATCGCCAGCTCATATACAGTGCATAAAATATATTTATATATATACCCTTATACACCATTTTAATAAAAAATATCACAAAATTCTTCTAAGTCTCTCAGGAAGAGTGAAAGACGCGCACGTTCATTTTCAGAGCTCCTAGACCTTCCTATAAGAAGTTAGCCAAAAAGTAGCTTCGAAAAACGCTTAGGTTAAGTTTCAGAGTTGCTTCTAATGTACCAAAGCTGGACTTAGACATAATTTCACTCTCACAACATTATGGCTGGTTGGAGACAGTCCGAACCACAAGTACCGGGTCCATGGTTCTGGCCGTATACTGGGGGGACGGGGACGACTCCCATTAACCCCTGACTATACCGGGGATACGCTTATCACAATGCCTTTCTGGTCTGTGCTGAAGCAGGGCATTCTGGCAGCCAAGTGGCTTGACCTTTATTAGTGAGCCTGGTTACCCCCTCTCGGAACCACAGACTTAGAAATCGCCAGCTCATATACAGTGCATAAAATATATTTATATATATACCCTTATACACCATTTTAATAAAAAATATCACAAAATTCTTCTAAGTCCCTTGGGAAGAGTGAAAGACGCGCACGTTCATTTTCAGAGGTCCTAGACCTTCCTATAAGAAGTTAGCCAAAAAGTAGCTTCGAAAAACGCTTAGGTTAAGTTTCAGAGTTGCTTCTAATGTACCAAAGCTGGACTTAGACATAATTTCACTCTCACAACATTATGGCTGGTTGGAGACAGTCCGAACCACAAGTACCGGGTCCATGGTTCTGGCCGTATACTGGGGGGACGGGGACGACTCCCATTAACCCCTGACTATACCGGGGATACGCTTATCACAATGCCTTTCTGGTCTGTGCTGAAGCAGGGCATTCTGGCAGCCAAGTGGCTTGACCTTTATTAGTGAGCCTGGTTACCCCCTCTCGGAACCACAGACTTAGAAATCGCCAGCTCATATACAGTGCATAAAATATATTTATATATATACCCTTATACACCATTTTAATAAAAAATATCACAAAATTCTTCTAAGTCCCTCGGGAAGAGTGAAAGACGCGCACGTTCATTTTCAGAGCTCCTAGACCTTCCTATAAGAAGTTAGCCAAAAAGTAGCTTCGAAAAACGCTTAGGTTAAGTTTCAGAGTTGCTTCTAATGTACCAAAGCTGGACTTAGACATAATTTCACTCTCACAACATTATGGCTGGTTGGAGACAGTCCGAACCACAAGTACCGGGTCCATGGTTCTGGCCGTATACTGGGGGGACGGGGACGACTCCCATTAACCCCTGACTATACCGGGGATACGCTTATCACAATGCCTTTCTGGTCTGTGCTGAAGCAGGGCATTCTGGCAGCCAAGTGGCTTGACCTTTATTAGTGAGCCTGGTTACCCCCTCTCGGAACCACAGACTTAGAAATCGCCAGCTCATATACAGTGCATAAAATATATTTATATATATACCCTTATACACCATTTTAATAAAAAATATCACAAAATTCTTCTAAGTCTCTCAGGAAGAGTGAAAGACGCGCACGTTCATTTTCAGAGCTCCTAGACCTTCCTATAAGAAGTTAGCCAAAAAGTAGCTTCGAAAAACGCTTAGGTTAAGTTTCAGAGTTGCTTCTAATGTACCAAAGCTGGACTTAGACATAATTTCACTCTCACAACATTATGGCTGGTTGGAGACAGTCCGAACCACAAGTACCGGGTCCATGGTTCTGGCCGTATACTGGGGGGACGGGGACGACTCCCATTAACCCCTGACTATACCGGGGATACGCTTATCACAATGCCTTTCTGGTCTGTGCTGAAGCAGGGCATTCTGGCAGCCAAGTGGCTTGACCTTTATTAGTGAGCCTGGTTACCCCCTCTCGGAACCACAGACTTAGAAATCGCCAGCTCATATACAGTGCATAAAATATATTTATATATATACCCTTATACACCATTTTAATAAAAAATATCACAAAATTCTTCTAAGTCTCTCGGGAAGAGTGAAAGACGCGCACGTTCATTTTCAGAGCTCCTAGACCTTCCTATAAGAAGTTAGCCAAAAAGTAGCTTCGAAAAACGCTTAGGTTAAGTTTCAGAGTTGCTTCTAATGTACCAAAGCTGGACTTAGACATAATTTCACTCTCACAACATTATGGCTGGTTGGAGACAGTCCGAACCACAAGTACCGGGTCCATGGTTCTGGCCGTATACTGGGGGGACGGGGACGACTCCCATTAACCCCTGACTATACCGGGGATACGCTTATCACAATGCCTTTCTGGTCTGTGCTGAAGCAGGGCATTCTGGCAGCCAAGTGGCTTGACCTTTATTAGTGAGCCTGGTTACCCCCTCTCGGAACCACAGACTTAGAAATCGCCAGCTCATATACAGTGCATAAAATATATTTATATATATACCCTTATACACCATTTTAATAAAAAATATCACAAAATTCTTCTAAGTCCCTCGGGAAGAGTGAAAGACGCGCACGTTCATTTTCAGAGCTCCTAGACCTTCCTATAAGAAGTTAGCCAAAAAGTAGCTTCGAAAAACGCTTAGGTTAAGTTTCAGAGTTGCTTCTAATGTACCAAAGCTGGACTTAGACATAATTTCACTCTCACAACATTATGGCTGGTTGGAGACAGTCCGAACCACAAGTACCGGGTCCATGGTTCTGGCCGTATACTGGGGGGACGGGGACGACTCCCATTAACCCCTGACTATACCGGGGATACGCTTATCACAATGCCTTTCTGGTCTGTGCTGAAGCAGGGCATTCTGGCAGCCAAGTGGCTTGACCTTTATTAGTGAGCCTGGTTACCCCCTCTCGGAACCACAGACTTAGAAATCGCCAGCTCATATACAGTGCATAAAATATATTTATATATATACCCTTATACACCATTTTAATAAAAAATATCACAAAATTCTTCTAAGTCTCTCAGGAAGAGTGAAAGACGCGCACGTTCATTTTCAGAGCTCCTAGACCTTCCTATAAGAAGTTAGCCAAAAAGTAGCTTCGAAAAACGCTTAGGTTAAGTTTCAGAGTTGCTTCTAATGTACCAAAGCTGGACTTAGACATAATTTCACTCTCACAACATTATGGCTGGTTGGAGACAGTCCGAACCACAAGTACCGGGTCCATGGTTCTGGCCGTATACTGGGGGGACGGGGACGACTCCCATTAACCCCTGACTATACCGGGGATACGCTTATCACAATGCCTTTCTGGTCTGTGCTGAAGCAGGGCATTCTGGCAGCCAAGTGGCTTGACCTTTATTAGTGAGCCTGGTTACCCCCTCTCGGAACCACAGACTTAGAAATCGCCAGCTCATATACAGTGCATAAAATATATTTATATATATACCCTTATACACCATTTTAATAAAAAATATCACAAAATTCTTCTAAGTCTCTCGGGAAGAGTGAAAGACGCGCACGTTCATTTTCAGAGCTCCTAGACCTTCCTATAAGAAGTTAGCCAAAAAGTAGCTTCGAAAAACGCTTAGGTTAAGTTTCAGAGTTGCTTCTAATGTACCAAAGCTGGACTTAGACATAATTTCACTCTCACAACATTATGGCTGGTTGGAGACAGTCCGAACCACAAGTACCGGGTCCATGGTTCTGGCCGTATACTGGGGGGACGGGGACGACTCCCATTAACCCCTGACTATACCGGGGATACGCTTATCACAATGCCTTTCTGGTCTGTGCTGAAGCAGGGCATTCTGGCAGCCAAGTGGCTTGACCTTTATTAGTGAGCCTGGTTACCCCCTCTCGGAGCCACAGACTTAGAAATCGCCAGCTCATATACAGTGCATAAAATATATTTATATATATACACCCTTATACACCATTTTAATAAAAAATATCACAAAATTCTTCTAAGTCCCTCGGGAAGAGTGAAAGACGCGCACGTTCATTTTCAGAGCTCCTAGACCTTCCTATAAGAAGTTAGCCAAAAAGTAGCTTCGAAAAACGCTTAGGTTAAGTTTCAGAGTTGCTTCTAATGTACCAAAGCTGGACTTAGACATAATTTCACTCTCACAACATTATGGCTGGTTGGAGACAGTCCGAACCACAAGTACCGGGTCCATGGTTCTGGCCGTATACTGGGGGGACGGGGACGACTCCCATTAACCCCTGACTATACCGGGGATACGCTTATCACAATGCCTTTCTGGTCTGTGCTGAAGCAGGGCATTCTGGCAGCCAAGTGGCTTGACCTTTATTAGTGAGCCTGGTTACCCCCTCTCGGAACCACAGACTTAGAAATCGCCAGCTCATATACAGTGCATAAAATATATTTATATATATACCCTTATACACCATTTTAATAAAAAATATCACAAAATTCTTCTAAGTCTCTCGGGAAGAGTGAAAGACGCGCACGTTCATTTTCAGAGCTCCTAGACCTTCCTATAAGAAGTTAGCCAAAAAGTAGCTTCGAAAAACGCTTAGGTTAAGTTTCAGAGTTGCTTCTAATGTACCAAAGCTGGACTTAGACATAATTTCACTCTCACAACATTATGGCTGGTTGGAGACAGTCCGAACCACAAGTACCGGGTCCATGGTTCTGGCCGTATACTGGGGGGACGGGGACGACTCCCATTAACCCCTGACTATACCGGGGATACGCTTATCACAATGCCTTTCTGGTCTGTGCTGAAGCAGGGCATTCTGGCAGCCAAGTGGCTTGACCTTTATTAGTGAGCCTGGTTACCCCCTCTCGGAGCCACAGACTTAGAAATCGCCAGCTCATATACAGTGCATAAAATATATTTATATATATACACCCTTATACACCATTTTAATAAAAAATATCACAAAATTCTTCTAAGTCCCTCGGGAAGAGTGAAAGACGCGCACGTTCATTTTCAGAGCTCCTAGACCTTCCTATAAGAAGTTAGCCAAAAAGTAGCTTCGAAAAACGCTTAGGTTAAGTTTCAGAGTTGCTTCTAATGTACCAAAGCTGGACTTAGACATAATTTCACTCTCACAACATTATGGCTGGTTGGAGCCAGTCCGAACCACAAGTACCGGGTCCATGGTTCTGGCCGTATACTGGGGGGACGGGGACGACTCCCATTAACCCCTGACAATACCGGGGATACGCTTATCACAATGCCTTTCTGGTCTGTGCTGAAGCAGGGCATTCTGGCAGCCAAGTGGCTTGACCTTTATTAGTGAGCCTGGTTACCCCCTCTCGGAACCACAGACTTAGAAATCGCCAGCTCATATACAGTGCATAAAATATATTTATATATATACCCTTATACACCATTTTAATAAAAAATATCACAAAATTCTTCTAAGTCCCTCGGGAAGAGTGAAAGACGCGCACGTTCATTTTCAGAGCTCCTAGACCTTCCTATAAGAAGTTAGCCAAAAAGTAGCTTCGAAAAACGCTTAGGTTAAGTTTCAGAGTTGCTTCTAATGTACCAAAGCTGGACTTAGACATAATTTCACTCTCACAACATTATGGCTGGTTGGAGACAGTCCGAACCACAAGTACCGGGTCCATGGTTCTGGCCGTATACTGGGGGGACGGGGACGACTCCCATTAACCCCTGACTATACCGGGGATACGCTTATCACAATGCCTTTCTGGTCTGTGCTGAAGCAGGGCATTCTGGCAGCCAAGTGGCTTGACCTTTATTAGTGAGCCTGGTTACCCCCTCTCGGAACCACAGACTTAGAAATCGCCAGCTCATATACAGTGCATAAAATATATTTATATATATACCCTTATACACCATTTTAATAAAAAAATATCACAAAATTCTTCTAAGTCCCTCGGAAAGAGTGAAAGACGCGCACGTTCATTTTCAGAGCTCCTAGACCTTCCTATAAGAAGTTAGCCAAAAAGTAGCTTCGAAAAACGCTTAGGTTAAGTTTCAGAGTTGCTTCTAATGTACCAAAGCTGGACTTAGACATAATTTCACTCTCACAACATTATGGCTGGTTGGAGACAGTCCGAACCACAAGTACCGGGTCCATGGTTCTGGCCGTATACTGGGGGGACGGGGACGACTCCCATTAACCCCTGACTATACCGGGGATACGCTTATCACAATGCCTTTCTGGTCTGTGCTGAAGCAGGGCATTCTGGCAGCCAAGTGGCTTGACCTTTATTAGTGAGCCTGGTTACCCCCTCTCGGAACCACAGACTTAGAAATCGCCAGCTCATATACAGTGCATAAAATATATTTATATATATACCCTTATACACCATTTTAATAAAAAATATCACAAAATTCTTCTAAGTCCCTCGGGAAGAGTGAAAGACGCGCACGTTCATTTTCAGAGCTCTTAGACCTTCCTATAAGAAGTTAGCCAAAAAGTAGCTTCGAAAAACGCTTAGGTTAAGTTTCAGAATTGCTTCTAATGTAAAAAAGCTGGACTTAGACATAATTTCACTCTCACAACATTATGGCTGGTTGGAGACAGTCCGAACCACAAGTACCGGGTCCATGGTTCTGGCCGTATACTGGGGGGACGGGGACGACTCCCATTAACCCCTGACTATACCGGGGATACGCTTATCACAATGCCTTTCTGGTCTGTGCTGAAGCAGGGCATTCTGGCAGCCAAGTGGCTTGACCTTTATTAGTGAGCCTGGTTACCCCCTCTCGGAACCACAGACTTAGAAATCGCCAGCTCATATACAGTGCATAAAATATATTTATATATATACCCTTATACACCATTTTAATAAAAAATATCACAAAATTCTTCTAAGTCCCTTGGGAAGAATGAAAGACGCGCACGTTCATTTTCAGAGGTCCTAGACCTTCCTATAAGAAGTTAGCCAAAAAGTAGCTTCGAAAAACGCTTAGGTTAAGTTTCAGAGTTGCTTCTAATGTACCAAAGCTGGACTTAGACATAATTTCACTCTCACAACATTATGGCTGGTTGGAGACAGTCCGAACCACAAGTACCGGGTCCATGGTTCTGGCCGTATACTGGGGTGACGGGGACGACTCCCATTAACCCCTGACTATACCGGGGATACGCTTATCACAATGCCTTTCTGGTCTGTGCTGAAGCAGGGCATTCTGGCAGCCAAGTGGCTTGACCTTTATTAGTGAGCCTGGTTACCCCCTCTCGGAACCACAGACTTAGAAATCGCCAGCTCATATACAGTGCATAAAATATATTTATATATATACCCTTATACACCATTTTAATAAAAAATATCACAAAATTCTTCTAAGTCCCTTGGGAAGAGTGAAAGACGCGCACGTTCATTTTCAGAGGTCCTAGACCTTCCTATAAGAAGTTAGCCAAAAAGTAGCTTCGAAAAACGCTTAGGTTAAGTTTCAGAGTTGCTTCTAATGTACCAAAGCTGGACTTAGACATAATTTCACTCTCACAACATTATGGCTGGTTGGAGACAGTCCGAACCACAAGTACCGGGTCCATGGTTCTGGCCGTATACTGGGGGGACGGGGACGACTCCCATTAACCCCTGACTATACCGGGGATACGCTTATCACAATGCCTTTCTGGTCTGTGCAGGGCATTCTGGCAGCCAAGTGGCTTGACCTTTATTAGTGAGCCTGGTTACCCCCTCTCGGAACCACAGACTTAGAAATCGCCAGCTCATATACAGTGCATAAAATATATTTATATATATACCCTTATACACCATTTTAATAAAAAATATCACAAAATTCTTCTAAGTCTCTCAGGAAGAGTGAAAGACGCGCACGTTCATTTTCAGAGCTCCTAGACCTTCCTATAAGAAGTTAGCCAAAAAGTAGCTTCGAAAAACGCTTAGGTTAAGTTTCAGAGTTGCTTCTAATGTACCAAAGCTGGACTTAGACATAATTTCACTCTCACAACATTATGGCTGGTTGGAGACAGTCCGAACCACAAGTACCGGGTCCATGGTTCTGGCCGTATACTGGGGTGACGGGGACGACTCCCATTAACCCCTGACTATACCGGGGATACGCTTATCACAATGCCTTTCTGGTCTGTGCTGAAGCAGGGCATTCTGGCAGCCAAGTGGCTTGACCTTTATTAGTGAGCCTGGTTACCCCCTCTCGGAACCACAGACTTAGAAATCGCCAGCTCATATACAGTGCATAAAATATATTTATATATATACCCTTATACACCATTTTAATAAAAAATATCACAAAATTCTTCTAAGTCCCTTGGGAAGAGTGAAAGACGCGCACGTTCATTTTCAGAGGTCCTAGACCTTCCTATAAGAAGTTAGCCAAAAAGTAGCTTCGAAAAACGCTTAGGTTAAGTTTCAGAGTTGCTTCTAATGTACCAAAGCTGGACTTAGACATAATTTCACTCTCACAACATTATGGCTGGTTGGAGACAGTCCGAACCACAAGTACCGGGTCCATGGTTCTGGCCGTATACTGGGGTGACGGGGACGACTCCCATTAACCCCTGACTATACCGGGGATACGCTTATCACAATGCCTTTCTGGTCTGT
Organism: Ascaphus truei; assembly: GCF_040206685.1. NCBI lineage: Eukaryota > Metazoa > Chordata > Amphibia > Anura > Ascaphidae > Ascaphus > Ascaphus truei. The sequence goes on along the minus strand of NW_027454112.1, from coordinate 364,808 downwards.
GCTGAAGCAGGGCATTCTGGCAGCCAAGTGGCTTGACCTTTATTAGTGAGCCTGGTTAGCCCCTCTCGGAACCACAGACTTAGAAATCGCCAGCTCATATACAGTGCATAAAATATATTTATATATATACCCTTATACACCATTTTAATAAAAAATATCACAAAATTCTTCTAAGTCCCTCGGGAAGAGTGAAAGACGCGCACGTTCATTTTCAGAGCTCCTAGACCTTCCTATAAGAAGTTAGCCAAAAAGTAGCTTCGAAAAACGCTTAGGTTAAGTTTCAGAGTTGCTTCTAATGTACCAAAGCTGGACTTAGACATAATTTCACTCTCACAACATTATGGCTGGTTGGAGACAGTCCGAACCACAAGTACCGGGTCCATGGTTCTGGCCGTATACTGGGGGGACGGGGACGACTCCCATTAACCCCTGACTATACCGGGGATACGCTTATCACAATGCCTTTCTGGTCTGTGCTGAAGCAGGGCATTCTGGCAGCCAAGTGGCTTGACCTTTATTAGTGAGCCTGGTTACCCCCTCTCGAAACCACAGACTTAGAAATCGCCAGCTCATATACAGTGCATAAAATATATTTATATATATACCCTTATACACCATTTTAATAAAAAATATCACAAAATTCTTCTAAGTCCCTCGGGAAGAGTGAAAGACGCGCACGTTAATTTTCAGAGCTCCTAGACCTTCCTATAAGAAGTTAGCCAAAAAGTAGCTTCGAAAAACGCTTAGGTTAAGTTTCAGAGTTGCTTCTAATGTACCAAAGCTGGACTTAGACATAATTTCACTCTCACAACATTATGGCTGGTTGGAGACAGTCCGAACCACAAGTACCGGGTCCATGGTTCTGGCCGTATACTGGGGGGACGGGGACGACTCCCATTAACCCCTGACTATACCGGGGATACGCTTATCACAATGCCTTTCTGGTCTGTGCTGAAGCAGGGCATTCTGGCAGCCAAGTGGCTTGACCTTTATTAGTGAGCCTGGTTACCCCCTCTCGGAACCACAGACTTAGAAATCGCCAACTCATATACAGTGCATAAAATATATTTATATATATACCCTTATACACCATTTTAATAAAAAATATCACAAAATTCTTCTAAGTCCCTCGGGAAGAGTGAAAGACGCGCACGTTCATTTTCAGAGCTCCTAGACCTTCCTATAAGAAGTTAGCCAAAAAGTAGCTTCGAAAAACGCTTAGGTTAAGTTTCAGAGTTGCTTCTAATGTACCAAAGCTGGACTTAGACATAATTTCACTCTCACAACATTATGGCTGGTTGGAGACAGTCCGAACCACAAGTACCGGGTCCATGGTTCTGGCCGTATACTGGGGGGACGGGGACGACTCCCATTAACCCCTGACTATACCGGGGATACGCTTATCACAATGCCTTTCTGGTCTGTGCTGAAGCAGGGCATTCTGGCAGCCAAGTGGCTTGACCTTTATTAGTGAGCCTGGTTACCCCCTCTCGGAACCACAGACTTAGAAATCGCCAGCTCATATACAGTGCATAAAATATATTTATATATATACCCTTATACACCATTTTAATAAAAAATATCACAAAATTCTTCTAAGTCCCTTGGGAAGAATGAAAGACGCGCACGTTCATTTTCAGAGGTCCTAGACCTTCCTATAAGAAGTTAGCCAAAAAGTAGCTTCGAAAAACGCTTAGGTTAAGTTTCAGAGTTGCTTCTAATGTACCAAAGCTGGACTTAGACATAATTTCACTCTCACAACATTATGGCTGGTTGGAGACAGTCCGAACCACAAGTACCGGGTCCATGGTTCTGGCCGTATACTGGGGGGACGGGGACGACTCCCATTAACCCCTGACTATACCGGGGATACGCTTATCACAATGCCTTTCTGGTCTGTGCTGAAGCAGGGCATTCTGGCAGCCAAGTGGCTTGACCTTTATTAGTGAGCCTGGTTACCCCCTCTCGGAACCACAGACTTAGAAATCGCCAACTCATATACAGTGCATAAAATATATTTATATATATACCCTTATACACCATTTTAATAAAAAATATCACAAAATTCTTCTAAGTCCCTCGGGAAGAGTGAAAGACGCGCACGTTCATTTTCAGAGCTCCTAGACCTTCCTATAAGAAGTTAGCCAAAAAGTAGCTTCGAAAAACGCTTAGGTTAAGTTTCAGAGTTGCTTCTAATGTACCAAAGCTGGACTTAGACATAATTTCACTCTCACAACATTATGGCTGGTTGGAGACAGTCCGAACCACAAGTACCGGGTCCATGGTTCTGGCCGTATACTGGGGGGACGGGGACGACTCCCATTAACCCCTGACTATACCGGGGATACGCTTATCACAATGCCTTTCTGGTCTGTGCTGAAGCAGGGCATTCTGGCAGCCAAGTGGCTTGACCTTTATTAGTGAGCCTGGTTACCCCCTCTCGGAACCACAGACTTAGAAATCGCCAGCTCATATACAGTGCATAAAATATATTTATATATATACCCTTATACACCATTTTAATAAAAAATATCACAAAATTCTTCTAAGTCCCTCGGGAAGAGTGAAAGACGCGCACGTTCATTTTCAGAGCTCCTAGACCTTCCTATAAGAAGTTAGCCAAAAAGTAGCTTCGAAAAACGCTTAGGTTAAGTTTCAGAGTTGCTTCTAATGTACCAAAGCTGGACTTAGACATAATTTCACTCTAACAACATTATGGCTGGTTGGAGACAGTCCGAACCACAAGTACCGGGTCCATGGTTCTGGCCGTATACTGGGGGGACGGGGACGACTCCCATTAACCCCTGACTATACCGGGGATACGCTTATCACAATGCCTTTCTGGTCTGTGCTGAAGCAGGGCATTCTGGCAGCCAAGTGGCTTGACCTTTATTAGTGAGCCTGGTTACCCCCTCTCGAAACCACAGACTTAGAAATCGCCAGCTCATATACAGTGCATAAAATATATTTATATATATACCCTTATACACCATTTTAATAAAAAATATCACAAAATTCTTCTAAGTCCCTCGGGAAGAGTGAAAGACGCGCACGTTAATTTTCAGAGCTCCTAGACCTTCCTATAAGAAGTTAGCCAAAAAGTAGCTTCGAAAAACGCTTAGGTTAAGTTTCAGAGTTGCTTCTAATGTACCAAAGCTGGACTTAGACATAATTTCACTCTCACAACATTATGGCTGGTTGGAGACAGTCCGAACCACAAGTACCGGGTCCATGGTTCTGGCCGTATACTGGGGGGACGGGGACGACTCCCATTAACCCCTGACTATACCGGGGATACGCTTATCACAATGCCTTTCTGGTCTGTGCTGAAGCAGGGCATTCTGGCAGCCAAGTGGCTTGACCTTTATTAGTGAGCCTGGTTACCCCCTCTCGGAACCACAGACTTAGAAATCGCCAACTCATATACAGTGCATAAAATATATTTATATATATACCCTTATACACCATTTTAATAAAAAATATCACAAAATTCTTCTAAGTCCCTCGGGAAGAGTGAAAGACGCGCACGTTCATTTTCAGAGCTCCTAGACCTTCCTATAAGAAGTTAGCCAAAAAGTAGCTTCGAAAAACGCTTAGGTTAAGTTTCAGAGTTGCTTCTAATGTACCAAAGCTGGACTTAGACATAATTTCACTCTCACAACATTATGGCTGGTTGGAGACAGTCCGAACCACAAGTACCGGGTCCATGGTTCTGGCCGTATACTGGGGGGACGGGGACGACTCCCATTAAACCCTGACTATACCGGGGATACGCTTATCACAATGCCTTTCTGGTCTGTGCTGAAGCAGGGCATTCTGGCAGCCAAGTGGCTTGACCTTTATTAGTGAGCCTGGTTACCCCCTCTCGGAACCACAGACTTAGAAATCGCCAGCTCATATACAGTGCATAAAATATATTTATATATATACCCTTATACACCATTTTAATAAAAAATATCACAAAATTCTTCTAAGTCCCTTGGGAAGAATGAAAGACGCGCACGTTCATTTTCAGAGGTCCTAGACCTTCCTATAAGAAGTTAGCCAAAAAGTAGCTTCGAAAAACGCTTAGGTTAAGTTTCAGAGTTGCTTCTAATGTACCAAAGCTGGACTTAGACATAATTTCACTCTCACAACATTATGGCTGGTTGGAGACAGTCCGAACCACAAGTACCGGGTCCATGGTTCTGGCCGTATACTGGGGGGACGGGGACGACTCCCATTAACCCCTGACTATACCGGGGATACGCTTATCACAATGCCTTTCTGGTCTGTGCTGAAGCAGGGCATTCTGGCAGCCAAGTGGCTTGACCTTTATTAGTGAGCCTGGTTACCCCCTCTCGGAACCACAGACTTAGAAATCGCCAACTCATATACAGTGCATAAAATATATTTATATATATACCCTTATACACCATTTTAATAAAAAATATCACAAAATTCTTCTAAGTCCCTCGGGAAGAGTGAAAGACGCGCACGTTCATTTTCAGAGCTCCTAGACCTTCCTATAAGAAGTTAGCCAAAAAGTAGCTTCGAAAAACGCTTAGGTTAAGTTTCAGAGTTGCTTCTAATGTACCAAAGCTGGACTTAGACATAATTTCACTCTCACAACATTATGGCTGGTTGGAGACAGTCCGAACCACAAGTACCGGGTCCATGGTTCTGGCCGTATACTGGGGGGACGGGGACGACTCCCATTAACCCCTGACTATACCGGGGATACGCTTATCACAATGCCTTTCTGGTCTGTGCTGAAGCAGGGCATTCTGGCAGCCAAGTGGCTTGACCTTTATTAGTGAGCCTGGTTACCCCCTCTCGGAACCACAGACTTAGAAATCGCCAGCTCATATACAGTGCATAAAATATATTTATATATATACCCTTATACACCATTTTAATAAAAAATATCACAAAATTCTTCTAAGTCCCTCGGGAAGAGTGAAAGACGCGCACGTTCATTTTCAGAGCTCCTAGACCTTCCTATAAGAAGTTAGCCAAAAAGTAGCTTCGAAAAACGCTTAGGTTAAGTTTCAGAGTTGCTTCTAATGTACCAAAGCTGGACTTAGACATAATTTCACTCTAACAACATTATGGCTGGTTGGAGACAGTCCGAACCACAAGTACCGGGTCCATGGTTCTGGCCGTATACTGGGGGGACGGGGACGACTCCCATTAACCCCTGACTATACCGGGGATACGCTTATCACAATGCCTTTCTGGTCTGTGCTGAAGCAGGGCATTCTGGCAGCCAAGTGGCTTGACCTTTATTAGTGAGCCTGGTTACCCCCTCTCGAAACCACAGACTTAGAAATCGCCAGCTCATATACAGTGCATAAAATATATTTATATATATACCCTTATACACCATTTTAATAAAAAATATCACAAAATTCTTCTAAGTCCCTCGGGAAGAGTGAAAGACGCGCACGTTAATTTTCAGAGCTCCTAGACCTTCCTATAAGAAGTTAGCCAAAAAGTAGCTTCGAAAAACGCTTAGGTTAAGTTTCAGAGTTGCTTCTAATGTACCAAAGCTGGACTTAGACATAATTTCACTCTCACAACATTATGGCTGGTTGGAGACAGTCCGAACCACAAGTACCGGGTCCATGGTTCTGGCCGTATACTGGGGGGACGGGGACGACTCCCATTAACCCCTGACTATACCGGGGATACGCTTATCACAATGCCTTTCTGGTCTGTGCTGAAGCAGGGCATTCTGGCAGCCAAGTGGCTTGACCTTTATTAGTGAGCCTGGTTACCCCCTCTCGGAACCACAGACTTAGAAATCGCCAACTCATATACAGTGCATAAAATATATTTATATATATACCCTTATACACCATTTTAATAAAAAATATCACAAAATTCTTCTAAGTCCCTCGGGAAGAGTGAAAGACGCGCACGTTCATTTTCAGAGCTCCTAGACCTTCCTATAAGAAGTTAGCCAAAAAGTAGCTTCGAAAAACGCTTAGGTTAAGTTTCAGAGTTGCTTCTAATGTACCAAAGCTGGACTTAGACATAATTTCACTCTCACAACATTATGGCTGGTTGGAGACAGTCCGAACCACAAGTACCGGGTCCATGGTTCTGGCCGTATACTGGGGGGACGGGGACGACTCCCATTAACCCCTGACTATACCGGGGATACGCTTATCACAATGCCTTTCTGGTCTGTGCTGAAGCAGGGCATTCTGGCAGCCAAGTGGCTTGACCTTTATTAGTGAGCCTGGTTACCCCCTCTCGGAACCACAGACTTAGAAATCGCCAGCTCATATACAGTGCATAAAATATATTTATATATATACCCTTATACACCATTTTAATAAAAAATATCACAAAATTCTTCTAAGTCCCTTGGGAAGAATGAAAGACGCGCACGTTCATTTTCAGAGGTCCTAGACCTTCCTATAAGAAGTTAGCCAAAAAGTAGCTTCGAAAAACGCTTAGGTTAAGTTTCAGAGTTGCTTCTAATGTACCAAAGCTGGACTTAGACATAATTTCACTCTCACAACATTATGGCTGGTTGGAGACAGTCCGAACCACAAGTACCGGGTCCATGGTTCTGGCCGTATACTGGGGGGACGGGGACGACTCCCATTAACCCCTGACTATACCGGGGATACGCTTATCACAATGCCTTTCTGGTCTGTGCTGAAGCAGGGCATTCTGGCAGCCAAGTGGCTTGACCTTTATTAGTGAGCCTGGTTACCCCCTCTCGGAACCACAGACTTAGAAATCGCCAACTCATATACAGTGCATAAAATATATTTATATATACACCCTTATACACCATTTTAATAAAAAATATCACAAAATTCTTCTAAGTCCCTCGGGAAGAGTGAAAGACGCGCACGTTCATTTTCAGAGCTCCTAGACCTTCCTATAAGAAGTTAGCCAAAAAGTAGCTTCGAAAAACGCTTAGGTTAAATTTCAGAGTTGCTTCTAATGTACCAAAGCTGGACTTTGACATAATTTCACTCTCACAACATTATGGCTGGTTGGAGACAGTCCGAACCACAAGTACCGGGTCCATGGTTCTGGCCGTATACTGGGGGGACGGGGACGACTCCCATTAACCCCTGACTATACCGGGGATACGCTTATCACAATGCCTTTCTGGTCTGTGCTGAAGCAGGGCATTCTGGCAGCCAAGTGGCTTGACCTTTATTAGTGAGCCTGGTTACCCCCTCTCGGAACCACAGACTTAGAAATCGCCAGCTCATATACAGTGCATAAAATATATTTATATATATACCCTTATACACCATTTTAATAAAAAATATCACAAAATTCTTCTAAGTCCCTTGGGAAGAATGAAAGACGCGCACGTTCATTTTCAGAGGTCCTAGACCTTCCTATAAGAAGTTAGCCAAAAAGTAGCTTCGAAAAACGCTTAGGTTAAGTTTCAGAGTTGCTTCTAATGTACCAAAGCTGGACTTAGACATAATTTCACTCTCACAACATTATGGCTGGTTGGAGACAGTCCGAACCACAAGTACCGGGTCCATGGTTCTGGCCGTATACTGGGGTGACGGGGACGACTCCCATTAACCCCTGACTATACCGGGGATACGCTTATCACAATGCCTTTCTGGTCTGTGCTGAAGCAGGGCATTCTGGCAGCCAAGTGGCTTGACCTTTATTAGTGAGCCTGGTTACCCCCTCTCGGAACCACAGACTTAGAAATCGCCAGCTCATATACAGTGCATAAAATATATTTATATATATACCCTTATACACCATTTTAATAAAAAATATCACAAAATTCTTCTAAGTCCCTTGGGAAGAGTGAAAGACGCGCACGTTCATTTTCAGAGGTCCTAGACCTTCCTATAAGAAGTTAGCCAAAAAGTAGCTTCGAAAAACGCTTAGGTTAAGTTTCAGAGTTGCTTCTAATGTACCAAAGTTGGACTTAGACATAATTTCACTCTCACAACATTATGGCTGGTTGGAGACAGTCCGAACCACAAGTACCGGGTCCATGGTTCTGGCCGTATACTGGGGGGACGGGGACGACTCCCATTAACCCCTGACTATACCGGGGATACGCTTATCACAATGCCTTTCTGGTCTGTGCTGAAGCAGGGCATTCTGGCAGCCAAGTGGCTTGACCTTTATTAGTGAGCCTGGTTACCCCCTCTCGGAACCACAGACTTAGAAATCGCCAGCTCATATACAGTGCATAAAATATATTTATATATATACCCTTATACACCATTTTAATAAAAAATATCACAAAATTCTTCTAAGTCTCTCAGGAAGAGTGAAAGACGCGCACGTTCATTTTCAGAGCTCCTAGACCTTCCTATAAGAAGTTAGCCAAAAAGTAGCTTCGAAAAACGCTTAGGTTAAGTTTCAGAGTTGCTTCTAATGTACCAAAGCTGGACTTAGACATAATTTCACTCTCACAACATTATGGCTGGTTGGAGACAGTCCGAACCACAAGTACCGGGTCCATGGTTCTGGCCGTATACTGGGGTGACGGGGACGACTCCCATTAACCCCTGACTATACCGGGGATACGCTTATCACAATGCCTTTCTGGTCTGTGCTGAAGCAGGGCATTCTGGCAGCCAAGTGGCTTGACCTTTATTAGTGAGCCTGGTTACCCCCTCTCGGAACCACAGACTTAGAAATCGCCAGCTCATATACAGTGCATAAAATATATTTATATTTATACCCTTATACACCATTTTAATAAAAAATATCACAAAATTCTTCTAAGTCCCTTGGGAAGAGTGAAAGACGCGCACGTTCATTTTCAGAGGTCCTAGACCTTCCTATAAGAAGTTAGCCAAAAAGTAGCTTCGAAAAACGCTTAGGTTAAGTTTCAGAGTTGCTTCTAATGTACCAAAGCTGGACTTAGACATAATTTCACTCTCACAACATTATGGCTGGTTGGAGACAGTCCGAACCACAAGTACCGGGTCCATGGTTCTGGCCGTATACTGGGGGGACGGGGACGACTCCCATTAACCCCTGACTATACCGGGGATACGCTTATCACAATGCCTTTCTGGTCTGTGCTGAAGCAGGGCATTCTGGCAGCCAAGTGGCTTGACCTTTATTAGTGAGCCTGGTTACCCCCTCTCGGAACCACAGACTTAGAAATCGCCAGCTCATATACAGTGCATAAAATATATTTATATATATACCCTTATACACCATTTTAATAAAAAATATCACAAAATTCTTCTAAGTCCCTCGGGAAGAGTGAAAGACGCGCACGTTCATTTCCAGAGCTCCTAGACCTTCCTATAAGAAGTTAGCCAAAAAGTAGCTTCGAAAAACGCTTAGGTTAAGTTTCAGAGTTGCTTCTAATGTACCAAAGCTGGACTTAGACATAATTTCACTCTCACAACATTATGGCTGGTTGGAGACAGTCCGAACCACAAGTACCGGGTCCATGGTTCTGGCCGTATACTGGGGGGACGGGGACGACTCCCATTAACCCCTGACTATACCGGGGATACGCTTATCACAATGCCTTTCTGGTCTGTGCTGAAGCAGGGCATTCTGGCAGCCAAGTGGCTTGACCTTTATTAGTGAGCCTGGTTACCCCCTCTCGGAACCACAGACTTAGAAATCGCCAGCTCATATACAGTGCATAAAATATATTTATATATATACCCTTATACACCATTTTAATAAAAAATATCACAAAATTCTTCTAAGTCTCTCGGGAAGAGTGAAAGATGCGCACGTTCATTTTCAGAGCTCCTAGACCTTCCTATAAGAAGTTAGCCAAAAAGTAGCTTCGAAAAACGCTTAGGTTAAGTTTCAGAGTTGCTTCTAATGTACCAAAGCTGGACTTAGACATAATTTCACTCTCACAACATTATGGCTGGTTGGAGACAGTCCGAACCACAAGTACCGGGTCCATGGTTCTGGCCGTATACTGGGGGGACGGGGACGACTCCCATTAACCCCTGACTATACCGGGGATACGCTTATCACAATGCCTTTCTGGTCTGTGCTGAAGCAGGGCATTCTGGCAGCCAAGTGGCTTGACCTTTATTAGTGAGCCTGGTTACCCCCTCTCGGAACCACAGACTTAGAAATCGCCAGCTCATATACAGTGCATAAAATATATTTATATATATACCCTTATACACCATTTTAATAAAAAATATCACAAAATTCTTCTAAGTCCCTCGGGAAGAGTGAAAGACGCGCACGTTCATTTTCAGAGCTCCTAGACCTTCCTATAAGAAGTTAGCCAAAAAGTAGCTTCGAAAAACGCTTAGGTTAAGTTTCAGAGTTGCTTCTAATGTACCAAAGCTGGACTTAGACATAATTTCACTCTCACAACATTATGGCTGGTTGGAGACAGTCCGAACCACAAGTACCGGGTCCATGGTTCTGGCCGTATACTGGGGGGACGGGGACGACTCCCATTAACCCCTGACTATACCGGGGATACGCTTATCACAATGCCTTTCTGGTCTGTGCTGAAGCAGGGCATTCTGGCAGCCAAGTGGCTTGACCTTTATTAGTGAGCCTGGTTACCCCCTCTCGGAACCACAGACTTAGAAATCGCCAGCTCATATACAGTGCATAAAATATATTTATATATATACCCTTATACACCATTTTAATAAAAAATATCACAAAATTCTTCTAAGTCTCTCAGGAAGAGTGAAAGACGCGCACGTTCATTTTCAGAGCTCCTAGACCTTCCTATAAGAAGTTAGCCAAAAAGTAGCTTCGAAAAACGCTTAGGTTAAGTTTCAGAGTTGCTTCTAATGTACCAAAGCTGGACTTAGACATAATTTCACTCTCACAACATTATGGCTGGTTGGAGACAGTCCGAACCACAAGTACCGGGTCCATGGTTCTGGCCGTATACTGGGGTGACGGGGACGACTCCCATTAACCCCTGACTATACCGGGGATACGCTTATCACAATGCCTTTCTGGTCTGTGCTGAAGCAGGGCATTCTGGCAGCCAAGTGGCTTGACCTTTATTAGTGAGCCTGGTTACCCCCTCTCGGAACCACAGACTTAGAAATCGCCAGCTCATATACAGTGCATAAAATATATTTATATATATACCCTTATACACCATTTTAATAAAAAATATCACAAAATTCTTCTAAGTCCCTTGGGAAGAGTGAAAGACGCGCACGTTCATTTTCAGAGGTCCTAGACCTTCCTATAAGAAGTTAGCCAAAAAGTAGCTTCGAAAAACGCTTAGGTTAAGTTTCAGAGTTGCTTCTAATGTACCAAAGCTGGACTTAGACATAATTTCACTCTCACAACATTATGGCTGGTTGGAGACAGTCCGAACCACAAGTACCGGGTCCATGGTTCTGGCCGTATACTGGGGGGACGGGGACGACTCCCATTAACCCCTGACTATACCGGGGATACGCTTATCACAATGCCTTTCTGGTCTGTGCTGAAGCAGGGCATTCTGGCAGCCAAGTGGCTTGACCTTTATTAGTGAGCCTGGTTACCCCCTCTCGGAACCACAGACTTAGAAATCGCCAGCTCATATACAGTGCATAAAATATATTTATATATATACCCTTATACACCATTTTAATAAAAAATATCACAAAATTCTTCTAAGTCTCTCAGGAAGAGTGAAAGACGCGCGCGTTCATTTTCAGAGCTCCTAGACCTTCCTATAAGAAGTTAGCCAAAAAGTAGCTTCGAAAAACGCTTAGGTTAAGTTTCAGAGTTGCTTCTAATGTACCAAAGCTGGACTTAGACATAATTTCACTCTCACAACATTATGGCTGGTTGGAGACAGTCCGAACCACAAGTACCGGGTCCATGGTTCTGGCCGTATACTGGGGGGACGGGGACGACTCCCATTAACCCCTGACTATACCGGGGATACGCTTATCACAATGCCTTTCTGGTCTGTGCTGAAGCAGGGCATTCTGGCAGCCAAGTGGCTTGACCTTTATTAGTGAGCCTGGTTACCCCCTCTCGGAACCACAGACTTAGAAATCGCCAGCTCATATACAGTGCATAAAATATATTTATATATATACCCTTATACACCATTTTAATAAAAAATATCACAAAATTCTTCTAAGTCCCTTGGGAAGAGTGAAAGACGCGCACGTTCATTTTCAGAGCTCCTAGACCTTCCTATAAGAAGTTAGCCAAAAAGTAGCTTCGAAAAACGCTTAGGTTAAGTTTCAGAGTTGCTTCTAATGTACCAAAGCTGGACTTAGACATAATTTCACTCTCACAACATTATGGCTGGTTGGAGACAGTCCGAACCACAAGTACCGGGTCCATGGTTCTGGCCGTATACTGGGGGGACGGGGACGACTCCCATTAACCCCTGACTATACCGGGGATACGCTTATCACAATGCCTTTCTGGTCTGTGCTGAAGCAGGGCATTCTGGCAGCCAAGTGGCTTGACCTTTATTAGTGAGCCTGGTTACCCCCTCTCGGAACCACAGACTTAGAAATCGCAAGCTCATATACAGTGCATAAAATATATTTATATATATACCCTTATACACCATTTTAATAAAAAATATCACAAAATTCTTCTAAGTCTCTCAGGAAGAGTGAAAGACGCGCACGTTCATTTTCAGAGCTCCTAGACCTTCCTATAAGAAGTTAGCCAAAAAGTAGCTTCGAAAAACGCTTAGGTTAAGTTTCAGAGTTGCTTCTAATGTACCAAAGCTGGACTTAGACATAATTTCACTCTCACAACATTATGGCTGGTTGGAGACAGTCCGAACCACAAGTACCGGGTCCATGGTTCTGGCCGTATACTGGAGTGACGGGGACGACTCCCATTAACCCCTGACTATACCGGGGATACGCTTATCACAATGCCTTTCTGGTCTGTGCTGAAGCAGGGCATTCTGGCAGCCAAGTGGCTTGACCTTTATTAGTGAGCCTGGTTACCCCCTCTCGGAACCACAGACTTAGAAATCGCCAGCTCATATACAGTGCATAAAATATATTTATATATATACCCTTATACACCATTTTAATAAAAAATATCACAAAATTCTTCTAAGTCCCTTGGGAAGAATGAAAGACGCGCACGTTCATTTACAGAGGTCCTAGACCTTCCTATAAGAAGTTAGCCAAAAAGTAGCTTCGAAAAACGCTTAGGTTAAGTTTCAGAGTTGCTTCTAATGTACCAAAGCTGGACTTAGACATAATTTCACTCTCACAACATTATGGCTGGTTGGAGACAGTCCGAACCACAAGTACCGGGTTCATGGTTCTGGCCGTATACTGGGGTGACGGGGACGACTCCCATTAACCCCTGACTATACCGGGGATACGCTTATCACAATGCCTTTCTGGTCTGTGCTGAAGCAGGGCATTCTGGCAGCCAAGTGGCTTGACCTTTATTAGTGAGCCTGGTTACCCCCTCTCGGAACCACAGACTTAGAAATCGCCAGCTCATATACAGTGCATAAAATATATTTATATATATACCCTTATACACCATTTTAATAAAAAATATCACAAAATTCTTCTAAGTCCCTTGGGAAGAGTGAAAGACGCGCACGTTCATTTTCAGAGGTCCTAGACCTTCCTATAAGAAGTTAGCCAAAAAGTAGCTTCGAAAAACGCTTAGGTTAAGTTTCAGAGTTGCTTCTAATGTACCAAAGCTGGACTTAGACATAATTTCACTCTCACAACATTATGGCTGGTTGGAGACAGTCCGAACCACAAGTACCGGGTCCATGGTTCTGGCCGTATACTGGGGGGACGGGGACGACTCCCATTAACCCCTGACTATACCGGGGATACGCTTATCACAATGCCTTTCTGGTCTGTGCTGAAGCAGGGCATTCTGGCAGCCAAGTGGCTTGACCTTTATTAGTGAGCCTGGTTACCCCCTCTCGGAACCACAGACTTAGAAATCGCCAGCTCATATACAGTGCATAAAATATATTTATATATATACCCTTATACACCATTTTAATAAAAAATATCACAAAATTCTTCTAAGTCCCTTGGGAAGAATGAAAGACGCGCACGTTCATTTACAGAGGTCCTAGACCTTCCTATAAGAAGTTAGCCAAAAAGTAGCTTCGAAAAACGCTTAGGTTAAGTTTCAGAGTTGCTTCTAATGTACCAAAGCTGGACTTAGACATAATTTCACTCTCACAACATTATGGCTGGTTGGAGACAGTCCGAACCACAAGTACCGGGTTCATGGTTCTGGCCGTATACTGGGGTGACGGGGACGACTCCCATTAACCCCTGACTATACCGGGGATACGCTTATCACAATGCCTTTCTGGTCTGTGCTGAAGCAGGGCATTCTGGCAGCCAAGTGGCTTGACCTTTATTAGTGAGCCTGGTTACCCCCTCTCGGAACCACAGACTTAGAAATCGCCAGCTCATATACAGTGCATAAAATATATTTATATATATACCCTTATACACCATTTTAATAAAAAATATCACAAAATTCTTCTAAGTCCCTTGGGAAGAGTGAAAGACGCGCACGTTCATTTTCAGAGGTCCTAGACCTTCCTATAAGAAGTTAGCCAAAAAGTAGCTTCGAAAAACGCTTAGGTTAAGTTTCAGAGTTGCTTCTAATGTACCAAAGCTGGACTTAGACATAATTTCACTCTCACAACATTATGGCTGGTTGGAGACAGTCCGAACTACAAGTACCGGGTCCATGGTTCTGGCCGTATACTGGGGGGACGGGGACGACTCCCATTAACCCCTGACTATACCGGGGATACGCTTATCACAATGCCTTTCTGGTCTGTGCTGAAGCAGGGCATTCTGGCAGCCAAGTGGCTTGACCTTTATTAGTGAGCCTGGTTACCCCCTCTCGGAACCACAGACTTAGAAATCGCCAGCTCATATACAGTGCATAAAATATATTTATATATATACCCTTATACACCATTTTAATAAAAAATATCACAAAATTCTTCTAAGTCCCTCGGGAAGAGTGAAAGACGCGCACGTTCATTTTCAGAGCTCCTAGACCTTCCTATAAGAAGTTAGCCAAAAAGTAGCTTCGAAAAACGCTTAGGTTAAGTTTCAGAGTTGCTTCTAATGTACCAAAGCTGGACTTAGACATAATTTCACTCTCACAACATTATGGCTGGTTGGAGACAGTCCGAACCACAAGTACCGGGTCCATGGTTCTGGCCGTATACTGGGGGGACGGGGACGACTCCCATTAACCCCTGACTATACCGGGGATACGCTTATCACAATGCCTTTCTGGTCTGTGCTGAAGCAGGGCATTCTGGCAGCCAAGTGGCTTGACCTTTATTAGTGAGCCTGGTTACCCCCTCTCGGAACCACAGACTTAGAAATCGCCAGCTCATATACAGTGCATAAAATATATTTATATATATACCCTTATACACCATTTTAATAAAAAATATCACAAAATTCTTCTAAGTCTCTCAGGAAGAGTGAAAGACGCGCACGTTCATTTTCAGAGCTCCTAGACCTTCCTATAAGAAGTTAGCCAAAAAGTAGCTTCGAAAAACGCTTAGGTTAAGTTTCAGAGTTGCTTCTAATGTACCAAAGCTGGACTTAGACATAATTTCACTCTCACAACATTATGGCTGGTTGGAGACAGTCCGAACCACAAGTACCGGGTCCATGGTTCTGGGCGTATACTGGGGGGACGGGGACGACTCCCATTAACCCCTGACTATACCGGGGATACGCTTATCACAATGCCTTTCTGGTCTGTGCTGAAGCAGGGCATTCTGGCAGCCAAGTGGCTTGACCTTTATTAGTGAGCCTGGTTACCCCCTCTCGGAACCACAGACTTAGAAATCGCCAGCTCATATACAGTGCATAAAATATATTTATATATATACCCTTATACACCATTTTAATAAAAAATATCACAAAATTCTTCTAAGTCCCTCGGGAAGAGTGAAAGACGCGCACGTTCATTTTCAGAGCTCCTAGACCTTCCTATAAGAAGTTAGCCAAAAAGTAGCTTCGAAAAACGCTTAGGTTAAGTTTCAGAGTTGCTTCTAATGTACCAAAGCTGGACTTAGACATAATTTCACTCTCACAACATTATGGCTGGTTGGAGACAGTCCGAACCACAAGTACCGGGTCCATGGTTCTGGCCGTATACTGGGGGGACGGGGACGACTCCCATTAACCCCTGACTATACCGGGGATACGCTTATCACAATGCCTTTCTGGTCTGTGCTGAAGCAGGGCATTCTGGCAGCCAAGTGGCTTGACCTTTATTAGTGAGCCTGGTTACCCCCTCTCGGAACCACAGACTTAGAAATCGCCAGCTCACATACAGTGCATAAAATATATTTATATATATATACCCTTATACACCATTTTAATAAAAAATATCACAAAATTCTTCTAAGTCTCTCAGGAAGAGTGAAAGACGCGCACGTTCATTTTCAGCGCTCCTAGACCTTCCTATAAGAAGTTAGCCAAAAAGTAGCTTCGAAAAACGCTTAGGTTAAGTTTCAGAGTTGCTTCTAATGTACCAAAGCTGGACTTAGACATAATTTCACTCTCACAACATTATGGCTGGTTGGAGACAGTCCGAACCACAAGTACCGGGTCCATGGTTCTGGCCGTATACTGGGGGGACGGGGACGACTCCCATTAACCCCTGACTATACCGGGGATACGCTTATCACAATGCCTTTCTGGTCTGTGCTGAAGCAGGGCATTCTGGCAGCCAAGTGGCTTGACCTTTATTAGTGAGCCTGGTTACCCCCTCTCGGAACCACAGACTTAGAAATCGCCAGCTCATATACAGTGCATAAAATATATTTATATATATACCCTTATACACCATTTTAATAAAAAATATCACAAAATTCTTCTAAGTCTCTCAGGAAGAGTGAAAGACGCGCACGTTCATTTTCAGAGCTCCTAGACCTTCCTATAAGAAGTTAGCCAAAAAGTAGCTTCGAAAAACGCTTAGGTTAAGTTTCAGAGTTGCTTCTAATGTACCAAAGCTGGACTTAGACATAATTTCACTCTCACAACATTATGGCTGGTTGGAGACAGTCCGAACCACAAGTACCGGGTCCATGGTTCTGGCCGTATACTGGGGGGACGGGGACGACTCCCATTAACCCCTGACTATACCGGGGATACGCTTATCACAATGCCTTTCTGGTCTGTGCTGAAGCAGGGCATTCTGGCAGCCAAGTGGCTTGACCTTTATTAGTGAGCCTGGTTACCCCCTCTCGGAACCACAGACTTAGAAATCGCCAGCTCATATACAGTGCATAAAATATATTTATATATATACCCTTATACACCATTTTAATAAAAAATATCACAAAATTCTTCTAAGTCCCTTGGGAAGAGTGAAAGACGCGCACGTTCATTTTCAGAGCTCCTAGACCTTCCTATAAGAAGTTAGCCAAAAAGTAGCTTCGAAAAACGCTTAGGTTAAGTTTCAGAGTTGCTTCTAATGTACCAAAGCTGGACTTAGACATAATTTCACTCTCACAACATTATGGCTGGTTGGAGACAGTCCGAACCACAAGTACCGGGTCCATGGTTCTGGCCGTATACTGGGGGGACGGGGACGACTCCCATTAACCCCTGACTATACCGGGGATACGCTTATCACAATGCCTTTCTGGTCTGTGCTGAAGCAGGGCATTCTGGCAGCCAAGTGGCTTGACCTTTATTAGTGAGCCTGGTTACCCCCTCTCGGAACCACAGACTTAGAAATCGCCAGCTCATATACAGTGCATAAAATATATTTATATATATACCCTTATACACCATTTTAATAAAAAATATCACAAAATTCTTCTAAGTCTCTCAGGAAGAGTGAAAGACGCGCACGTTCATTTTCAGAGCTCCTAGACCTTCCTATAAGAAGTTAGCCAAAAAGTAGCTTCGAAAAACGCTTAGGTTAAGTTTCAGAGTTGCTTCTAATGTACCAAAGCTGGACTTAGACATAATTTCACTCTCACAACATTATGGCTGGTTGGAGACAGTCCGAACCACAAGTACCGGGTCCATGGTTCTGGCCGTATACTGGGGTGACGGGGACGACTCCCATTAACCCCTGACTATACCGGGGATACGCTTATCACAATGCCTTTCTGGTCTGTGCTGAAGCAGGGCATTCTGGCAGCCAAGTGGCTTGACCTTTATTAGTGAGCCTGGTTACCCCCTCTCGGAACCACAGACTTAGAAATCGCCAGCTCATATACAGTGCATAAAATATATTTATATATATACCCTTATACACCATTTTAATAAAAAATATCACAAAATTCTTCTAAGTCCCTTGGGAAGAATGAAAGACGCGCACGTTCATTTACAGAGGTCCTAGACCTTCCTATAAGAAGTTAGCCAAAAAGTAGCTTCGAAAAACGCTTAGGTTAAGTTTCAGAGTTGCTTCTAATGTACCAAAGCTGGACTTAGACATAATTTCACTCTCACAACATTATGGCTGGTTGGAGACAGTCCGAACCACAAGTACCGGGTTCATGGTTCTGGCCGTATACTGGGGTGACGGGGACGACTCCCATTAACCCCTGACTATACCGGGGATACGCTTATCACAATGCCTTTCTGGTCTGTGCTGAAGCAGGGCATTCTGGCAGCCAAGTGGCTTGACCTTTATTAGTGAGCCTGGTTACCCCCTCTCGGAACCACAGACTTAGAAATCGCCAGCTCATATACAGTGCATAAAATATATTTATATATATACCCTTATACACCATTTTAATAAAAAATATCACAAAATTCTTCTAAGTCCCTTGGGAAGAGTGAAAGACGCGCACGTTCATTTTCAGAGGTCCTAGACCTTCCTATAAGAAGTTAGCCAAAAAGTAGCTTCGAAAAACGCTTAGGTTAAGTTTCAGAGTTGCTTCTAATGTACCAAAGCTGGACTTAGACATAATTTCACTCTCACAACATTATGGCTGGTTGGAGACAGTCCGAACCACAAGTACCGGGTCCATGGTTCTGGCCGTATACTGGGGGGACGGGGACGACTCCCATTAACCCCTGACTATACCGGGGATACGCTTATCACAATGCCTTTCTGGTCTGTGCTGAAGCAGGGCATTCTGGCAGCCAAGTGGCTTGACCTTTATTAGTGAGCCTGGTTACCCCCTCTCGGAACCACAGACTTAGAAATCGCCAGCTCATATACAGTGCATAAAATATATTTATATATATACCCTTATACACCATTTTAATAAAAAATATCACAAAATTCTTCTAAGTCCCTTGGGAAGAATGAAAGACGCGCACGTTCATTTACAGAGGTCCTAGACCTTCCTATAAGAAGTTAGCCAAAAAGTAGCTTCGAAAAACGCTTAGGTTAAGTTTCAGAGTTGCTTCTAATGTACCAAAGCTGGACTTAGACATAATTTCACTCTCACAACATTATGGCTGGTTGGAGACAGTCCGAACCACAAGTACCGGGTTCATGGTTCTGGCCGTATACTGGGGTGACGGGGACGACTCCCATTAACCCCTGACTATACCGGGGATACGCTTATCACAATGCCTTTCTGGTCTGTGCTGAAGCAGGGCATTCTGGCAGCCAAGTGGCTTGACCTTTATTAGTGAGCCTGGTTACCCCCTCTCGGAACCACAGACTTAGAAATCGCCAGCTCATATACAGTGCATAAAATATATTTATATATATACCCTTATACACCATTTTAATAAAAAATATCACAAAATTCTTCTAAGTCCCTTGGGAAGAGTGAAAGACGCGCACGTTCATTTTCAGAGGTCCTAGACCTTCCTATAAGAAGTTAGCCAAAAAGTAGCTTCGAAAAACGCTTAGGTTAAGTTTCAGAGTTGCTTCTAATGTACCAAAGCTGGACTTAGACATAATTTCACTCTCACAACATTATGGCTGGTTGGAGACAGTCCGAACTACAAGTACCGGGTCCATGGTTCTGGCCGTATACTGGGGGGACGGGGACGACTCCCATTAACCCCTGACTATACCGGGGATACGCTTATCACAATGCCTTTCTGGTCTGTGCTGAAGCAGGGCATTCTGGCAGCCAAGTGGCTTGACCTTTATTAGTGAGCCTGGTTACCCCCTCTCGGAACCACAGACTTAGAAATCGCCAGCTCATATACAGTGCATAAAATATATTTATATATATACCCTTATACACCATTTTAATAAAAAATATCACAAAATTCTTCTAAGTCCCTCGGGAAGAGTGAAAGACGCGCACGTTCATTTTCAGAGCTCCTAGACCTTCCTATAAGAAGTTAGCCAAAAAGTAGCTTCGAAAAACGCTTAGGTTAAGTTTCAGAGTTGCTTCTAATGTACCAAAGCTGGACTTAGACATAATTTCACTCTCACAACATTATGGCTGGTTGGAGACAGTCCGAACCACAAGTACCGGGTCCATGGTTCTGGCCGTATACTGGGGGGACGGGGACGACTCCCATTAACCCCTGACTATACCGGGGATACGCTTATCACAATGCCTTTCTGGTCTGTGCTGAAGCAGGGCATTCTGGCAGCCAAGTGGCTTGACCTTTATTAGTGAGCCTGGTTACCCCCTCTCGGAACCACAGACTTAGAAATCGCCAGCTCATATACAGTGCATAAAATATATTTATATATATACCCTTATACACCATTTTAATAAAAAATATCACAAAATTCTTCTAAGTCTCTCAGGAAGAGTGAAAGACGCGCACGTTCATTTTCAGAGCTCCTAGACCTTCCTATAAGAAGTTAGCCAAAAAGTAGCTTCGAAAAACGCTTAGGTTAAGTTTCAGAGTTGCTTCTAATGTACCAAAGCTGGACTTAGACATAATTTCACTCTCACAACATTATGGCTGGTTGGAGACAGTCCGAACCACAAGTACCGGGTCCATGGTTCTGGGCGTATACTGGGGGGACGGGGACGACTCCCATTAACCCCTGACTATACCGGGGATACGCTTATCACAATGCCTTTCTGGTCTGTGCTGAAGCAGGGCATTCTGGCAGCCAAGTGGCTTGACCTTTATTAGTGAGCCTGGTTACCCCCTCTCGGAACCACAGACTTAGAAATCGCCAGCTCATATACAGTGCATAAAATATATTTATATATATACCCTTATACACCATTTTAATAAAAAATATCACAAAATTCTTCTAAGTCCCTCGGGAAGAGTGAAAGACGCGCACGTTCATTTTCAGAGCTCCTAGACCTTCCTATAAGAAGTTAGCCAAAAAGTAGCTTCGAAAAACGCTTAGGTTAAGTTTCAGAGTTGCTTCTAATGTACCAAAGCTGGACTTAGACATAATTTCACTCTCACAACATTATGGCTGGTTGGAGACAGTCCGAACCACAAGTACCGGGTCCATGGTTCTGGCCGTATACTGGGGGGACGGGGACGACTCCCATTAACCCCTGACTATACCGGGGATACGCTTATCACAATGCCTTTCTGGTCTGTGCTGAAGCAGGGCATTCTGGCAGCCAAGTGGCTTGACCTTTATTAGTGAGCCTGGTTACCCCCTCTCGGAACCACAGACTTAGAAATCGCCAGCTCACATACAGTGCATAAAATATATTTATATATATATACCCTTATACACCATTTTAATAAAAAATATCACAAAATTCTTCTAAGTCTCTCAGGAAGAGTGAAAGACGCGCACGTTCATTTTCAGCGCTCCTAGACCTTCCTATAAGAAGTTAGCCAAAAAGTAGCTTCGAAAAACGCTTAGGTTAAGTTTCAGAGTTGCTTCTAATGTACCAAAGCTGGACTTAGACATAATTTCACTCTCACAACATTATGGCTGGTTGGAGACAGTCCGAACCACAAGTACCGGGTCCATGGTTCTGGCCGTATACTGGGGGGACGGGGACGACTCCCATTAACCCCTGACTATACCGGGGATACGCTTATCACAATGCCTTTCTGGTCTGTGCTGAAGCAGGGCATTCTGGCAGCCAAGTGGCTTGACCTTTATTAGTGAGCCTGGTTACCCCCTCTCGGAACCACAGACTTAGAAATCGCCAGCTCATATACAGTGCATAAAATATATTTATATATATACCCTTATACACCATTTTAATAAAAAATATCACAAAATTCTTCTAAGTCCCTTGGGAAGAGTGAAAGACGCGCACGTTCATTTTCAGAGCTCCTAGACCTTCCTATAAGAAGTTAGCCAAAAAGTAGCTTCGAAAAACGCTTAGGTTAAGTTTCAGAGTTGCTTCTAATGTACCAAAGCTGGACTTAGACATAATTTCACTCTCACAACATTATGGCTGGTTGGAGACAGTCCGAACCACAAGTACCGGGTCCATGGTTCTGGCCGTATACTGGGGGGACGGGGACGACTCCCATTAACCCCTGACTATACCGGGGATACGCTTATCACAATGCCTTTCTGGTCTGTGCTGAAGCAGGGCATTCTGGCAGCCAAGTGGCTTGACCTTTATTAGTGAGCCTGGTTACCCCCTCTCGGAACCACAGACTTAGAAATCGCCAGCTCATATACAGTGCATAAAATATATTTATACAGTATATATACCCTTATACACCATTTTAATAAAAAATATCACAAAATTCTTCTAAGTCCCTCGGGAAGAGTGAAAGACGCGCACGTTCATTTTCAGAGCTCCTAGACCTTCATATAAGAAGTTAGCCAAAAAGTAGCTTCGAAAAATGCTTAGGTTAAGTTTCAGAGTTGCTTCTAATGTACCAAAGCTGGACTTAGACATAATTTCACTCTCACAACATTATGGCTGGTTGGAGACAGTCCGAACCACAAGTACCGGGTCCATGGTTCTGGCCGTATACTGGGGGGACGGGGACGACTCCCATTAACCCCTGACTATACCGGGGATACGCTTATCACAATGCCTTTCTGGTCTGTGCTGAAGCAGGGCATTCTGGCAGCCAAGTGGCTTGACCTTTATTAGTGAGCCTGGTTACCCCCTCTCGGAACCACAGACTTAGAAATCGCCAGCTCATATACAGTGCATAAAATATATTTATATATATACCCTTATACACCATTTTAATAAAAAATATCACAAAATTCTTCTAAGTCCCTCGGGAAGAGTGAAAGACGCGCACGTTCATTTTCAGAGCTCCTAGACCTTCCTATAAGAAGTTAGCCAAAAAGTAGCTTCGAAAAACGCTTAGGTTAAGTTTCAGAGTTGCTTCTAATGTACCAAAGCTGGACTTAGACATAATTTCACTCTCACAACATTATGGCTGGTTGGAGACAGTCCGAACCACAAGTACCGGGTCCATGGTTCTGGCCGTATACTGGGGGGACGGGGACGACTCCCATTAACCCCTGACTATACCGGGGATACGCTTATCACAATGCCTTTCTGGTCTGTGCTGAAGCAGGGCATTCTGGCAGCCAAGTGGCTTGACCTTTATTAGTGAGCCTGGTTACCCCCTCTCGGAACCACAGACTTAGAAATCGCCAGCTCATATACAGTGCATAAAATATATTTATATATATACCCTTATACACCATTTTAATAAAAAATATCACAAAATTCTTCTAAGTCCCTCGGGAAGAGTGAAAGACGCGCACGTTCATTTTCAGAGCTCCTAGACCTTCCTATAAGAAGTTAGCCAAAAAGTAGCTTCGAAAAACGCTTAGGTTAAGTTTCAGAGTTGCTTCTAATGTACCAAAGCTGGACTTAGACATAATTTCACTCTCACAACATTATGGCTGGTTGGAGACAGTCCGAACCACAAGTACCGGGTCCATGGTTCTGGCCGTATACTGGGGGGACGGGGACGACTCCCATTAACCCCTGACTATACCGGGGATACGCTTATCACAATGCCTTTCTGGTCTGTGCTGAAGCAGGGCATTCTGGCAGCCAAGTGGCTTGACCTTTATTAGTGAGCCTGGTTACCCCCTCTCGGAAAAACAGACTTAGAAATCGCCAGCTCATATACAGTGCATAAAATATATTTATATATATACCCTTATACACCATTTTAATAAAAAATATCACAAAATTCTTCTAAGTCCCTCGGGAAGAGTGAAAGACGCGCACGTTCATTTTCAGAGCTCCTAGACCTTCCTATAAGAAGTTAGCCAAAAAGTAGCTTCGAAAAACGCTTAGGTTAAGTTTCAGAGTTGCTTCTAATGTACCAAAGCTGGACTTAGACATAATTTCACTCTCACAACATTATGGCTGGTTGGAGACAGTCCGAACCACAAGTACCGGGTCCATGGTTCTGGCCGTATACTGGGGGGACGGGGACGACTCCCATTAACCCCTGACTATACCGGGGATACGCTTATCACAATGCCTTTCTGGTCTGTGCTGAAGCAGGGCATTCTGGCACCAAGTGGCTTGACCTTTATTAGTGAGCCTGGTTACCCCCTCTCGGAGCCACAGACTTAGAAATCGCCAGCTCATATACAGTGCATAAAATATATATATATATATACCCTTATACACCATTTTAATAAAAAATATCACAAAATTCTTCTAAGTCTCTCAGGAAGAGTGAAAGACGCGCACGTTCATTTTCAGAGCTCCTAGACCTTCCTATAAGAAGTTAGCCAAAAAGTAGCTTCGAAAAACGCTTAGGTTAAGTTTCAGAGTTGCTTCTAATGTACCAAAGCTGGACTTAGACATAATTTCACTCTCAAAACATTATGGCTGGTTGGAGACAGTCCGAACCACAAGTACCGGGTCCATGGTTCTGGGCGTATACTGGGGGGACGGGGACGACTCCCATTAACCCCTGACTATACCGGGGATACGCTTATCACAATGCCTTTCTGGTCTGTGCTGAAGCAGGGCATTCTGGCAGCCAAGTGGCTTGACCTTTATTAGTGAGCCTGGTTACCCCCTCTCGGAACCACAGACTTAGAAATCGCCAGCTCATATACAGTGCATAAAATATATTTATATATATACCCTTTTACACCATTTTAATAAAAAATATCACAAAATTCTTCTAAGTCCCTCGGGAAGAGTGAAAGACGCGCACGTTCATTTTCAGAGCTCCTAGACCTTCCTATAAGAAGTTAGCCAAAAAGTAGCTTCGAAAAACGCTTAGGTTAAGTTTCAGAGTTGCTTCTAATGTACCAAAGCTGGACTTAGACATAATTTCACTCTCACAACATTATGGCTGGTTGGAGACAGTCCGAACCACAAGTACCGGGTCCATGGTTCTGGCCGTATACTGGGGGGACGGGGACGACTCCCATTAACCCCTGACTATACCGGGGATACGCTTATCACAATGCCTTTCTGGTCTGTGCTGAAGCAGGGCATTCTGGCAGCCAAGTGGCTTGACCTTTATTAGTGAGCCTGGTTACCCCCTCTCGGAACCACAGACTTAGAAATCGCCAGCTCATATACAGTGCATAAAATATATTTATATATATACCCTTATACACCATTTTAATAAAAAATATCACAAAATTCTTCTAAGTCTCTCAGGAAGAGTGAAAGACGCGCACGTTCATTTTCAGAGCTCCTAGACCTTCCTATAAGAAGTTAGCCAAAAAGTAGCTTCGAAAAACGCTTAGGTTAAGTTTCAGAGTTGCTTCTAATGTACCAAAGCTGGACTTAGACATAATTTCACTCTCACAACATTATGGCTGGTTGGAGACAGTCCGAACCACAAGTACCGGGTCCATGGTTCTGGCCGTATACTGGGGTGACGGGGACGACTCCCATTAACCCCTGACTATACCGGGGATACGCTTATCACAATGCCTTTCTGGTCTGTGCTGAAGCAGGGCATTCTGGCAGCCAAGTGGCTTGACCTTTATTAGTGAGCCTGGTTACCCCCTCTCGGAACCACAGACTTAGAAATCGCCAGCTCATATACAGTGCATAAAATATATTTATACAGTATATATACCCTTATACACCATTTTAATAAAAAATATCACAAAATTCTTCTAAGTCCCTCGGGAAGAGTGAAAGACGCGCACGTTCATTTTCAGAGCTCCTAGACCTTCCTATAAGAAGTTAGCCAAAAAGTAGCTTCGAAAAACGCTTAGGTTAAGTTTCAGAGTTGCTTCTAATGTACCAAAGCTGGACTTAGACATAATTTCACTCTCACAACATTATGGCTGGTTGGAGACAGTCCGAACCACAAGTACCGGGTCCATGGTTCTGGCCGTATACTGGGGGGACGGGGACGACTCCCATTAACCCCTGACTATACCGGGGATACGCTTATCACAATGCCTTTCTGGTCTGTGCTGAAGCAGGGCATTCTGGCAGCCAAGTGGCTTGACCTTTATTAGTGAGCCTGGTTACCCCCTCTCGGAACCACAGACTTAGAAATCGCCAGCTCATATACAGTGCATAAAATATATTTATATATATATATACCCTTATACACCATTTTAATAAAAAATATCACAAAATTCTTCTAAGTCTCTCAGGAAGAGTGAAAGACGCGCACGTTCATTTTCAGAGCTCCTAGACCTTCCTATAAGAAGTTAGCCAAAAAGTAGCTTCGAAAAACGCTGAGGTTAAGTTTCAGAGTTGCTTCTAATGTACAAAAGCTGGACTTAGACATAATTTCACTCTCACAACATTATGGCTGGTTGGAGACAGTCCGAACCACAAGTACCGGGTCCATGGTTCTGGCCGTATACTGGGGTGACGGGGACGACTCCCATTAACCCCTGACTATACCGGGGATACGCTTATCACAATGCCTTTCTGGTCTGTGCTGAAGCAGGGCATTCTGGCAGCCAAGTGGCTTGACCTTTATTAGTGAGCCTGGTTACCCCCTCTCGGAACCACAGACTTAGAAATCGCCAGCTCATATACAGTGCATAAAATATATTTATATATATACCCTTATACACCATTTTAATAAAAAATATCACAAAATTCTTCTAAGTCTCTCAGGAAGAGTGAAAGACGCGCACGTTCATTTTCAGAGCTCCTAGACCTTCCTATAAGAAGTTAGCCAAAAAGTAGCTTCGAAAAACGCTGAGGTTAAGTTTCAGAGTTGCTTCTAATGTACCAAAGCTGGACTTAGACATAATTTCACTCTCACAACATTATGGCTGGTTGGAGACAGTCCGAACCACAAGTACCGGGTCCATGGTTCTGGCCGTATACTGGGGTGACGGGGACGACTCCCATTAACCCCTGACTATACCGGGGATACGCTTATCACAATGCCTTTCTGGTCTGTGCTGAAGCAGGGCATTCTGGCAGCCAAGTGGCTTGACCTTTATTAGTGAGCCTGGTTACCCCATCTCGGAACCACAGACTTAGAAATCGCCAGCTCATATACAGTGCATAAAATATATTTATATATATACCCTTATACACCATTTTAATAAAAAATATCACAAAATTCTTCTAAGTCCCTTGGGAAGAGTGAAAGACGCGCACGTTCATTTTCAGAGGTCCTAGACCTTCCTATAAGAAGTTAGCCAAAAAGTAGCTTCGAAAAACGCTTAGGTTAAGTTTCAGAGTTGCTTCTAATGTACCAAAGCTGGACTTAGACATAATTTCACTCTCACAACATTATGGCTGGTTGGAGACAGTCCGAACCACAAGTACCGGGTCCATGGTTCTGGCCGTATACTGGGGGGACGGGGACGACTCCCATTAACCCCTGACTATACCGGGGATACGCTTATCACAATGCCTTTCTGGTCTGTGCTGAAGCAGGGCATTCTGGCAGCCAAGTGGCTTGACCTTTATTAGTGAGCCTGGTTACCCCCTCTCGGAACCACAGACTTAGAAATCGCCAGCTCATATACAGTGCATAAAATATATTTATATATATACCCTTATACACCATTTTAATAAAAAATATCACAAAATTCTTCTAAGTCCCTCGGGAAGAGTGAAAGACGCGCACGTTCATTTTCAGAGCTCCTAGGCCTTCCTATAAGAAGTTAGCCAAAAAGTAGCTTCGAAAAACGCTTAGGTTAAGTTTCAGAGTTGCTTCTAATGTACCAAAGCTGGACTTAGACATAATTTCACTCTCACAACATTATGGCTGGTTGGAGACAGTCCGAACCACAAGTACCGGGTCCATGGTTCTGGCCGTATACTGGGGGGACGGGGACGACTCCCATTAACCCCTGACTATACCGGGGATACGCTTATCACAATGCCTTTCTGGTCTGTGCTGAAGCAGGGCATTCTGGCAGCCAAGTGGCTTGACCTTTATTAGTGAGCCTGGTTACCCCCTCTCGGAACCACAGACTTAGAAATCGCCAGCTCATATACAGTGCATAAAATATATTTATATATATACCCTTATACACCATTTTAATAAAAAATATCACAAAATTCTTCTAAGTCCCTCGGGAAGAGTGAAAGACGCGCACGTTCATTTTCAGAGCTCCTAGACCTTCCTATAAGAAGTTAGCCAAAAAGTAGCTTCGAAAAACGCTTAGGTTAAGTTTCAGAGTTGCTTCTAATGTACCAAAGCTGGACTTAGACATAATTTCACTCTCACAACATTATGGCTGGTTGGAGACAGTCCGAACCACAAGTACCGGGTCCATGGTTCTGGCCGTATACTGGGGGGACGGGGACGACTCCCATTAACCCCTGACTATACCGGGGATACGCTTATCACAATGCCTTTCTGGTCTGTGCTGAAGCAGGGCATTCTGGCAGCCAAGTGGCTTGACCTTTATTAGTGAGCCTGGTTACCCCCTCTCGGAACCACAGACTTAGAAATCGCCAGCTCATATACAGTGCATAAAATATATTTATATATATACCCTTATACACCATTTTAATAAAAAATATCACAAAATTCTTCTAAGTCCCTCGGGAAGAGTGAAAGACGCGCACGTTCATTTTCAGAGCTCCTAGACCTTCCTATAAGAAGTTAGCCAAAAAGTAGCTTCGAAAAACGCTTAGGTTAAGTTTCAGAGTTGCTTCTAATGTACCAAAGCTGGACTTAGACATAATTTCACTCTCACAACATTATGGCTGGTTGGAGACAGTCCGAACCACAAGTACCGGGTCCATGGTTCTGGCCGTATACTGGGGGGACGGGGACGACTCCCATTAACCCCTGACTATACCGGGGATACGCTTATCACAATGCCTTTCTGGTCTGTGCTGAAGCAGGGCATTCTGGCAGCCAAGTGGCTTGACCTTTATTAGTGAGCCTGGTTACCCCCTCTCGGAAAAACAGACTTAGAAATCGCCAGCTCATATACAGTGCATAAAATATATTTATATATATACCCTTATACACCATTTTAATAAAAAATATCACAAAATTCTTCTAAGTCCCTCGGGAAGAGTGAAAGACGCGCACGTTCATTTTCAGAGCTCCTAGACCTTCCTATAAGAAGTTAGCCAAAAAGTAGCTTCGAAAAACGCTTAGGTTAAGTTTCAGAGTTGCTTCTAATGTACCAAAGCTGGACTTAGACATAATTTCACTCTCACAACATTATGGCTGGTTGGAGACAGTCCGAACCACAAGTACCGGGTCCATGGTTCTGGCCGTATACTGGGGGGACGGGGACGACTCCCATTAACCCCTGACTATACCGGGGATACGCTTATCACAATGCCTTTCTGGTCTGTGCTGAAGCAGGGCATTCTGGCACCAAGTGGCTTGACCTTTATTAGTGAGCCTGGTTACCCCCTCTCGGAGCCACAGACTTAGAAATCGCCAGCTCATATACAGTGCATAAAATATATATATATATATACCCTTATACACCATTTTAATAAAAAATATCACAAAATTCTTCTAAGTCTCTCAGGAAGAGTGAAAGACGCGCACGTTCATTTTCAGAGCTCCTAGACCTTCCTATAAGAAGTTAGCCAAAAAGTAGCTTCGAAAAACGCTTAGGTTAAGTTTCAGAGTTGCTTCTAATGTACCAAAGCTGGACTTAGACATAATTTCACTCTCAAAACATTATGGCTGGTTGGAGACAGTCCGAACCACAAGTACCGGGTCCATGGTTCTGGGCGTATACTGGGGGGACGGGGACGACTCCCATTAACCCCTGACTATACCGGGGATACGCTTATCACAATGCCTTTCTGGTCTGTGCTGAAGCAGGGCATTCTGGCAGCCAAGTGGCTTGACCTTTATTAGTGAGCCTGGTTACCCCCTCTCGGAACCACAGACTTAGAAATCGCCAGCTCATATACAGTGCATAAAATATATTTATATATATACCCTTTTACACCATTTTAATAAAAAATATCACAAAATTCTTCTAAGTCCCTCGGGAAGAGTGAAAGACGCGCACGTTCATTTTCAGAGCTCCTAGACCTTCCTATAAGAAGTTAGCCAAAAAGTAGCTTCGAAAAACGCTTAGGTTAAGTTTCAGAGTTGCTTCTAATGTACCAAAGCTGGACTTAGACATAATTTCACTCTCACAACATTATGGCTGGTTGGAGACAGTCCGAACCACAAGTACCGGGTCCATGGTTCTGGCCGTATACTGGGGGGACGGGGACGACTCCCATTAACCCCTGACTATACCGGGGATACGCTTATCACAATGCCTTTCTGGTCTGTGCTGAAGCAGGGCATTCTGGCAGCCAAGTGGCTTGACCTTTATTAGTGAGCCTGGTTACCCCCTCTCGGAACCACAGACTTAGAAATCGCCAGCTCATATACAGTGCATAAAATATATTTATATATATACCCTTATACACCATTTTAATAAAAAATATCACAAAATTCTTCTAAGTCTCTCAGGAAGAGTGAAAGACGCGCACGTTCATTTTCAGAGCTCCTAGACCTTCCTATAAGAAGTTAGCCAAAAAGTAGCTTCGAAAAACGCTTAGGTTAAGTTTCAGAGTTGCTTCTAATGTACCAAAGCTGGACTTAGACATAATTTCACTCTCACAACATTATGGCTGGTTGGAGACAGTCCGAACCACAAGTACCGGGTCCATGGTTCTGGCCGTATACTGGGGTGACGGGGACGACTCCCATTAACCCCTGACTATACCGGGGATACGCTTATCACAATGCCTTTCTGGTCTGTGCTGAAGCAGGGCATTCTGGCAGCCAAGTGGCTTGACCTTTATTAGTGAGCCTGGTTACCCCCTCTCGGAACCACAGACTTAGAAATCGCCAGCTCATATACAGTGCATAAAATATATTTATACAGTATATATACCCTTATACACCATTTTAATAAAAAATATCACAAAATTCTTCTAAGTCCCTCGGGAAGAGTGAAAGACGCGCACGTTCATTTTCAGAGCTCCTAGACCTTCCTATAAGAAGTTAGCCAAAAAGTAGCTTCGAAAAACGCTTAGGTTAAGTTTCAGAGTTGCTTCTAATGTACCAAAGCTGGACTTAGACATAATTTCACTCTCACAACATTATGGCTGGTTGGAGACAGTCCGAACCACAAGTACCGGGTCCATGGTTCTGGCCGTATACTGGGGGGACGGGGACGACTCCCATTAACCCCTGACTATACCGGGGATACGCTTATCACAATGCCTTTCTGGTCTGTGCTGAAGCAGGGCATTCTGGCAGCCAAGTGGCTTGACCTTTATTAGTGAGCCTGGTTACCCCCTCTCGGAACCACAGACTTAGAAATCGCCAGCTCATATACAGTGCATAAAATATATTTATATATATATATACCCTTATACACCATTTTAATAAAAAATATCACAAAATTCTTCTAAGTCTCTCAGGAAGAGTGAAAGACGCGCACGTTCATTTTCAGAGCTCCTAGACCTTCCTATAAGAAGTTAGCCAAAAAGTAGCTTCGAAAAACGCTGAGGTTAAGTTTCAGAGTTGCTTCTAATGTACAAAAGCTGGACTTAGACATAATTTCACTCTCACAACATTATGGCTGGTTGGAGACAGTCCGAACCACAAGTACCGGGTCCATGGTTCTGGCCGTATACTGGGGTGACGGGGACGACTCCCATTAACCCCTGACTATACCGGGGATACGCTTATCACAATGCCTTTCTGGTCTGTGCTGAAGCAGGGCATTCTGGCAGCCAAGTGGCTTGACCTTTATTAGTGAGCCTGGTTACCCCCTCTCGGAACCACAGACTTAGAAATCGCCAGCTCATATACAGTGCATAAAATATATTTATATATATACCCTTATACACCATTTTAATAAAAAATATCACAAAATTCTTCTAAGTCTCTCAGGAAGAGTGAAAGACGCGCACGTTCATTTTCAGAGCTCCTAGACCTTCCTATAAGAAGTTAGCCAAAAAGTAGCTTCGAAAAACGCTGAGGTTAAGTTTCAGAGTTGCTTCTAATGTACCAAAGCTGGACTTAGACATAATTTCACTCTCACAACATTATGGCTGGTTGGAGACAGTCCGAACCACAAGTACCGGGTCCATGGTTCTGGCCGTATACTGGGGTGACGGGGACGACTCCCATTAACCCCTGACTATACCGGGGATACGCTTATCACAATGCCTTTCTGGTCTGTGCTGAAGCAGGGCATTCTGGCAGCCAAGTGGCTTGACCTTTATTAGTGAGCCTGGTTACCCCATCTCGGAACCACAGACTTAGAAATCGCCAGCTCATATACAGTGCATAAAATATATTTATATATATACCCTTATACACCATTTTAATAAAAAATATCACAAAATTCTTCTAAGTCCCTTGGGAAGAGTGAAAGACGCGCACGTTCATTTTCAGAGGTCCTAGACCTTCCTATAAGAAGTTAGCCAAAAAGTAGCTTCGAAAAACGCTTAGGTTAAGTTTCAGAGTTGCTTCTAATGTACCAAAGCTGGACTTAGACATAATTTCACTCTCACAACATTATGGCTGGTTGGAGACAGTCCGAACCACAAGTACCGGGTCCATGGTTCTGGCCGTATACTGGGGGGACGGGGACGACTCCCATTAACCCCTGACTATACCGGGGATACGCTTATCACAATGCCTTTCTGGTCTGTGCTGAAGCAGGGCATTCTGGCAGCCAAGTGGCTTGACCTTTATTAGTGAGCCTGGTTACCCCCTCTCGGAACCACAGACTTAGAAATCGCCAGCTCATATACAGTGCATAAAATATATTTATATATATACCCTTATACACCATTTTAATAAAAAATATCACAAAATTCTTCTAAGTCCCTCGGGAAGAGTGAAAGACGCGCACGTTCATTTTCAGAGCTCCTAGGCCTTCCTATAAGAAGTTAGCCAAAAAGTAGCTTCGAAAAACGCTTAGGTTAAGTTTCAGAGTTGCTTCTAATGTACCAAAGCTGGACTTAGACATAATTTCACTCTCACAACATTATGGCTGGTTGGAGACAGTCCGAACCACAAGTACCGGGTCCATGGTTCTGGCCGTATACTGGGGGGACGGGGACGACTCCCATTAACCCCTGACTATACCGGGGATACGCTTATCACAATGCCTTTCTGGTCTGTGCTGAAGCAGGGCATTCTGGCAGCCAAGTGGCTTGACCTTTATTAGTGAGCCTGGTTACCCCCTCTCGGAACCACAGACTTAGAAATCGCCAGCTCATATACAGTGCATAAAATATATTTATATATATACCCTTATACACCATTTTAATAAAAAATATCACAAAATTCTTCTAAGTCCCTCGGGAAGAGTGAAAGACGCGCACGTTCATTTTCAGAGCTCCTAGACCTTCCTATAAGAAGTTAGCCAAAAAGTAGCTTCGAAAAACGCTTAGGTTAAGTTTCAGAGTTGCTTCTAATGTACCAAAGCTGGACTTAGACATAATTTCACTCTCACAACATTATGGCTGGTTGGAGACAGTCCGAACCACAAGTACCGGGTCCATGGTTCTGGCCGTATACTGGGGGGACGGGGACGACTCCCATTAACCCCTGACTATACCGGGGATACGCTTATCACAATGCCTTTCTGGTCTGTGCTGAAGCAGGGCATTCTGGCAGCCAAGTGGCTTGACCTTTATTAGTGAGCCTGGTTACCCCCTCTCGGAACCACAGACTTAGAAATCGCCAGCTCATATACAGTGCATAAAATATATTTATATATATACCCTTATACACCATTTTAATAAAAAATATCACAAAATTCTTCTAAGTCCCTCGGGAAGAGTGAAAGACGCGCACGTTCATTTTCAGAGCTCCTAGACCTTCCTATAAGAAGTTAGCCAAAAAGTAGCTTCGAAAAACGCTTAGGTTAAGTTTCAGAGTTGCTTCTAATGTACCAAAGCTGGACTTAGACATAATTTCACTCTCACAACATTATGGCTGGTTGGAGACAGTCCGAACCACAAGTACCGGGTCCATGGTTCTGGCCGTATACTGGGGGGACGGGGACGACTCCCATTAACCCCTGACTATACCGGGGATACGCTTATCACAATGCCTTTCTGGTCTGTGCTGAAGCAGGGCATTCTGGCAGCCAAGTGGCTTGACCTTTATTAGTGAGCCTGGTTACCCCCTCTCGGAACCACAGACTTAGAAATCGCCAGCTCATATACAGTGCATAAAATATATTTATATATATACCCTTATACACCATTTTAATAAAAAATATCACAAAATTCTTCTAAGTCTCTCAGGAAGAGTGAAAGACGCGCACGTTCATTTTCAGAGCTCCTAGACCTTCCTATAAGAAGTTAGCCAAAAAGTAGCTTCGAAAAACGCTTAGGTTAAGTTTCAGAGTTGCTTCTAATGTACCAAAGCTGGACTTAGACATAATTTCACTCTCACAACATTATGGCTGGTTGGAGACAGTCCGAACCACAAGTACCGGGTCCATGGTTCTGGCCGTATACTGGGGTGACGGGGACGACTCCCATTAACCCCTGACTATACCGGGGATACGCTTATCACAATGCCTTTCTGGTCTGTGCTGAAGCAGGGCATTCTGGCAGCCAAGTGGCTTGACCTTTATTAGTGAGCCTGGTTACCCCCTCTCGGAACCACAGACTTAGAAATCGCCAGCTCATATACAGTGCATAAAATATATTTATATATATACCCTTATACACCATTTTAATAAAAAATATCACAAAATTCTTCTAAGTCCCTCGGGAAGAGTGAAAGACGCGCACGTTCATTTTCAGAGCTCCTAGACCTTCCTATAAGAAGTTAGCCAAAAAGTAGCTTCGAAAAACGCTTAGGTTAAGTTTCAGAGTTGCTTCTAATGTACCAAAGCTGGACTTAGACATAATTTCACTCTCTCAACATTATGGCTGGTTGGAGACAGTCCGAACCACAAGTACCGGGTCCATGGTTCTGGCCGTATACTGGGGGGACGGGGACGACTCCCATTAACCCCTGACTATACCGGGGATACGCTTATCACAATGCCTTTCTGGTCTGTGCTGAAGCAGGGCATTCTGGCAGCCAAGTGGCTTGACCTTTATTAGTGAGCCTGGTTACCCCCTCTCGGAACCACAGACTTAGAAATCGCCAGCTCATATACAGTGCATAAAATATATTTATATATATACCCTTATACACCATTTTAATAAAAAATATCACAAAATTCTTCTAAGTCTCTCAGGAAGAGTGAAAGACGCGCACGTTCATTTTCAGAGCTCCTAGACCTTCCTATAAGAAGTTAGCCAAAAAGTAGCTTCGAAAAACGCTGAGGTTAAGTTTCAGAGTTGCTTCTAATGTACCAAAGCTGGACTTAGACATAATTTCACTCTCACAACATTATGGCTGGTTGGAGACAGTCCGAACCACAAGTACCGGGTCCATGGTTCTGGCCGTATACTGGGGTGACGGGGACGACTCCCATTAACCCCTGACTATACCGGGGATACGCTTATCACAATGCCTTTCTGGTCTGTGCTGAAGCAGGGCATTCTGGCAGCCAAGTGGCTTGACCTTTATTAGTGAGCCTGGTTACCCCCTCTCGGAACCACAGACTTAGAAATCGCCAGCTCATATACAGTGCATAAAATATATTTATATATATACCCTTATACACCATTTTAATAAAAAATATCACAAAATTCTTCTAAGTCCCTTGGGAAGAGTGAAAGACGCGCACGTTCATTTTCAGAGGTCCTAGACCTTCCTATAAGAAGTTAGCCAAAAAGTAGCTTCGAAAAACGCTTAGGTTAAGTTTCAGAGTTGCTTCTAATGTACCAAAGCTGGACTTAGACATAATTTCACTCTCACAACATTATGGCTGGTTGGAGACAGTCCGAACCACAAGTACCGGGTCCATGGTTCTGGCCGTATACTGGGGGGACGGGGACGACTCCCATTAACCCCTGACTATACCGGGGATACGCTTATCACAATGCCTTTCTGGTCTGTGCTGAAGCAGGGCATTCTGGCAGCCAAGTGGCTTGACCTTTATTAGTGAGCCTGGTTACCCCCTCTCGGAACCACAGACTTAGAAATCGCCAGCTCA
Organism: Ascaphus truei; assembly: GCF_040206685.1. NCBI lineage: Eukaryota > Metazoa > Chordata > Amphibia > Anura > Ascaphidae > Ascaphus > Ascaphus truei. Next base: position 328,586 of record NW_027454112.1, on the reverse strand, counting down.
TATACAGTGCATAAAATATATTTATATATATACCCTTATACACCATTTTAATAAAAAATATCACAAAATTCTTCTAAGTCCCTCGGGAAGAGTGAAAGACGCGCACGTTCATTTTCAGAGCTCCTAGGCCTTCCTATAAGAAGTTAGCCAAAAAGTAGCTTCGAAAAACGCTTAGGTTAAGTTTCAGAGTTGCTTCTAATGTACCAAAGCTGGACTTAGACATAATTTCACTCTCACAACATTATGGCTGGTTGGAGACAGTCCGAACCACAAGTACCGGGTCCATGGTTCTGGCCGTATACTGGGGGGACGGGGACGACTCCCATTAACCCCTGACTATACCGGGGATACGCTTATCACAATGCCTTTCTGGTCTGTGCTGAAGCAGGGCATTCTGGCAGCCAAGTGGCTTGAACTTTATTAGTGAGCCTGGTTACCCCCTCTCGGAACCACAGACTTAGAAATCGCCAGCTCATATACAGTGCATAAAATATATTTATATATATACCCTTATACACCATTTTAATAAAAAATATCACAAAATTCTTCTAAGTCCCTCGGGAAGAGTGAAAGACGCGCACGTTCATTTTCAGAGCTCCTAGACCTTCCTATAAGAAGTTAGCCAAAAAGTAGCTTCGAAAAACGCTTAGGTTAAGTTTCAGAGTTGCTTCTAATGTACCAAAGCTGGACTTAGACATAATTTCACTCTCACAACATTATGGCTGGTTGGAGACAGTCCGAACCACAAGTACCGGGTCCATGGTTCTGGCCGTATACTGGGGGGACGGGGACGACTCCCATTAACCCCTGACTATACCGGGGATACGCTTATCACAATGCCTTTCTGGTCTGTGCTGAAGCAGGGCATTCTGGAAGCCAAGTGGCTTGACCTTTATTAGTGAGCCTGGTTACCCCCTCTCGGAACCACAGACTTAGAAATCGCCAGCTCATATACAGTGCATAAAATATATTTATATATATACCCTTATACACCATTTTAATAAAAAATATCACAAAATTCTTCTAAGTCCCTCGGGAAGAGTGAAAGACGCGCACGTTCATTTTCAGAGCTCCTAGACCTTCCTATAAGAAGTTAGCCAAAAAGTAGCTTCGAAAAACGCTTAGGTTAAGTTTCAGAGTTGCTTCTAATGTACCAAAGCTGGACTTAGACATAATTTCACTCTCACAACATTATGGCTGGTTGGAGACAGTCCGAACCACAAGTACCGGGTCCATGGTTCTGGCCGTATACTGGGGGGACGGGGACGACTCCCATTAACCCCTGACTATACCGGGGATACGCTTATCACAATGCCTTTCTGGTCTGTGCTGAAGCAGGGCATTCTGGCAGCCAAGTGGCTTGACCTTTATTAGTGAGCCTGGTTACCCCCTCTCGGAACCACAGACTTAGAAATCGCCAGCTCATATACAGTGCATAAAATATATTTATATATATACCCTTATACACCATTTTAATAAAAAATATCACAAAATTCTTCTAAGTCTCTCGGGAAGAGTGAGAGACGCGCACGTTCATTTTCAGAGCTCCTAGACCTTCCTATAAGAAGTTAGCCAAAAAGTAGCTTCGAAAAATGCTTAGGTTAAGTTTCAGAGTTGCTTCTAAAGTACCAAAGCTGGACTTAGACATAATTTCACTCTCACAACATTATGGCTGGTTGGAGACAGTCCGAACCACAAGTACCGGGTCCATGGTTCTGGCCGTATACTGGGGGGACGGGGACGACTCCCATTAACCCCTGACTATACCGGAGATACGCTTATCACAATGCCTTTCTGGTCTGTGCTGAAGCAGGGCATTCTGGCAGCCAAATGGCTTGACCTTTATTAGTGAGCCTGGTTACCCCCTCTCGGAACCACAGACTTAGAAATCGCCAGCTCATATACAGTGCATAAAATATATTTATATATATACCCTTATACACCATTTTAATAAAAAATATCACAAAATTCTTCTAAGTCCCTCGGGAAGAGTAAAAGACGCGCACGTTCATTTTCAGAGCTCCTAGACCTTCCTATAAGAAGTTAGCCAAAAAGTAGCTTCGAAAAACGCTTAGGTTAAGTTTCAGAGTTGCTTCTAATGTACCAAAGCTGGACTTAGACATAATTTCACTCTCACAACATTATGGCTGGTTGGAGACAGTCCGAACCACAAGTACCGGGTCCATGGTTCTGGCCGTATACTGGGGGGACTGGGACGACTCCCATTAACCCCTGACTATACCGGGGATACGCTTATCACAATGCCTTTCTGGTCTGTGCTGAAGCAGGGCATTCTGGCAGCCAAGTGGCTTGACCTTTATTAGTGAGCCTGGTTACCCCCTCTCGGAACCACAGACTTAGAAATCGCCAGCTCATAAACAGTGCATAAAATATATTTATATATACCCTTATACACCATTTTAATAAAAAATATCACAAAATTCTTCTAAGTCCCTCGGGAAGAGTGAAAGACGCGCACGTTCATTTTCAGAGCTCCTAAACCTTCCTATAAGAAGTTAGCCAAAAATTGGCTTCGAAAAACGCTTAGGTTAAGTTTCAGAGTTGCTTCTAATGTACCAAAGCTGGACTTAGACATAATTTCACTCTCACAACATTATGGCTGGTTGGAGACAGTCCGAACCACAAGTACCGGGTCCATGGTTCTGGCCGTATACTGGGGGGACGGGGACGACTCCCATTAACCCCTGACTATACCGGGGATACGCTTATCACAATGCCTTTCTGGTCTGTGCTGAAGCAGGGCATTCTGGCAGCCAAGTGGCTTGACCTTTATTAGTGAGCCTGGTTACCCCCTCTCGGAACCACAGACTTAGAAATCGCCAGCTCATATACAGTGCATAAAATATATTTATATATATACCCTTATACACCATTTTAATAAAAAATATCACAAAATTCTTCTAAGTCTCTCGGGAAGAGTGAGAGACGCGCACGTTCATTTTCAGAGCTCCTAGACCTTCCTATAAGAAGTTAGCCAAAAAGTAGCTTCGAAAAACGCGTAGGTTAAGTTTCAGAGTTGCTTCTAAAGTACCAAAGCTGGACTTAGACATAATTTCACTCTCACAACATTATGGCTGGTTGGAGACAGTCCGAACCACAAGTACCGGGTCCATGGTTCTGGCCGTATACTGGGGGGACGGGGACGACTCCCATTAACCCCTGACTATACCGGAGATACGCTTATCACAATGCCTTTCTGGTCTGTGCTGAAGCAGGGCATTCTGGCAGCCAAGTGGCTTGACCTTTATTAGTGAGCCTGGTTACCCCCTCTCGGAACCACAGACTTAGAAATCGCCAGCTCATATACAGTGCATAAAATATATTTATATATATACCCTTATACACCATTTTAATAAAAAATATCACAAAATTCTTCTAAGTCCCTCGGGAAGAGTAAAAGACGCGCACGTTCATTTTCAGAGCTCCTAGACCTTCCTATAAGAAGTTAGCCAAAAAGTAGCTTCGAAAAACGCTTAGGTTAAGTTTCAGAGTTGCTTCTAATGTACCAAAGCTGGACTTAGACATAATTTCACTCTCACAACATTATGGCTGGTTGGAGACAGTCCGAACCACAAGTACCGGGTCCATGGTTCTGGCCGTATACTGGGGGGACGGGGACGACTCCCATTAACCCCTGACTATACCGGGGATACGCTTATCACAATGCCTTTCTGGTCTGTGCTGAAGCAGGGCATTCTGGCAGCCAAGTGGCTTGACCTTTATTAGTGAGCCTGGTTACCCCCTCTCGGAACCACAGACTTAGAAATCGCCAGCTCATATACAGTGCATAAAATATATTTATATATATACCCTTATACACCATTTTAATAAAAAATATCACAAAATTCTTCTAAGTCCCTCGGGAAGAGTGAAAGACGCGCACGTTCATTTTCAGAGCTCCTAAACCTTCCTATAAGAAGTTAGCCAAAAATTGGCTTCGAAAAACGCTTAGGTTAAGTTTCAGAGTTGCTTCTAATGTACCAAAGCTGGACTTAGACATAATTTCACTCTCACAACATTATGGCTTGTTGGAGACAGTCCGAACCACAAGTACCGGGTCCATGGTTCTGGCCGTATACTGGGGGGACGGGGACGACTCCCATTAACCCCTGACTATACCGGGGATACGCTTATCACAATGCCTTTCTGGTCTGTGCTGAAGCAGGGCATTCTGGCAGCCAAGTGGCTTGACCTTTATTAGTGAGCCTGGTTACCCCTTCTCGGAACCACAGACTTAGAAATCGCCAGCTCATATACAGTGCATAAAATATATTTATATATATACCCTTATACACCATTTTAATAAAAAATATCACAAAATTCTTCTAAGTCCCTCGGGAAGAGTGAAAGACGCGCACGTTCATTTTCAGAGCTCCTAGACCTTCCTATAAGAAGTTAGCCAAAAAGTAGCTTCGAAAAACGCTTAGGTTAAGTTTCAGAGTTGCTTCTAATGTACCAAAGCTGGACTTAGACATAATTTCACTCTCACAACATTATGGCTGGTTGGAGACAGTCCGAACCACAAGTACCGGGTCCATGGTTCTGGCCGTATACTGGGGGGACGGGGACGACTCCCATTAACCCCTGACTATACCGGGGATACGCTTATCACAATGCCTTTCTGGTCTGTGCTGAAGCAGGGCATTCTGGCAGCCAAGTGGCTTGACCTTTATTAGTGAGCCTGGTTACCCCCTCTCGGAACCACAGACTTAGAAATCGCCAGCTCATATACAGTGCATAAAATATATTTATATATATACCCTTATACACCATTTTAATAAAAAATATCACAAAATTCTTCTAAGTCTCTCGGGAAGAGTGAGAGACGCGCACGTTCATTTTCAGAGCTCCTAGACCTTCCTATAAGAAGTTAGCCAAAAAGTAGCTTCGAAAAATGCTTAGGTTAAGTTTCAGAGTTGCTTCTAATGTACCAAAGCTGGACTTAGACATAATTTCACTCTCACAACATTATGGCTGGTTGGAGACAGTCCGAACCACAAGTACCGGGTCCATGGTTCTGGCCGTATACTGGGGGGACGGGGACGACTCCCATTAACCCCTGACTATACCGGAGATACGCTTATCACAATGCCTTTCTGGTCTGTGCTGAAGCAGGGCATTCTGGCAGCCAAGTGGCTTGACCTTTATTAGTGAGCCTGGTTACCCCCTCTCGGAACCACAGACTTAGAAATCGCCAGCTCATATACAGTGCATAAAATATATTTATATATATACCCTTATACACCATTTTAATAAAAAATATCACAAAATTCTTCTAAGTCCCTCGGGAAGAGTAAAAGACGCGCACGTTCATTTTCAGAGCTCCTAGACCTTCCTATAAGAAGTTAGCCAAAAAGTAGCTTCGAAAAACGCTTAGGTTAAGTTTCAGAGTTGCTTCTAATGTACCAAAGCTGGACTTAGACATAATTTCACTCTCACAACATTATGGCTGGTTGGAGACAGTCCGAACCACAAGTACCGGGTCCATGGTTCTGGCCGTATACTGGGGGGACGGGGACGACTCCCATTAACCCCTGACTATACCGGGGATACGCTTATCACAATGACTTTCTGGTCTGTGCTGAAGCAGGGCATTCTGGCAGCCAAGTGGCTTGACCTTTATTAGTGAGCCTGGTTACCCCCTCTCGGAACCACAGACTTAGAAATCGCCAGCTCATATACAGTGCATAAAATATATTTATATATATACCCTTATACACCATTTTAATAAAAAATATCACAAAATTCTTCTAAGTCTCTCGAGAAGAGTGAAAGACGCGCACGTTCATTTTCAGAGCTCCTAGACCTTCCTATAAGAAGTTAGCCAAAAAGTAGCTTCGAAAAACGCTTAGGTTAAGTTTCAGAGTTGCTTCTAATGTACCAAAGCTGGACTTAGACATAATTTCACTCTCACAACATTATGGCTGGTTGGAGACAGTCCGAACCACAAGTACCGGGTCCATGGTTCTGGCCGTATACTGGGGGGACGGGGACGACTCCCATTAACCCCTGACTATACCGGGGATACGCTTATCACAATGCCTTTCTGGTCTGTGCTGAAGCAGGGCATTCTGGCAGCCAAGTGGCTTGACCTTTATTAGTGAGCCTGGTTACCCCCTCTCGGAACCACAGACTTAGAAATCGCCAGCTCATATACAGTGCATAAAATATATTTATATATATACCCTTATACACCATTTTAATAAAAAATATCACAAAATTCTTCTAAGTCTCTCGAGAAGAGTGAAAGACGCGCACGTTCATTTTCAGAGCTCCTAGACCTTCCTATAAGAAGTTAGCCAAAAAGTAGCTTCGAAAAACGCTTAGGTTAAGTTTCAGAGTTGCTTCTAATGTACCAAAGCTGGACTTAGACATAATTTCACTCTCACAACATTATGGCTGGTTGGAGACAGTCCGAACCACAAGTACCGGGTCTATGGTTCTGGCCGTATACTGGGGGGACGGGGACGACTCCCATTAACCCCTGACTATACCGGGGATACGCTTATCACAATGCCTTTCTGGTCTGTGCTGAAGCAGGGCATTCTGGCAGCCAAGTGGCTTGACCTTTATTAGTGAGCCTGGTTACCCCCTCTCGGAACCACAGACTTAGAAATCGCCAGCTCATATACAGTGCATAAAATATATTTATATATATACCCTTATACACCATTTTAATAAAAAATATCACAAAATTCTTCTAAGTCCCTCGGGAAGAGTGAAAGACGCGCACGTTCATTTTCAGAGCTCCTAGACCTTCCTATAAGAAGTTAGCCAAAAAGTAGCTTCGAAAAACGCTTAGGTTAAGTTTCAGAGTTGCTTCTAATGTACCAAAGCTGGACTTAGACATAATTTCACTCTCACAACATTATGGCTGGTTGGAGACAGTCCGAACCACAAGTACCGGGTCCATGGTTCTGGCCGTATACTGGGGGGACGGGGACGACTCCCATTAACCCCTGACTATACCGGAGATACGCTTATCACAATGCCTTTCTGGTCTGTGCTGAAGCAGGGCATTCTGGCAGCCAAATGGCTTGACCTTTATTAGTGAGCCTGGTTACCCCCTCTCGGAACCACAGACTTAGAAATCGCCAGCTCATATACAGTGCATAAAATATATTTATATATATACCCTTATACACCATTTTAATAAAAAATATCACAAAATTCTTCTAAGTCCCTCGGGAAGAGTGAAAGACGCGCACGTTCATTTTCAGAGCTCCTAGACCTTCCTATAAGAAGTTAGCCAAAAAGTAGCTTCGAAAAACGCTTAGGTTAAGTTTCAGAGTTGCTTCTAATGTACCAAAGCTGGACTTAGACATAATTTCACTCTCACAACATTATGGCTGGTTGGAGACAGTCCGAACCACAAGTACCGGGTCCATGGTTCTGGCCGTATACTGGGGGGACGGGGACGACTCCCATTAACCCCTGACTATACCGGAGATACGCTTATCACAATGCCTTTCTGGTCTGTGCTGAAGCAGGGCATTCTGGCAGCCAAATGGCTTGACCTTTATTAGTGAGCCTGGTTACCCCCTCTCGGAACCACAGACTTAGAAATCGCCAGCTCATATACAGTGCATAAAATATATTTATATATATACCCTTATACACCATTTTAATAAAAAATATCACAAAATTCTTCTAAGTCCCTCGGGAAGAGTAAAAGACGCGCACGTTCATTTTCAGAGCTCCTAGACCTTCCTATAAGAAGTTAGCCAAAAAGTAGCTTCGAAAAACGCTTAGGTTAAGTTTCAGAGTTGCTTCTAATGTACCAAAGCTGGACTTAGACATAATTTCACTCTCACAACATTATGGCTGGTTGGAGACAGTCCGAACCACAAGTACCGGGTCCATGGTTCTGGCCGTATACTGGGGGGACTGGGACGACTCCCATTAACCCCTGACTATACCGGGGATACGCTTATCACAATGCCTTTCTGGTCTGTGCTGAAGCAGGGCATTCTGGCAGCCAAGTGGCTTGACCTTTATTAGTGAGCCTGGTTACCCCCTCTCGGAACCACAGACTTAGAAATCGCCAGCTCATAAACAGTGCATAAAATATATTTATATATACCCTTATACACCATTTTAATAAAAAATATCACAAAATTCTTCTAAGTCCCTCGGGAAGAGTGAAAGACGCGCACGTTCATTTTCAGAGCTCCTAAACCTTCCTATAAGAAGTTAGCCAAAAATTGGCTTCGAAAAACGCTTAGGTTAAGTTTCAGAGTTGCTTCTAATGTACCAAAGCTGGACTTAGACATAATTTCACTCTCACAACATTATGGCTGGTTGGAGACAGTCCGAACCACAAGTACCGGGTCCATGGTTCTGGCCGTATACTGGGGGGACGGGGACGACTCCCATTAACCCCTGACTATACCGGGGATACGCTTATCACAATGCCTTTCTGGTCTGTGCTGAAGCAGGGCATTCTGGCAGCCAAGTGGCTTGACCTTTATTAGTGAGCCTGGTTACCCCCTCTCGGAACCACAGACTTAGAAATCGCCAGCTCATATACAGTGCATAAAATATATTTATATATATACCCTTATACACCATTTTAATAAAAAATATCACAAAATTCTTCTAAGTCTCTCGGGAAGAGTGAGAGACGCGCACGTTCATTTTCAGAGCTCCTAGACCTTCCTATAAGAAGTTAGCCAAAAAGTAGCTTCGAAAAACGCGTAGGTTAAGTTTCAGAGTTGCTTCTAAAGTACCAAAGCTGGACTTAGACATAATTTCACTCTCACAACATTATGGCTGGTTGGAGACAGTCCGAACCACAAGTACCGGGTCCATGGTTCTGGCCGTATACTGGGGGGACGGGGACGACTCCCATTAACCCCTGACTATACCGGAGATACGCTTATCACAATGCCTTTCTGGTCTGTGCTGAAGCAGGGCATTCTGGCAGCCAAGTGGCTTGACCTTTATTAGTGAGCCTGGTTACCCCCTCTCGGAACCACAGACTTAGAAATCGCCAGCTCATATACAGTGCATAAAATATATTTATATATATACCCTTATACACCATTTTAATAAAAAATATCACAAAATTCTTCTAAGTCCCTCGGGAAGAGTAAAAGACGCGCACGTTCATTTTCAGAGCTCCTAGACCTTCCTATAAGAAGTTAGCCAAAAAGTAGCTTCGAAAAACGCTTAGGTTAAGTTTCAGAGTTGCTTCTAATGTACCAAAGCTGGACTTAGACATAATTTCACTCTCACAACATTATGGCTGGTTGGAGACAGTCCGAACCACAAGTACCGGGTCCATGGTTCTGGCAGTATACTGGGGGGACGGGGACGACTCCCATTAACCCCTGACTATACCGGGGATACGCTTATCACAATGCCTTTCTGGTCTGTGCTGAAGCAGGGCATTCTGGCAGCCAAGTGGCTTGACCTTTATTAGTGAGCCTGGTTACCCCTTCTCGGAACCACAGACTTAGAAATCGCCAGCTCATATACAGTGCATAAAATATATTTATATATATACCCTTATACACCATTTTAATAAAAAATATCACAAAATTCTTCTAAGTCCCTCGGGAAGAGTGAAAGACGCGCACGTTCATTTTCAGAGCTCCTAGACCTTCCTATAAGAAGTTAGCCAAAAAGTAGCTTCGAAAAACGCTTAGGTTAAGTTTCAGAGTTGCTTCTAATGTACCAAAGCTGGACTTAGACATAATTTCACTCTCACAACATTATGGCTGGTTGGAGACAGTCCGAACCACAAGTACCGGGTCCATGGTTCTGGCCGTATACTGGGGGGACGGGGACGACTCCCATTAACCCCTGACTATACCGGGGATACGCTTATCACAATGCCTTTCTGGTCTGTGCTGAAGCAGGGCATTCTGGCAGCCAAGTGGCTTGACCTTTATTAGTGAGCCTGGTTACCCCCTCTCGGAACCACAGACTTAGAAATCGCCAGCTCATATACAGTGCATAAAATATATTTATATATATACCCTTATACACCATTTTAATAAAAAATATCACAAAATTCTTCTAAGTCCCTCGGGAAGAGTAAAAGACGCGCACGTTCATTTTCAGAGCTCCTAGACCTTCCTATAAGAAGTTAGCCAAAAAGTAGCTTCGAAAAACGCTTAGGTTAAGTTTCAGAGTTGCTTCTAATGTACCAAAGCTGGACTTAGACATAATTTCACTCTCACAACATTATGGCTGGTTGGAGACAGTCCGAACCACAAGTACCGGGTCCATGGTTCTGGCCGTATACTGGGGGGACGGGGACGACTCCCATTAACCCCTGACTATACCGGGGATACGCTTATCACAATGACTTTCTGGTCTGTGCTGAAGCAGGGCATTCTGGCAGCCAAGTGGCTTGACCTTTATTAGTGAGCCTGGTTACCCCCTCTCGGAACCACAGACTTAGAAATCGCCAGCTCATATACAGTGCATAAAATATATTTATATATATACCCTTATACACCATTTTAATAAAAAATATCACAAAATTCTTCTAAGTCTCTCGAGAAGAGTGAAAGACGCGCACGTTCATTTTCAGAGCTCCTAGACCTTCCTATAAGAAGTTAGCCAAAAAGTAGCTTCGAAAAACGCTTAGGTTAAGTTTCAGAGTTGCTTCTAATGTACCAAAGCTGGACTTAGACATAATTTCACTCTCACAACATTATGGCTGGTTGGAGACAGTCCGAACCACAAGTACCGGGTCCATGGTTCTGGCCGTATACTGGGGGGACGGGGACGACTCCCATTAACCCCTGACTATACCGGGGATACGCTTATCACAATGCCTTTCTGGTCTGTGCTGAAGCAGGGCATTCTGGCAGCCAAGTGGCTTGACCTTTATTAGTGAGCCTGGTTACCCCCTCTCGGAACCACAGACTTAGAAATCGCCAGCTCATATACAGTGCATAAAATATATTTATATATATACCCTTATACACCATTTTAATAAAAAATATCACAAAATTCTTCTAAGTCTCTCGAGAAGAGTGAAAGACGCGCACGTTCATTTTCAGAGCTCCTAGACCTTCCTATAAGAAGTTAGCCAAAAAGTAGCTTCGAAAAACGCTTAGGTTAAGTTTCAGAGTTGCTTCTAATGTACCAAAGCTGGACTTAGACATAATTTCACTCTCACAACATTATGGCTGGTTGGAGACAGTCCGAACCACAAGTACCGGGTCCATGGTTCTGGCCGTATACTGGGGGGACGGGGACGACTCCCATTAACCCCTGACTATACCGGGGATACGCTTATCACAATGCCTTTCTGGTCTGTGCTGAAGCAGGGCATTCTGGCAGCCAAGTGGCTTGACCTTTATTAGTGAGCCTGGTTACCCCCTCTCGGAACCACAGACTTAGAAATCGCCAGCTCATATACAGTGCATAAAATATATTTATATATATACCCTTATACACCATTTTAATAAAAAATATCACAAAATTCTTCTAAGTCCCTCGGGAAGAGTGAAAGACGCGCACGTTCATTTTCAGAGCTCCTAGACCTTCCTATAAGAAGTTAGCCAAAAAGTAGCTTCGAAAAACGCTTAGGTTAAGTTTCAGAGTTGCTTCTAATGTACCAAAGCTGGACTTAGACATAATTTCACTCTCACAACATTATGGCTGGTTGGAGACAGTCCGAACCACAAGTACCGGGTCCATGGTTCTGGCCGTATACTGGGGGGACGGGGACGACTCCCATTAACCCCTGACTATACCGGGGATACGCTTATCACAATGCCTTTCTGGTCTGTGCTGAAGCAGGGCATTCTGGCAGCCAAGTGGCTTGACCTTTATTAGTGAGCCTGGTTACCCCCTCTCGGAACCACAGACTTAGAAATCGCCAGCTCATATACAGTGCATAAAATATATTTATATATATATACCCTTATACACCATTTTAATAAAAAATATCACAAAATTCTTCTAAGTCTCTCGGGAAGAGTGAAAGACGCGCACGTTCATTTTCAGAGCTCCTAGACCTTCCTATAAGAAGTTAGCCAAAAAGTAGCTTCGAAAAACGCTTAGGTTAAGTTTCAGAGTTGCTTCTAATGTACCAAAGCTGGACTTAGACATAATTTCACTCTCACAACATTATGGCTGGTTGGAGACAGTCCGAACCACAAGTACCGGGTCCATGGTTCTGGCCGTATACTGGGGGGACGGGGACGACTCCCATTAACCCCTGACTATACCGGGGATACGCTTATCACAATGCCTTTCTGGTCTGTGCTGAAGCAGGGCATTCTGGCAGCCAAGTGGCTTGACCTTTATTAGTGAGCCTGGTTACCCCCTCTCGGAACCACAGACTTAGAAATCGCCAGCTCATATACAGTGCATAAAATATATTTATATATATACCCTTATACACCATTTTAATAAAAAATATCACAAAATTCTTCTAAGTCCCTCGGGAAGAGTGAAAGACGCGCACGTTCATTTTCAGAGCTCCTAGACCTTCCTATAAGAAGTTAGCCAAAAAGTAGCTTCGAAAAACGCTTAGGTTAAGTTTCAGAGTTGCTTCTAATGTACCAAAGCTGGACTTAGACATAATTTCACTCTCACAACATTATGGCTGGTTGGAGACAGTCCGAACCACAAGTACCGGGTCCATGGTTCTGGCCGTATACTGGGGGGACGGGGACGACTCCCATTAACCCCTGACTATACCGGGGATACGCTTATCACAATGCCTTTCTGGTCTGTGCTGAAGCAGGGCATTCTGGCAGCCAAGTGGCTTGACCTTTATTAGTGAGCCTGGTTACCCCCTCTCGGAACCACAGACTTAGAAATCGCCAGCTCATATACAGTGCATAAAATATATTTATATATATACCCTTATACACCATTTTAATAAAAAATATCACAAAATTCTTCTAAGTCCCTCGGGAAGAGTGAAAGACGCGCACGTTCATTTTCAGAGCTCCTAGACCTTCCTATAAGAAGTTAGCCAAAAAGTAGCTTCGAAAAACGCTTAGGTTAAGTTTCAGAGTTGCTTCTAATGTACCAAAGCTGGACTTAGACATAATTTCACTCTCACAACATTATGGCTGGTTGGAGACAGTCCGAACCACAAGTACCGGGTCCATGGTTCTGGCCGTATACTGGGGGGACGGGGACGACTCCCATTAACCCCTGACTATACCGGGGATACGCTTATCACAATGCCTTTCTGGTCTGTGCTGAAGCAGGGCATTCTGGCAGCCAAGTGGCTTGACCTTTATTAGTGAGCCTGGTTACCCCCTCTCGGAACCACAGACTTAGAAATCGCCAGCTCATATACAGTGCATAAAATATATTTATATATATACCCTTATACACCATTTTAATAAAAAATATCACAAAATTCTTCTAAGTCTCTCGGGAAGAGTGAAAGACGCGCACGTTCATTTTCAGAGCTCCTAGACCTTCCTATAAGAAGTTAGCCAAAAAGTAGCTTCGAAAAACGCTTAGGTTAAGTTTCAGAGTTGCTTCTAATGTACCAAAGCTGGACTTAGACATAATTTCACTCTCACAACATTATGGCTGGTTGGAGACAGTCCGAACCACAAGTACCGGGTCCATGGTTCTGGCCGTATACTGGGGGGACGGGGACGACTCCCATTAACCCCTGACTATACCGGGGATACGCTTATCACAATGCCTTTCTGGTCTGTGCTGAAGCAGGGCATTCTGGCAGCCAAGTGGCTTGACCTTTATTAGTGAGCCTGGTTACCCCCTCTCGGAACCACAGACTTAGAAATCGCCAGCTCATATACAGTGCATAAAATATATTTATATATATACCCTTATACACCATTTTAATAAAAAATATCACAAAATTCTTCTAAGTCTCTCGAGAAGAGTGAAAGACGCGCACGTTCATTTTCAGAGCTCCTAGACCTTCCTATAAGAAGTTAGCCAAAAAGTAGCTTCGAAAAACGCTTAGGTTAAGTTTCAGAGTTGCTTCTAATGTACCAAAGCTGGACTTAGACATAATTTCACTCTCACAACATTATGGCTGGTTGGAGACAGTCCGAACCACAAGTACCGGGTCCATGGTTCTGGCCGTATACTGGGGGGACGGGGACGACTCCCATTAACCCCTGACTATACCGGGGATACGCTTATCACAATGCCTTTCTGGTCTGTGCTGAAGCAGGGCATTCTGGCAGCCAAGTGGCTTGACCTTTATTAGTGAGCCTGGTTACCCCCTCTCGGAACCACAGACTTAGAAATCGCCAGCTCATATACAGTGCATAAAATATATTTATATATATACCCTTATACACCATTTTAATAAAAAATATCACAAAATTCTTCTAAGTCCCTCGGGAAGAGTGAAAGACGCGCACGTTCATTTTCAGAGCTCCTAGACCTTCCTATAAGAAGTTAGCCAAAAAGTAGCTTCGAAAAACGCTTAGGTTAAGTTTCAGAGTTGCTTCTAATGTACCAAAGCTGGACTTAGACATAATTTCACTCTCACAACATTATGGCTGGTTGGAGACAGTCCGAACCACAAGTACCGGGTCCATGGTTCTGGCCGTATACTGGGGGGACGGGGACGACTCCCATTAACCCCTGACTATACCGGGGATACGCTTATCACAATGCCTTTCTGGTCTGTGCTGAAGCAGGGCATTCTGGCAGCCAAGTGGCTTGACCTTTATTAGTGAGCCTGGTTACCCCCTCTCGGAACCACAGACTTAGAAATCGCCAGCTCATATACAGTGCATAAAATATATTTATATATATATACCCTTATACACCATTTTAATAAAAAATATCACAAAATTCTTCTAAGTCTCTCGGGAAGAGTGAAAGACGCGCACGTTCATTTTCAGAGCTCCTAGACCTTCCTATAAGAAGTTAGCCAAAAAGTAGCTTCGAAAAACGCTTAGGTTAAGTTTCAGAGTTGCTTCTAATGTACCAAAGCTGGACTTAGACATAATTTCACTCTCACAACATTATGGCTGGTTGGAGACAGTCCGAACCACAAGTACCGGGTCCATGGTTCTGGCCGTATACTGGGGGGACGGGGACGACTCCCATTAACCCCTGACTATACCGGGGATACGCTTATCACAATGCCTTTCTGGTCTGTGCTGAAGCAGGGCATTCTGGCAGCCAAGTGGCTTGACCTTTATTAGTGAGCCTGGTTACCCCCTCTCGGAACCACAGACTTAGAAATCGCCAGCTCATATACAGTGCATAAAATATATTTATATATATACCCTTATACACCATTTTAATAAAAAATATCACAAAATTCTTCTAAGTCCCTCGGGAAGAGTGAAAGACGCGCACGTTCATTTTCAGAGCTCCTAGACCTTCCTATAAGAAGTTAGCCAAAAAGTAGCTTCGAAAAACGCTTAGGTTAAGTTTCAGAGTTGCTTCTAATGTACCAAAGCTGGACTTAGACATAATTTCACTCTCACAACATTATGGCTGGTTGGAGACAGTCCGAACCACAAGTACCGGGTCCATGGTTCTGGCCGTATACTGGGGGGACGGGGACGACTCCCATTAACCCCTGACTATACCGGGGATACGCTTATCACAATGCCTTTCTGGTCTGTGCTGAAGCAGGGCATTCTGGCAGCCAAGTGGCTTGACCTTTATTAGTGAGCCTGGTTACCCCCTCTCGGAACCACAGACTTAGAAATCGCCAGCTCATATACAGTGCATAAAATATATTTATATATATACCCTTATACACCATTTTAATAAAAAATATCACAAAATTCTTCTAAGTCCCTCGGGAAGAGTGAAAGACGCGCACGTTCATTTTCAGAGCTCCTAGACCTTCCTATAAGAAGTTAGCCAAAAAGTAGCTTCGAAAAACGCTTAGGTTAAGTTTCAGAGTTGCTTCTAATGTACCAAAGCTGGACTTAGACATAATTTCACTCTCACAACATTATGGCTGGTTGGAGACAGTCCGAACCACAAGTACCGGGTCCATGGTTCTGGCCGTATACTGGGGGGACGGGGACGACTCCCATTAACCCCTGACTATACCGGGGATACGCTTATCACAATGCCTTTCTGGTCTGTGCTGAAGCAGGGCATTCTGGCAGCCAAGTGGCTTGACCTTTATTAGTGAGCCTGGTTACCCCCTCTCGGAACCACAGACTTAGAAATCGCCAGCTCATATACAGTGCATAAAATATATTTATATATATACCCTTATACACCATTTTAATAAAAAATATCACAAAATTCTTCTAAGTCTCTCGGGAAGAGTGAAAGACGCGCACGTTCATTTTCAGAGCTCCTAGACCTTCCTATAAGAAGTTAGCCAAAAAGTAGCTTCGAAAAACGCTTAGGTTAAGTTTCAGAGTTGCTTCTAATGTACCAAAGCTGGACTTAGACATAATTTCACTCTCACAACATTATGGCTGGTTGGAGACAGTCCGAACCACAAGTACCGGGTCCATGGTTCTGGCCGTATACTGGGGGGACGGGGACGACTCCCATTAACCCCTGACTATACCGGGGATACGCTTATCACAATGCCTTTCTGGTCTGTGCTGAAGCAGGGCATTCTGGCAGCCAAGTGGCTTGACCTTTATTAGTGAGCCTGGTTACCCCCTCTCGGAACCACAGACTTAGAAATCGCCAGCTCATATACAGTGCATAAAATATATTTATATATATACCCTTATACACCATTTTAATAAAAAATATCACAAAATTCTTCTAAGTCTCTCGAGAAGAGTGAAAGACGCGCACGTTCATTTTCAGAGCTCCTAGACCTTCCTATAAGAAGTTAGCCAAAAAGTAGCTTCGAAAAACGCTTAGGTTAAGTTTCAGAGTTGCTTCTAATGTACCAAAGCTGGACTTAGACATAATTTCACTCTCACAACATTATGGCTGGTTGGAGACAGTCCGAACCACAAGTACCGGGTCCATGGTTCTGGCCGTATACTGGGGGGACGGGGACGACTCCCATTAACCCCTGACTATACCGGGGATACGCTTATCACAATGCCTTTCTGGTCTGTGCTGAAGCAGGGCATTCTGGCAGCCAAGTGGCTTGACCTTTATTAGTGAGCCTGGTTACCCCCTCTCGGAACCACAGACTTAGAAATCGCCAGCTCATATACAGTGCATAAAATATATTTATATATATACCCTTATACACCATTTTAATAAAAAATATCACAAAATTCTTCTATGTCTCTCGGGAAGAGTGAAAGACGCGCACGTTCATTTTCAGAGCTCCTAGACCTTCCTATAAGAAGTTAGCCAAAAAGTAGCTTCGAAAAACGCTTAGGTTAAGTTTCAGAGTTGCTTCTAATGTACCAAAGCTGGACTTAGACATAATTTCACTCTCACAACATTATGGCTGGTTGGAGACAGTCCGAACCACAAGTACCGGGTCCATGGTTCTGGCCGTATACTGGGGGGACGGGGACGACTCCCATTAACCCCTGACTATACCGGGGATACGCTTATCACAATGCCTTTCTGGTCTGTGCTGAAGCAGGGCATTCTGGCAGCCAAGTGGCTTGACCTTTATTAGTGAGCCTGGTTACCCCCTCTCGGAACCACAGACTTAGAAATCGCCAGCTCATATACAGTGCATAAAATATATTTATATATATACCCTTATACACCATTTTAATAAAAAATATCACAAAATTCTTCTAAGTTTCTCGGGAAGAGTGAAAGACGCGCACGTTCATTTTCAGAGCTCCTAGACCTTCCTATAAGAAGTTAGCCAAAAAGTAGCTTCGAAAAACGCTTAGGTTAAGTTTCAGAGTTGCTTCTAATGTACCAAAGCTGGACTTAGACATAATTTCACTCTCACAACATTATGGCTGGTTGGAGACAGTCCGAACCACAAGTACCGGGTCCATGGTTCTGGCCGTATACTGGGGGGACGGGGACGACTCCCATTAACCCCTGACTATACCGGGGATACGCTTATCACAATGCCTTTCTGGTCTGTGCTGAAGCAGGGCATTCTGGCAGCCAAGTGGCTTGACCTTTATTAGTGAGCCTGGTTACCCCCTCTCGGAACCACAGACTTAGAAATCGCCAGCTCATATACAGTGCATAAAATATATTTATATATATACCCTTATACACCATTTTAATAAAAAATATCACAAAATTCTTCTAAGTCTCTCGAGAAGAGTGAAAGACGCGCACGTTCATTTTCAGAGCTCCTAGACCTTCCTATAAGAAGTTAGCCAAAAAGTAGCTTCGAAAAACGCTTAGGTTAAGTTTCAGAGTTGCTTCTAATGTACCAAAGCTGGACTTAGACATAATTTCACTCTCACAACATTATGGCTGGTTGGAGACAGTCCGAACCACAAGTACCGGGTCCATGGTTCTGGCCGTATACTGGGGGGACGGGGACGACTCCCATTAACCCCTGACTATACCGGGGATACGCTTATCACAATGCCTTTCTGGTCTGTGCTGAAGCAGGGCATTCTGGCAGCCAAGTGGCTTGACCTTTATTAGTGAGCCTGGTTACCCCCTCTCGGAACCACAGACTTAGAAATCGCCAGCTCATATACAGTGCATAAAATATATTTATATATATACCCTTATACACCATTTTAATAAAAAATATCACAAAATTCTTCTATGTCTCTCGGGAAGAGTGAAAGACGCGCACGTTCATTTTCAGAGCTCCTAGACCTTCCTATAAGAAGTTAGCCAAAAAGTAGCTTCGAAAAACGCTTAGGTTAAGTTTCAGAGTTGCTTCTAATGTACCAAAGCTGGACTTAGACATAATTTCACTCTCACAACATTATGGCTGGTTGGAGACAGTCCGAACCACAAGTACCGGGTCCATGGTTCTGGCCGTATACTGGGGGGACGGGGACGACTCCCATTAACCCCTGACTATACCGGGGATACGCTTATCACAATGACTTTCTGGTCTGTGCTGAAGCAGGGCATTATGGCAGCCAATTGGCTTGACCTTTATTAGTGAGCCTGGTTACCCCCTCTCGGAACCACAGACTTAGAAATCGCCAGCTCATATACAGTGCATAAAATATATTTATATATATACCCTTATACACCATTTTAATAAAAAATATCACAAAATTCTTCTAAGTCTCTCGAGAAGAGTGAAAGACGCGCACGTTCATTTTCAGAGCTCCTAGACCTTCCTATAAGAAGTTAGCCAAAAAGTAGCTTCGAAAAACGCTTAGGTTAAGTTTCAGAGTTGCTTCTAATGTACCAAAGCTGGACTTAGACATAATTTCACTCTCACAACATTATGGCTGGTTGGAGACAGTCCGAACCACAAGTACCGGGTCCATGGTTCTGGCCGTATACTGGGGGGACGGGGACGACTCCCATTAACCCCTGACTATACCGGGGATACGCTTATCACAATGCCTTTCTGGTCTGTGCTGAAGCAGGGCATTCTGGCAGCCAAGTGGCTTGACCTTTATTAGTGAGCCTGGTTACCCCCTCTCGGAACCACAGACTTAGAAATCGCCAGCTCATATACAGTGCATAAAATATATTTATATATATACCCTTATACACCATTTTAATAAAAAATATCACAAAATTCTTCTAAGTCCCTCGGGAAGAGTGAAAGACGCGCACGTTCATTTTCAGAGCTCCTAGACCTTCCTATAAGAAGTTAGCCAAAAAGTAGCTTCGAAAAACGCTTAGGTTAAGTTTCAGAGTTGCTTCTAATGTACCAAAGCTGGACTTAGACATAATTTCACTCTCACAACATTATGGCTGGTTGGAGACAGTCCGAACCACAAGTACCGGGTCCATGGTTCTGGCCGTATACTGGGGGGACGGGGACGACTCCCATTAACCCCTGACTATACCGGGGATACGCTTATCACAATGCCTTTCTGGTCTGTGCTGAAGCAGGGCATTCTGGCAGCCAAGTGGCTTGACCTTTATTAGTGAGCCTGGTTACCCCCTCTCGGAACCACAGACTTAGAAATCGCCAGCTCATATACAGTGCATAAAATATATTTATATATATACCCTTACTGTATACACCATTTTAATAAAAAATATCACAAAATTCTTCTAAGTCCCTCGGGAAGAGTGAAAGACGCGCACGTTCATTTTCAGAGCTCCTAGACCTTCCTATAAGTAGTTAGCCAAAAAGTAGCTTCGAAAAACGCTTAGGTTAAGTTTCAGAGTTGCTTCTAATGTACCAAAGCTGGACTTAGACATAATTTCACTCTCACAACATTATGGCTGGTTGGAGACAGTCCGAACCACAAGTACCGGGTCCATGGTTCTGGCCGTATACTGGGGGGACGGGGACGACTCCCATTAACCCCTGACTATACCGGGGATACGCTTATCACAATGCCTTTCTGGTCTGTGCTGAAGCAGGGCATTCTGGCAGCCAAGTGGCTTGACCTTTATTAGTGAGCCTGGTTACCCCCTCTCGGAACCACAGACTTAGAAATCGCCAGCTCATATACAGTGCATAAAATATATTTATATATATATACCCTTATACACCATTTTAATAAAAAATATCACAAAATTCTTCTAAGTCTCTCGGGAAGAGTGAAAGACGCGCACGTTCATTTTCAGAGCTCCTAGACCTTCCTATAAGAAGTTAGCCAAAAAGTAGCTTCGAAAAACGCTTAGGTTAAGTTTCAGAGTTGCTTCTAATGTACCAAAGCTGGACTTAGACATAATTTCACTCTCACAACATTATGGCTGGTTGGAGACAGTCCGAACCACAAGTACCGGGTCCATGGTTCTGGCCGTATACTGGGGGGACGGGGACGACTCCCATTAACCCCTGACTATACCGGGGATACGCTTATCACAATGCCTTTCTGGTCTGTGCTGAAGCAGGGCATTCTGGCAGCCAAGTGGCTTGACCTTTATTAGTGAGCCTGGTTACCCCCTCTCGGAACCACAGACTTAGAAATCGCCAGCTCATATACAGTGCATAAAATATATTTATATATATACCCTTATACCCCATTTTAATAAAAAATATCACAAAATTCTTCTAAGTCCCTCGGGAAGAGTGAAAGACGCGCACGTTCATTTTCAGAGCTCCTAGACCTTCCTATAAGAAGTTAGCCAAAAAGTAGCTTCGAAAAACGCTTAGGTTAAGTTTCAGAGTTGCTTCTAATGTACCAAAGCTGGACTTAGACATAATTTCACTCTCACAACATTATGGCTGGTTGGAGACAGTCCGAACCACAAGTACCGGGTCCATGGTTCTGGCCGTATACTGGGGGGACGGGGACGACTCCCATTAACCCCTGACTATACCGGGGATACGCTTATCACAATGCCTTTCTGGTCTGTGCTGAAGCAGGGCATTCTGGCAGCCAAGTGGCTTGACCTTTATTAGTGAGCCTGGTTACCCCCTCTCGGAACCACAGACTTAGAAATCGCCAGCTCATATACAGTGCATAAAATATATTTATATATATACCCTTATACACCATTTTAATAAAAAATATCACAAAATTCTTCTAAGTCCCTCGGGAAGAGTGAAAGACGCGCACGTTCATTTTAAGAGCTCCTAGACCTTCCTATAAGAAGTTAGCCAAAAAGTAGCTTCGAAAAACGCTTAGGTTAAGTTTCAGAGTTGCTTCTAATGTACCAAAGCTGGACTTAGACATAATTTCACTCTCACAACATTATGGCTGGTTGGAGACAGTCCGAACCACAAGTACCGGGTCCATGGTTCTGGCCGTATACTGGGGGGACGGGGACGACTCCCATTAACCCCTGACTATACCGGGGATACGCTTATCACAATGCCTTTCTGGTCTGTGCTGAAGCAGGGCATTCTGGCAGGCAAGTGGCTTGACCTTTATTAGTGAGCCTGGTTACCCCCTCTCGGAACCACAGACTTAGAAATCGCCAGCTCATATACAGTGCATAAAATATATTTATATATATACCCTTATACACCATTTTAATAAAAAATATCACAAAATTCTTCTAAGTCCCTCGGGAAGAGTGAAAGACGCGCACGTTCATTTTAAGAGCTCCTAGACCTTCCTATAAGAAGTTAGCCAAAAAGTAGCTTCGAAAAACGCTTAGGTTAAGTTTCAGAGTTGCTTCTAATGTACCAAAGCTGGACTTAGACATAATTTCACTCTCACAACATTATGGCTGGTTGGAGACAGTCCGAACCACAAGTACCGGGTCCATGGTTCTGGCCGTATACTGGGGGGACGGGGACGACTCCCATTAACCCCTGACTATACCGGGGATACGCTTATCACAATGCCTTTCTGGTCTGTGCTGAAGCAGGGCATTCTGGCAGGCAAGTGGCTTGACCTTTATTAGTGAGCCTGGTTACCCCCTCTCGGAACCACAGACTTAGAAATCGCCAGCTCATATACAGTGCATAAAATATATTTATATATATACCCTTATACACCATTTTAATAAAAAATATCACAAAATTCTTCTACAGTAAGTCCCTCGGGAAGAGTGAAAGACGCGCACGTTCATTTTCAGAGCTCCTAGACCTTCCTATAAGTAGTTAGCCAAAAAGTAGCTTCGAAAAACGCTTAGGTTAAGTTTCAGAGTTGCTTCTAATGTACCAAAGCTGGACTTAGACATAATTTCACTCTCACAACATTATGGCTGGTTGGAGACAGTCCGAACCACAAGTACCGGGTCCATGGTTCTGGCCGTATACTGGGGGGACGGGGACGACTCCCATTAACCCCTGACTATACCGGGGATACGCTTATCACAATGCCTTTCTGGTCTGTGCTGAAGCAGGGCATTCTGGCAGCCAAGTGGCTTGACCTTTATTAGTGAGCCTGGTTACCCCCTCTCGGAACCACAGACTTAGAAATCGCCAGCTCATATACAGTGCATAAAATATATTTATATATATATACCCTTATACACCATTTTAATAAAAAATATCACAAAATTCTTCTAAGTCTCTCGGGAAGAGTGAAAGACGCGCACGTTCATTTTCAGAGCTCCTAGACCTTCCTATAAGAAGTTAGCCAAAAAGTAGCTTCGAAAAACGCTTAGGTTAAGTTTCAGAGTTGCTTCTAATGTACCAAAGCTGGACTTAGACATAATTTCACTCTCACAACATTATGGCTGGTTGGAGACAGTCCGAACCACAAGTACCGGGTCCATGGTTCTGGCCGTATACTGGGGGGACGGGGACGACTCCCATTAACCCCTGACTATACCGGGGATACGCTTATCACAATGCCTTTCTGGTCTGTGCTGAAGCAGGGCATTCTGGCAGCCAAGTGGCTTGACCTTTATTAGTGAGCCTGGTTACCCCCTCTCGGAACCACAGACTTAGAAATCGCCAGCTCATATACAGTGCATAAAATATATTTATATATATACCCTTATACACCATTTTAATAAAAAATATCACAAAATTCTTCTAAGTCCCTCGGGAAGAGTGAAAGACGCGCACGTTCATTTTCAGAGCTCCTAGACCTTCTTATAAGTAGTTAGCCAAAAAGTAGCTTCGAAAAACGCTTAGGTTAAGTTTCAGAGTTGCTTCTAATGTACCAAAGCTGGACTTAGACATAATTTCACTCTCACAACATTATGGCTGGTTGGAGACAGTCCGAACCACAAGTACCGGGTCCATGGTTCTGGCCGTATACTGGGGGGACGGGGACGACTCCCATTAACCCCTGACTATACCGGGGATACGCTTATCACAATGCCTTTCTGGTCTGTGCTGAAGCAGGGCATTCTGGCAGCCAAGTGGCTTGACCTTTATTAGTGAGCCTGGTTACCCCCTCTCGGAACCACAGACTTAGAAATCGCCAGCTCATATACAGTGCATAAAATATATTTATATATATACCCTTATACACCATTTTAATAAAAAATATCACAAAATTTTTCTAAGTCCCTCGGGAAGAGTGAAAGACGCGCACGTTCATTTTCAGAGCTCCTAGACCTTCCTATAAGAAGTTAGCCAAAAAGTAGCTTCGAAAAACGCTTAGGTTAAGTTTCAGAGTTGCTTCTAATGTACCAGAGCTCGACTTAGACATAATTTCACTCTCACAACATTATGGCTGGTTGGAGACAGTCCGAACCACAAGTACCGGGTCCATGGTTCTGGCCGTATACTGGGGGGACGGGGACGACTCCCATTAACCCCTGACTATACCGGGGATACGCTTATCACAATGCCTTTCTGGTCTGTGCTGAAGCAGGGCATTCTGGCAGCCAAGTGGCTTGACCTTTATTAGTGAGCCTGGTTACCCCCTCTCGGAACCACAGACTTAGAAATCGCCAGCTCATATACAGTGCATAAAATATATTTATATATATACCCTTATACACCATTTTAATAAAAAATATCACAAAATTTTTCTAAGTCCCTCGGGAAGAGTGAAAGACGCGCACGTTCATTTTCAGAGCTCCTAGACCTTCCTATAAGAAGTTAGCCAAAAAGTTGCTTCGAAAAACGCTTAGGTTAAGTTTCAGAGTTGCTTCTAATGTACCAGAGCTCGACTTAGACATAATTTCACTCTCACAACATTATGGCTGGTTGGAGACAGTCCGAACCACAAGTACCGGGTCCATGGTTCTGGCCGTATACTGGGGGGACGGGGACGACTCCCATTAACCCCTGACTATACCGGGGATACGCTTATCACAATGCCTTTCTGGTCTGTGCTGAAGCAGGGCATTCTGGTAGACAAGTGGCTTGACCTTTATTAGTGAGACTGGTTACCCCCTCTCGGAACCACAGACTTAGAAATCGCCAGCTCATATACAGTGCATAAAATATATTTATATATATACCCTTATACACCATTTTAATAAAAAATATCACAAAATTCTTCTAAGTCTCTCGGGAAGAGTGAGAGACGCGCACGTTCATTTTCAGAGCTCCTAGACCTTCCTATAAGAAGTTAGCCAAAAAGTAGCTTCGAAAAATGCTTAGGTTAAGTTTCAGAGTTGCTTCTAATGTACCAAAGCTGGACTTAGACATAATTTCACTCACAACATTATGGCTGGTTGGAGACAGTCCGAACCACATGTACCGGGTCCATGGTTCTGGCCGTATACTGGGGGGACGGGGACGACTCCCATTAACCCCTGACTATACCGGGGATACGCTTATCACAATGCCTTTCTGGTCTGTGATGAAGCAGGGCATTCTGGCAGCCAAGTGGCTTGACCTTTATTAGTGAGCCTGGTTACCACCTCTCGGAACCACAGACTTAGAAATCGCCAGCTCATATACAGTGCATAAAATATATTTATATATATACCCTTATACACCATTTTAATAAAAAATATCACAAAATTCTTCTAAGTCTCTCGAGAAGAGTGAAAGACGCGCACGTTCATTTTCAGAGCTCCTAGACCTTCCTATAAGAAGTTAGCCAAAAAGTAGCTTCGAAAAACGCTTAGGTTAAGTTTCAGAGTTGCTTCTAATGTACCAAAGCTGGACTTAGACATAATTTCACTCTCACAACATTATGGCTGGTTGGAGACAGTCCGAACCACAAGTACCGGGTCCATGGTTCTGGCCGTATACTGGGGGGACGGGGACGACTCCCATTAACCCCTGACTATACCGGGGATACGCTTATCACAATGCCTTTCTGGTCTGTGCTGAAGCAGGGCATTCTGGCAGGCAAGTGGCTTGACCTTTATTAGTGAGCCTGGTTACCCCCTCTCGGAACCACAGACTTAGAAATCGCCAGCTCATATACAGTGCATAAAATATATTTATATATATACCCTTATACACCATTTTAATAAAAAATATCACAAAATTCTTCTAAGTCCCTCGGGAAGAGTGAAAGACGCGCACGTTCATTTTCAGAGCTCCTAGACCTTCCTATAAGTAGTTAGCCAAAAAGTAGCTTCGAAAAACGCTTAGGTTAAGTTTCAGAGTTGCTTCTAATGTACCAAAGCTGGACTTAGACATAATTTCACTCTCACAACATTATGGCTGGTTGGAGACAGTCCGAACCACAAGTACCGGGTCCATGGTTCTGGCCGTATACTGGGGGGACGGGGACGACTCCCATTAACCCCTGACTATACCGGGGATACGCTTATCACAATGCCTTTCTGGTCTGTGCTGAAGCAGGGCATTCTGGCAGCCAAGTGGCTTGACCTTTATTAGTGAGCCTGGTTACCCCCTCTCGGAATCACAGACTTAGAAATCGCCAGCTCATATACAGTGCATAAAATATATTTATATATATACCCTTATACACCATTTTAATAAAAAATATCACAAAATTCTTCTAAGTCTCTCGGGAAGAGTGAGAGACGCGCACGTTCATTTTCAGAGCTCCTAGACCTTCCTATAAGAAGTTAGCCAAAAAGTAGCTTCGAAAAATGCTTAGGTTAAGTTTCAGAGTTGCTTCTAAAGTACCAAAGCTGGACTTAGACATAATTTCACTCTCACAACATTATGGCTGGTTGGAGACAGTCCGAACCACAAGTACCGGGTCCATGGTTCTGGCCGTATACTGGGGGGACGGGGACGACTCCCATTAACCCCTGACTATACCGGGGATACGCTTATCACAATGCCTTTCTGGTCTGTGCTGAAGCAGGGCATTCTGGCAGCCAAGTGGCTTGACCTTTATTAGTGAGCCTGGTTACCCCCTCTCGGAACCACAGACTTAGAAATCGCCAGCTCATATACAGTGCATAAAATATATTTATATATATACCCTTATACACCATTTTAATAAAAAATATCACAAAATTCTTCTAAGTCCCTCGGGAAGAGTGAAAGACGCGCACGTTCATTTTCAGAGCTCCTAGACCTTCCTATAAGTAGTTAGCCAAAAAGTAGCTTCGAAAAACGCTTAGGTTAAGTTTCAGAGTTGCTTCTAATGTACCAAAGCTGGACTTAGACATAATTTCACTCTCACAACATTATGGCTGGTTGGAGACAGTCCGAACCACAAGTACCGGGTCCATGGTTCTGGCCGTATACTGGGGGGACGGGGACGACTCCCATTAACCCCTGACTATACCGGGGATACGCTTATCACAATGCCTTTCTGGTCTGTGCTGAAGCAGGGCATTCTGGCAGCCAAGTGGCTTGACCTTTATTAGTGAGCCTGGTTACCCCCTCTCGGAACCACAGACTTAGAAATCGCCAGCTCATATACAGTGCATAAAATATATTTATATATATACCCTTATACACCATTTTAATAAAAAATATCACAAAATTTTTCTAAGTCCCTCGGGAAGAGTGAAAGACGCGCACGTTCATTTTCAGAGCTCCTAGACCTTCCTATAAGAAGTTAGCCAAAAAGTAGCTTCGAAAAACGCTTAGGTTAAGTTTCAGAGTTGCTTCTAATGTACCAGAGCTCGACTTAGACATAATTTCACTCTCACAACATTATGGCTGGTTGGAGACAGTCCGAACCACAAGTACCGGGTCCATGGTTCTGGCCGTATACTGGGGGGACGGGGACGACTCCCATTAACCCCTGACTATACCGGGGATACGCTTATCACAATGCCTTTCTGGTCTGTGCTGAAGCAGGGCATTCTGGTAGACAAGTGGCTTGACCTTTATTAGTGAGACTGGTTACCCCCTCTCGGAACCACAGACTTAGAAATCGCCAGCTCATATACAGTGCATAAAATATATTTATATATATACCCTTATACACCATTTTAATAAAAAATATCACAAAATTCTTCTAAGTCTCTCGGGAAGAGTGAGAGACGCGCACGTTCATTTTCAGAGCTCCTAGACCTTCCTATAAGAAGTTAGCCAAAAAGTAGCTTCGAAAAATGCTTAGGTTAAGTTTCAGAGTTGCTTCTAATGTACCAAAGCTGGACTTAGACATAATTTCACTCACAACATTATGGCTGGTTGGAGACAGTCCGAACCACAAGTACCGGGTCCATGGTTCTGGCCGTATACTGGGGGGACGGGGACGACTCCCATTAACCCCTGACTATACCGGGGATACGCTTATCACAATGCCTTTCTGGTCTGTGCTGAAGCAGGGCATTCTGGCAGCCAAGTGGCTTGACCTTTATTAGTGAGCCTGGTTACCCCCTCTCGGAACCACAGACTTAGAAATCGCCAGCTCATATACAGTGCATAAAATATATTTATATATATATACCCTTATACACCATTTTAATAAAAAATATCACAAAATTCTTCTAAGTCTCTCGGGAAGAGTGAAAGACGCGCACGTTCATTTTCAGAGCTCCTAGACCTTCCTATAAGAAGTTAGCCAAAAAGTAGCTTCGAAAAACGCTTAGGTTAAGTTTCAGAGTTGCTTCTAATGTACCAAAGCTGGACTTAGACATAATTTCACTCTCACAACATTATGGCTGGTTGGAGACAGTCCGAACCACAAGTACCGGGTCCATGGTTCTGGCCGTATACTGGGGGGACGGGGACGACTCCCATTAACCCCTGACTATACCGGGGATACGCTTATCACAATGCCTTTCTGGTCTGTGCTGAAGCAGGGCATTCTGGCAGCCAAGTGGCTTGACCTTTATTAGTGAGCCTGGTTACCCCCTCTCGGAACCACAGACTTAGAAATCGCCAGCTCATATACAGTGCATAAAATATATTTATATATATACCCTTATACACCATTTTAATAAAAAATATCACAAAATTCTTCTAAGTCCCTCGGGAAGAGTGAAAGACGCGCACGTTCATTTTCAGAGCTCCTAGACCTTCTTATAAGTAGTTAGCCAAAAAGTAGCTTCGAAAAACGCTTAGGTTAAGTTTCAGAGTTGCTTCTAATGTACCAAAGCTGGACTTAGACATAATTTCACTCTCACAACATTATGGCTGGTTGGAGACAGTCCGAACCACAAGTACCGGGTCCATGGTTCTGGCCGTATACTGGGGGGACGGGGACGACTCCCATTAACCCCTGACTATACCGGGGATACGCTTATCACAATGCCTTTCTGGTCTGTGCTGAAGCAGGGCATTCTGGCAGCCAAGTGGCTTGACCTTTATTAGTGAGCCTGGTTACCCCCTCTCGGAACCACAGACTTAGAAATCGCCAGCTCATATACAGTGCATAAAATATATTTATATATATACCCTTATACACCATTTTAATAAAAAATATCACAAATTTTTCTAAGTCCCTCGGGAAGAGTGAAAGACGCGCACGTTCATTTTCAGAGCTCCTAGACCTTCCTATAAGAAGTTAGCCAAAAAGTAGCTTCGAAAAACGCTTAGGTTAAGTTTCAGAGTTGCTTCTAATGTACCAGAGCTCGACTTAGACATAATTTCACTCTCACAACATTATGGCTGGTTGGAGACAGTCCGAACCACAAGTACCGGGTCCATGGTTCTGGCCGTATACTGGGGGGACGGGGACGACTCCCATTAACCCCTGACTATACCGGGGATACGCTTATCACAATGCCTTTCTGGTCTGTGATGAAGCAGGGCATTCTGGCAGCCAAGTGGCTTGACCTTTATTAGTGAGCCTGGTTACCACCTCTCGGAACCACAGACTTAGAAATCGCCAGCTCATATACAGTGCATAAAATATATTTATATATATACCCTTATACACCATTTTAATAAAAAATATCACAAAATTCTTCTAAGTCTCTCGAGAAGAGTGAAAGACGCGCACGTTCATTTTCAGAGCTCCTAGACCTTCCTATAAGAAGTTAGCCAAAAAGTAGCTTCGAAAAACGCTTAGGTTAAGTTTCAGAGTTGCTTCTAATGTACCAAAGCTGGACTTAGACATAATTTCACTCTCACAACATTATGGCTGGTTGGAGACAGTCCGAACCACAAGTACCGGGTCCATGGTTCTGGCCGTATACTGGGGGGACGGGGACGACTCCCATTAACCCCTGACTATACCGGGGATACGCTTATCACAATGCCTTTCTGGTCTGTGCTGAAGCAGGGCATTCTGGCAGGCAAGTGGCTTGACCTTTATTAGTGAGCCTGGTTACCCCCTCTCGGAACCACAGACTTAGAAATCGCCAGCTCATATACAGTGCATAAAATATATTTATATATATACCCTTATACACCATTTTAATAAAAAATATCACAAAATTCTTCTAAGTCCCTCGGGAAGAGTGAAAGACGCGCACGTTCATTTTCAGAGCTCCTAGACCTTCCTATAAGTAGTTAGCCAAAAAGTAGCTTCGAAAAACGCTTAGGTTAAGTTTCAGAGTTGCTTCTAATGTACCAAAGCTGGACTTAGACATAATTTCACTCTCACAACATTATGGCTGGTTGGAGACAGTCCGAACCACAAGTACCGGGTCCATGGTTCTGGCCGTATACTGGGGGGACGGGGACGACTCCCATTAACCCCTGACTATACCGGGGATACGCTTATCACAATGCCTTTCTGGTCTGTGCTGAAGCAGGGCATTCTGGCAGCCAAGTGGCTTGACCTTTATTAGTGAGCCTGGTTACCCCCTCTCGGAACCACAGACTTAGAAATCGCCAGCTCATATACAGTGCATAAAATATATTTATATATATACCCTTATACACCATTTTAATAAAAAATATCACAAAATTCTTCTAAGTCTCTCGGGAAGAGTGAGAGACGCGCACGTTCATTTTCAGAGCTCCTAGACCTTCCTATAAGAAGTTAGCCAAAAAGTAGCTTCGAAAAATGCTTAGGTTAAGTTTCAGAGTTGCTTCTAAAGTACCAAAGCTGGACTTAGACATAATTTCACTCTCACAACATTATGGCTGGTTGGAGACAGTCCGAACCACAAGTACCGGGTCCATGGTTCTGGCCGTATACTGGGGGGACGGGGACGACTCCCATTAACCCCTGACTATACCGGGGATACGCTTATCACAATGCCTTTCTGGTCTGTGCTGAAGCAGGGCATTCTGGCAGCCAAGTGGCTTGACCTTTATTAGTGAGCCTGGTTACCCCCTCTCGGAACCACAGACTTAGAAATCGCCAGCTCATATACAGTGCATAAAATATATTTATATATATACCCTTATACACCATTTTAATAAAAAATATCACAAAATTCTTCTAAGTCCCTCGGGAAGAGTGAAAGACGCGCACGTTCATTTTCAGAGCTCCTAGACCTTCCTATAAGTAGTTAGCCAAAAAGTAGCTTCGAAAAACGCTTAGGTTAAGTTTCAGAGTTGCTTCTAATGTACCAAAGCTGGACTTAGACATAATTTCACTCTCACAACATTATGGCTGGTTGGAGACAGTCCGAACCACAAGTACCGGGTCCATGGTTCTGGCCGTATACTGGGGGGACGGGGACGACTCCCATTAACCCCTGACTATACCGGGGATACGCTTATCACAATGCCTTTCTGGTCTGTGCTGAAGCAGGGCATTCTGGCAGCCAAGTGGCTTGACCTTTATTAGTGAGCCTGGTTACCCCCTCTCGGAACCACAGACTTAGAAATCGCCAGCTCATATACAGTGCATAAAATATATTTATATATATACCCTTATACACCATTTTAATAAAAAATATCACAAAATTTTTCTAAGTCCCTCGGGAAGAGTGAAAGACGCGCACGTTCATTTTCAGAGCTCCTAGACCTTCCTATAAGAAGTTAGCCAAAAAGTAGCTTCGAAAAACGCTTAGGTTAAGTTTCAGAGTTGCTTCTAATGTACCAGAGCTCGACTTAGACATAATTTCACTCTCACAACATTATGGCTGGTTGGAGACAGTCCGAACCACAAGTACCGGGTCCATGGTTCTGGCCGTATACTGGGGGGACGGGGACGACTCCCATTAACCCCTGACTATACCGGGGATACGCTTATCACAATGCCTTTCTGGTCTGTGCTGAAGCAGGGCATTCTGGCAGCCAAGTGGCTTGACCTTTATTAGTGAGCCTGGTTACCCCCTCTCGGAACCACAGACTTAGAAATCGCCAGCTCATATACAGTGCATAAAATATATTTATATATATACCCTTATACACCATTTTAATAAAAAATATCACAAAATTCTTCTAAGTCTCTCGGGAAGAGTGAGAGACGCGCACGTTCATTTTCAGAGCTCCTAGACCTTCCTATAAGAAGTTAGCCAAAAAGTAGCTTCGAAAAATGCTTAGGTTAAGTTTCAGAGTTGCTTCTAAAGTACCAAAGCTGGACTTAGACATAATTTCACTCTCACAACATTATGGCTGGTTGGAGACAGTCCGAACCACAAGTACCGGGTCCATGGTTCTGGCCGTATACTGGGGGGACGGGGACGACTCCCATTAACCCCTGACTATACCGGGGATACGCTTATCACAATGCCTTTCTGGTCTGTGCTGAAGCAGGGCATTCTGGCAGCCAAGTGGCTTGACCTTTATTAGTGAGCCTGGTTACCCCCTCTCGGAACCACAGACTTAGAAATCGCCAGCTCATATACAGTGCATAAAATATATTTATATATATACCCTTATACACCATTTTAATAAAAAATATCACAAAATTCTTCTAAGTCCCTCGGGAAGAGTGAAAGAAGCGCACGTTCATTTTCAGAGCTCCTAGACCTTCCTATAAGTAGTTAGCCAAAAAGTAGCTTCGAAAAACGCTTAGGTTAAGTTTCAGAGTTGCTTCTAATGTACCAAAGCTGGACTTAGACATAATTTCACTCTCACAACATTATGGCTGGTTGGAGACAGTCCGAACCACAAGTACCGGGTCCATGGTTCTGGCCGTATACTGGGGGGACGGGGACGACTCCCATTAACCCCTGACTATACCGGGGATACGCTTATCACAATGCCTTTCTGGTCTGTGCTGAAGCAGGGCATTCTGGCAGCCAAGTGGCTTGACCTTTATTAGTGAGCCTGGTTACCCCCTCTCGGAACCACAGACTTAGAAATCGCCAGCTCATATACAGTGCATAAAATATATTTATATATATACCCTTATACACCATTTTAATAAAAAATATCACAAAATTTTTCTAAGTCCCTCGGGAAGAGTGAAAGACGCGCACGTTCATTTTCAGAGCTCCTAGACCTTCCTATAAGAAGTTAGCCAAAAAGTAGCTTCGAAAAACGCTTAGGTTAAGTTTCAGAGTTGCTTCTAATGTACCAGAGCTCGACTTAGACATAATTTCACTCTCACAACATTATGGCTGGTTGGAGACAGTCCGAACCACAAGTACCGGGTCCATGGTTCTGGCCGTATACTGGGGGGACGGGGACGACTCCCATTAACCCCTGACTATACCGGGGATACGCTTATCACAATGCCTTTCTGGTCTGTGCTGAAGCAGGGCATTCTGGCAGCCAAGTGGCTTGACCTTTATTAGTGAGCCTGGTTACCCCCTCTCGGAACCACAGACTTAGAAATCGCCAGCTCATATACAGTGCATAAAATATATTTATATATATACCCTTATACACCATTTTAATAAAAAATATCACAAAATTCTTCTAAGTCTCTCGGGAAGAGTGAGAGACGCGCACGTTCATTTTCAGAGCTCCTAGACCTTCCTATAAGAAGTTAGCCAAAAAGTAGCTTCGAAAAATGCTTAGGTTAAGTTTCAGAGTTGCTTCTAAAGTACCAAAGCTGGACTTAGACATAATTTCACTCTCACAACATTATGGCTGGTTGGAGACAGTCCGAACCACAAGTACCGGGTCCATGGTTCTGGCCGTATACTGGGGGGACGGGGACGACTCCCATTAACCCCTGACTATACCGGGGATACGCTTATCACAATGCCTTTCTGGTCTGTGCTGAAGCAGGGCATTCTGGCAGCCAAGTGGCTTGACCTTTATTAGTGAGCCTGGTTACCCCCTCTCGGAACCACAGACTTAGAAATCGCCAGCTCATATACAGTGCATAAAATATATTTATATATATACCCTTATACACCATTTTAATAAAAAATATCACAAAATTCTTCTAAGTCCCTCGGGAAGAGTGAAAGACGCGCACGTTCATTTTCAGAGCTCCTAGACCTTCCTATAAGTAGTTAGCCAAAAAGTAGCTTCGAAAAACGCTTAGGTTAAGTTTCAGAGTTGCTTCTAATGTACCAAAGCTGGACTTAGACATAATTTCACTCTCACAACATTATGGCTGGTTGGAGACAGTCCGAACCACAAGTACCGGGTCCATGGTTCTGGCCGTATACTGGGGGGACGGGGACGACTCCCATTAACCCCTGACTATACCGGGGATACGCTTATCACAATGCCTTTCTGGTCTGTGCTGAAGCAGGGCATTCTGGCAGCCAAGTGGCTTGACCTTTATTAGTGAGCCTGGTTACCCCCTCTCGGAACCACAGACTTAGAAATCGCCAGCTCATATACAGTGCATAAAATATATTTATATATATACCCTTATACACCATTTTAATAAAAAATATCACAAAATTTTTCTAAGTCCCTCGGGAAGAGTGAAAGACGCGCACGTTCATTTTCAGAGCTCCTAGACCTTCCTATAAGAAGTTAGCCAAAAAGTAGCTTCGAAAAACGCTTAGGTTAAGTTTCAGAGTTGCTTCTAATGTACCAGAGCTCGACTTAGACATAATTTCACTCTCACAACATTATGGCTGGTTGGAGACAGTCCGAACCACAAGTACCGGGTCCATGGTTCTGGCCGTATACTGGGGGGACGGGGACGACTCCCATTAACCCCTGACTATACCGGGGATACGCTTATCACAATGCCTTTCTGGTCTGTGCTGAAGCAGGGCATTCTGGTAGACAAGTGGCTTGACCTTTATTAGTGAGACTGGTTACCCCCTCTCGGAACCACAGACTTAGAAATCGCCAGCTCATATACAGTGCATAAAATATATTTATATATATACCCTTATACACCATTTTAATAAAAAATATCACAAAATTCTTCTAAGTCTCTCGGGAAGAGTGAGAGACGCGCACGTTCATTTTCAGAGCTCCTAGACCTTCCTATAAGAAGTTAGCCAAAAAGTAGCTTCGAAAAATGCTTAGGTTAAGTTTCAGAGTTGCTTCTAATGTACCAAAGCTGGACTTAGACATAATTTCACTCACAACATTATGGCTGGTTGGAGACAGTCCGAACCACAAGTACCGGGTCCATGGTTCTGGCCGTATACTGGGGGGACGGGGACGACTCCCATTAACCCCTGACTATACCGGAGATACGCTTATCACAATGCCTTTCTGGTCTGTGCTGAAGCAGGGCATTCTGGCAGCCAAGTGGCTTGACCTTTATTAGTGAGCCTGGTTACCCCCTCTCGGAACCACAGACTTAGAAATCGCCAGCTCATATACAGTGCATAAAATATATTTATATATATACCCTTATACACCATTTTAATAAAAAATATCACAAAATTCTTCTAAGTCTCTCGGGAAGAGTGAAAGACGCGCACGTTCATTTTCAGAGCTCCTAGACCTTCCTATAAGAAGTTAGCCAAAAAGTAGCTTCGAAAAACGCTTAGGTTAAGTTTCAGAGTTGCTTCTAATGTACCAAAGCTGGACTTAGACATAATTTCACTCTCACAACATTATGGCTGGTTGGAGACAGTCCGAACCACAAGTACCGGGTCCATGGTTCTGGCCGTATACTGGGGGGACGGGGGGGACTCCCATTAACCCCTGACTATACCGGGGATACGCTTATCACAATGCCTTTCGGGTCTGTGCTGAAGCAGGGCATTCTGGCAGCCAAGTGGCTTGACCTTTATTAGTGAGCCTGGTTACCACCTCTCGTAACCACAGACTTAGAAATCGCCAGCTCATATACAGTGCATAAAATATATTTATATATATACCCTTATACACCATTTTAATAAAAAATATCACAAAATTCTTCTAAGTCTCTCGAGAAGAGTGAAAGACGCGCACGTTCATTTTCAGAGCTCCTAGACCTTCCTATAAGAAGTTAGCCAAAAAGTAGCTTCGAAAAACGCTTAGGTTAAGTTTCAGAGTTGCTTCTAATGTACCAAAGCTGGACTTAGACATAATTTCACTCTCACAACATTATGGCTGGTTGGAGACAGTCCGAACCACAAGTACCGGGTCCATGGTTCTGGCCGTATACTGGGGGGACGGGGACGACTCCCATTAACCCCTGACTATACCGGGGATACGCTTATCACAATGCCTTTCTGGTCTGTGCTGAAGCAGGGCATTCTGGCAGGCAAGTGGCTTGACCTTTATTAGTGAGCCTGGTTACCCCCTCTCGGAACCACAGACTTAGAAATCGCCAGCTCATATACAGTGCATAAAATATATTTATATATATACCCTTATACACCATTTTAATAAAAAATATCACAAAATTCTTCTAAGTCCCTCGGGAAGAGTGAAAGACGCGCACGTTCATTTTCAGAGCTCCTAGACCTTCCTATAAGTAGTTAGCCAAAAAGTAGCTTCGAAAAACGCTTAGGTTAAGTTTCAGAGTTGCTTCTAATGTACCAAAGCTGGACTTAGACATAATTTCACTCTCACAACATTATGGCTGGTTGGAGACAGTCCGAACCACAAGTACCGGGTCCATGGTTCTGGCCGTATACTGGGGGGACGGGGACGACTCCCATTAACCCCTGACTATACCGGGGATACGCTTATCACAATGCCTTTCTGGTCTGTGCTGAAGCAGGGCATTCTGGCAGCCAAGTGGCTTGACCTTTATTAGTGAGCCTGGTTACCCCCTCTCGGAACCACAGACTTAGAAATCGCCAGCTCATATACAGTGCATAAAATATATTTATATATATACCCTTATACACCATTTTAATAAAAAATATCACAAAATTCTTCTAAGTCTCTCGGGAAGAGTGAGAGACGCGCACGTTCATTTTCAGAGCTCCTAGACCTTCCTATAAGAAGTTAGCCAAAAAGTAGCTTCGAAAAATGCTTAGGTTAAGTTTCAGAGTTGCTTCTAAAGTACCAAAGCTGGACTTAGACATAATTTCACTCTCACAACATTATGGCTGGTTGGAGACAGTCCGAACCACAAGTACCGGGTCCATGGTTCTGGCCGTATACTGGGGGGACGGGGACGACTCCCATTAACCCCTGACTATACCGGGGATACGCTTATCACAATGCCTTTCTGGTCTGTGCTGAAGCAGGGCATTCTGGCAGCCAAGTGGCTTGACCTTTATTAGTGAGCCTGGTTACCCCCTCTCGGAACCACAGACTTAGAAATCGCCAGCTCATATACAGTGCATAAAATATATTTATATATATACCCTTATACACCATTTTAATAAAAAATATCACAAAATTCTTCTAAGTCCCTCGGGAAGAGTGAAAGACGCGCACGTTCATTTTCAGAGCTCCTAGACCTTCCTATAAGTAGTTAGCCAAAAAGTAGCTTCGAAAAACGCTTAGGTTAAGTTTCAGAGTTGCTTCTAATGTACCAAAGCTGGACTTAGACATAATTTCACTCTCACAACATTATGGCTGGTTGGAGACAGTCCGAACCACAAGTACCGGGTCCATGGTTCTGGCCGTATACTGGGGGGACGGGGACGACTCCCATTAACCCCTGACTATACCGGGGATACGCTTATCACAATGCCTTTCTGGTCTGTGCTGAAGCAGGGCATTCTGGCAGCCAAGTGGCTTGACCTTTATTAGTGAGCCTGGTTACCCCCTCTCGGAACCACAGACTTAGAAATCGCCAGCTCATATACAGTGCATAAAATATATTTATATATATACCCTTATACACCATTTTAATAAAAAATATCACAAAATTTTTCTAAGTCCCTCGGGAAGAGTGAAAGACGCGCACGTTCATTTTCAGAGCTCCTAGACCTTCCTATAAGAAGTTAGCCAAAAAGTAGCTTCGAAAAACGCTTAGGTTAAGTTTCAGAGTTGCTTCTAATGTACCAGAGCTCGACTTAGACATAATTTCACTCTCACAACATTATGGCTGGTTGGAGACAGTCCGAACCACAAGTACCGGGTCCATGGTTCTGGCCGTATACTGGGGGGACGGGGACGACTCCCATTAACCCCTGACTATACCGGGGATACGCTTATCACAATGCCTTTCTGGTCTGTGCTGAAGCAGGGCATTCTGGTAGACAAGTGGCTTGACCTTTATTAGTGAGACTGGTTACCCCCTCTCGGAACCACAGACTTAGAAATCGCCAGCTCATATACAGTGCATAAAATATATTTATATATATACCCTTATACACCATTTTAATAAAAAATATCACAAAATTCTTCTAAGTCTCTCGGGAAGAGTGAGAGACGCGCACGTTCATTTTCAGAGCTCCTAGACCTTCCTATAAGAAGTTAGCCAAAAAGTAGCTTCGAAAAATGCTTAGGTTAAGTTTCAGAGTTGCTTCTAATGTACCAAAGCTGGACTTAGACATAATTTCACTCACAACATTATGGCTGGTTGGAGACAGTCCGAACCACAAGTACCGGGTCCATGGTTCTGGCCGTATACTGGGGGGACGGGGACAACTCCCATTAACCCCTGACTATACCGGAGATACGCTTATCACAATGCCTTTCTGGTCTGTGCTGAAGCAGGGCATTCTGGCAGCCAAGTGGCTTGACCTTTATTAGTGAGCCTGGTTACCCCCTCTCGGAACCACAGACTTAGAAATCGCCAGCTCATATACAGTGCATAAAATATATTTATATATATACCCTTATACACCATTTTAATAAAAAATATCACAAAATTCTTCTAAGTCTCTCGGGAAGAGTGAAAGACGCGCACGTTCATTTTCAGAGCTCCTAGACCTTCCTATAAGAAGTTAGCCAAAAAGTAGCTTCGAAAAACGCTTAGGTTAAGTTTCAGAGTTGCTTCTAATGTACCAAAGCTGGACTTAGACATAATTTCACTCTCACAACATTATGGCTGGTTGGAGACAGTCCGAACCACAAGTACCGGGTCCATGGTTCTGGCCGTATACTGGGGGGACGGGGGGGACTCCCATTAACCCCTGACTATACCGGGGATACGCTTATCACAATGCCTTTCGGGTCTGTGCTGAAGCAGGGCATTCTGGCAGCCAAGTGGCTTGACCTTTATTAGTGAGCCTGGTTACCACCTCTCGGAACCACAGACTTAGAAATCGCCAGCTCATATACAGTGCATAAAATATATTTATATATATACCCTTATACACCATTTTAATAAAAAATATCACAAAATTCTTCTAAGTCTCTCGAGAAGAGTGAAAGACGCGCACGTTCATTTTCAGAGCTCCTAGACCTTCCTATAAGAAGTTAGCCAAAAAGTAGCTTCGAAAAACGCTTAGGTTAAGTTTCAGAGTTGCTTCTAATGTACCAAAGCTGGACTTAGACATAATTTCACTCTCACAACATTATGGCTGGTTGGAGACAGTCCGAACCACAAGTACCGGGTCCATGGTTCTGGCCGTATACTGGGGGGACGGGGACGACTCCCATTAACCCCTGACTATACCGGGGATACGCTTATCACAATGCCTTTCTGGTCTGTGCTGAAGCAGGGCATTCTGGCAGGCAAGTGGCTTGACCTTTATTAGTGAGCCTGGTTACCCCCTCTCGGAACCACAGACTTAGAAATCGCCAGCTCATATACAGTGCATAAAATATATTTATATATATACCCTTATACACCATTTTAATAAAAAATATCACAAAATTCTTCTAAGTCCCTCGGGAAGAGTGAAAGACGCGCACGTTCATTTTCAGAGCTCCTAGACCTTCCTATAAGTAGTTAGCCAAAAAGTAGCTTCGAAAAACGCTTAGGTTAAGTTTCAGAGTTGCTTCTAATGTACCAAAGCTGGACTTAGACATAATTTCACTCTCACAACATTATGGCTGGTTGGAGACAGTCCGAACCACAAGTACCGGGTCCATGGTTCTGGCCGTATACTGGGGGGACGGGGACGACTCCCATTAACCCCTGACTATACCGGGGATACGCTTATCACAATGCCTTTCTGGTCTGTGCTGAAGCAGGGCATTCTGGCAGCCAAGTGGCTTGACCTTTATTAGTGAGCCTGGTTACCCCCTCTCGGAACCACAGACTTAGAAATCGCCAGCTCATATACAGTGCATAAAATATATTTATATATATACCCTTATACACCATTTTAATAAAAAATATCACAAAATTCTTCTAAGTCTCTCGGGAAGAGTGAGAGACGCGCACGTTCATTTTCAGAGCTCCTAGACCTTCCTATAAGAAGTTAGCCAAAAAGTAGCTTCGAAAAATGCTTAGGTTAAGTTTCAGAGTTGCTTCTAAAGTACCAAAGCTGGACTTAGACATAATTTCACTCTCACAACATTATGGCTGGTTGGAGACAGTCCGAACCACAAGTACCGGGTCCATGGTTCTGGCCGTATACTGGGGGGACGGGGACGACTCCCATTAACCCCTGACTATACCGGGGATACGCTTATCACAATGCCTTTCTGGTCTGTGCTGAAGCAGGGCATTCTGGCAGCCAAGTGGCTTGACCTTTATTAGTGAGCCTGGTTACCCCCTCTCGGAACCACAGACTTAGAAATCGCCAGCTCATATACAGTGCATAAAATATATTTATATATATACCCTTATACACCATTTTAATAAAAAATATCACAAAATTCTTCTAAGTCCCTCGGGAAGAGTGAAAGACGCGCACGTTCATTTTCAGAGCTCCTAGACCTTCCTATAAGTAGTTAGCCAAAAAGTAGCTTCGAAAAACGCTTAGGTTAAGTTTCAGAGTTGCTTCTAATGTACCAAAGCTGGACTTAGACATAATTTCACTCTCACAACATTATGGCTGGTTGGAGACAGTCCGAACCACAAGTACCGGGTCCATGGTTCTGGCCGTATACTGGGGGGACGGGGACGACTCCCATTAACCCCTGACTATACCGGGGATACGCTTATCACAATGCCTTTCTGGTCTGTGCTGAAGCAGGGCATTCTGGCAGCCAAGTGGCTTGACCTTTATTAGTGAGCCTGGTTACCCCCTCTCGGAACCACAGACTTAGAAATCGCCAGCTCATATACAGTGCATAAAATATATTTATATATATACCCTTATACACCATTTTAATAAAAAATATCACAAAATTTTTCTAAGTCCCTCGGGAAGAGTGAAAGACGCGCACGTTCATTTTCAGAGCTCCTAGACCTTCCTATAAGAAGTTAGCCAAAAAGTAGCTTCGAAAAACGCTTAGGTTAAGTTTCAGAGTTGCTTCTAATGTACCAGAGCTCGACTTAGACATAATTTCACTCTCACAACATTATGGCTGGTTGGAGACAGTCCGAACCACAAGTACCGGGTCCATGGTTCTGGCCGTATACTGGGGGGACGGGGACGACTCCCATTAACCCCTGACTATACCGGGGATACGCTTATCACAATGCCTTTCTGGTCTGTGCTGAAGCAGGGCATTCTGGTAGACAAGTGGCTTGACCTTTATTAGTGAGACTGGTTACCCCCTCTCGGAACCACAGACTTAGAAATCGCCAGCTCATATACAGTGCATAAAATATATTTATATATACAGTATACAGTACCCTTATACACCATTTTAATAAAAAATATCACAA
Source organism: Ascaphus truei (assembly GCF_040206685.1). NCBI lineage: Eukaryota > Metazoa > Chordata > Amphibia > Anura > Ascaphidae > Ascaphus > Ascaphus truei. The sequence goes on along the minus strand of NW_027454112.1, from coordinate 287,178 downwards.
AATTCTTCTAAGTCTCTCGGGAAGAGTGAGAGACGCGCACGTTCATTTTCAGAGCTCCTAGACCTTCCTATAAGAAGTTAGCCAAAAAGTAGCTTCGAAAAATGCTTAGGTTAAGTTTCAGAGTTGCTTCTAAAGTACCAAAGCTGGACTTAGACATAATTTCACTCTCACAACATTATGGCTGGTTGGAGACAGTCCGAACCACAAGTACCGGGTCCATGGTTCTGGCCGTATACTGGGGGGACGGGGACGACTCCCATTAACCCCTGACTATACCGGAGATACGCTTATCACAATGCCTTTCTGGTCTGTGCTGAAGCAGGGCATTCTGGCAGCCAAGTGGCTTGACCTTTATTAGTGAGCCTGGTTACCCCCTCTCGGAACCACAGACTTAGAAATCGCCAGCTCATATACAGTGCATAAAATATATTTATATATATACCCTTATACACCATTTTAATAAAAAATATCACAAAATTCTTCTAAGTCCCTCGAGAAGAGTGAAAGACGCGCACGTTCATTTTCAGAGCTCCTAGACCTTCCTATAAGAAGTTAGCCAAAAAGTAGCTTCGAAAAACGCTTAGGTTAAGTTTCAGAGTTGCTTCTAATGTACCAAAGCTGGACTTAGACATAATTTCACTCTCACAACATTATGGCTGGTTGGAGACAGTCCGAACCACAAGTACCGGGTCCATGGTTCTGGCCGTATACTGGGGGGACGGGGACGACTCCCATTAACCCCTGACTATACCGGAGATACGCTTATCACAATGCCTTTCTGGTCTGTGCTGAAGCAGGGCATTCTGGCAGCCAAGTGGCTTGACCTTTATTAGTGAGCCTGGTTACCCCCTCTCGGAACCACAGACTTAGAAATCGCCAGCTCATATACAGTGCATAAAATATATTTATATATATACCCTTATACACCATTTTAATAAAAAATATCACAAAATTCTTCTAAGTCCCTCGGGAAGAGTGAAAGACGCGCACGTTCATTTTCAGAGCTCCTAAACCTTCCTATAAGAAGTTAGCCAAAAAGTGGCTTCGAAAAACGCTTAGGTTAAGTTTCAGAGTTGCTTCTAATGTACCAAAGCTGGACTTAGACATAATTTCACTCTCACAACATTATGGCTGGTTGGAGACAATCCGAACCACAAGTACCGGGTCCATGGTTCTGGCCGTATACTGGGGGGACGGGGACGACTCCCATTAACCCCTGACTATACCGGGGATACGCTTATCACAATGCCTTTCTGGTCTGTGCTGAAGCAGGGCATTCTGGCAGCCTAGTGGCTTTTACCTTTATTAGTGAGCCTGGTTACCCCCTCTCGGAACCACAGACTTAGAAATCGCCAGCTCATATACAGTGCATAAAATATATTTATATATATACCCTTATACACCATTTTAATAAAAAATATCACAAAATTCTTCTAAGTCTCTCGGGAAGAGTGAGAGACGCGCACGTTCATTTTCAGAGCTCCTAGACCTTCCTATAAGAAGTTAGCCAAAAAGTAGCTTCGAAAAATGCTTAGGTTAAGTTTCAGAGTTGCTTCTAATGTACCAAAGCTGGACTTAGACATAATTTCACTCTCACAACATTATGGCTGGTTGGAGACAGTCCGAACCACAAGTACCGGGTCCATGGTTCTGGCCGTATACTGGGGGGACGGGGACGACTCCCATTAACCCCTGACTATACCGGAGATACGCTTATCACAATGCCTTTCTGGTCTGTGCTGAAGCAGGGCATTCTGGCAGCCAAGTGGCTTGACCTTTATTAGTGAGCCTGGTTACCCCCTCTCGGAACCACAGACTTAGAAATCGCCAGCTCATATACAGTGCATAAAATATATTTATATATATACCCTTATACACCATTTTAATAAAAAATATCACAAAATTCTTCTAAGTCCCTCGGGAAGAGTAAAAGACGCGCACGTTCATTTTCAGAGCTCCTAGACCTTCCTATAAGAAGTTAGCCAAAAAGTAGCTTCGAAAAACGCTTAGGTTAAGTTTCAGAGTTGCTTCTAATGTACCAAAGCTGGACTTAGACATAATTTCACTCTCACAACATTATGGCTGGTTGGAGACAGTCCGAACCACAAGTACCGGGTCCATGGTTCTGGCCGTATACTGGGGGAACGGGGACGACTCCCATTAACCCCTGACTATACCGGAGATACGCTTATCACAATGCCTTTCTGGTCTGTGCTGAAGCAGGGCATTCTGGCAGCCAAGTGGCTTGACCTTTATTAGTGAGCCTGGTTACCCCCTCTCGGAACCACAGACCTAGAAATCGCCAGCTCATATACAGTGCATAAAATATATTTATATATATACCCTTATACACCATTTTAATAAAAAATATCACAAAATTCTTCTAAGTCCCTCGGGAAGAGTAAAAGACGCGCACGTTCATTTTCAGAGCTCCTAGACCTTCCTATAAGAAGTTAGCCAAAAAGTAGCTTCGAAAAACGCTTAGGTTAAGTTTCAGAGTTGCTTCTAATGTACCAAAGCTGGACTTAGACATAATTTCACTCTCACAACATTATGGCTGGTTGGAGACAGTCCGAACCACAAGTACCGGGTCCATGGTTCTGGCCGTATACTGGGGGGACGGGGACGACTCCCATTAACCCCTGACTATACCGGGGATACGCTTATCACAATGCCTTTCTGGTCTGTGCTGAAGCAGGGCATTCTGGCAGGCAAGTGGCTTGACCTTTATTAGTGAGCCTGGTTACCCCCTCTCGGAACCACAGACTTAGAAATCGCCAGCTCATATACAGTGCATAAAATATATTTATATATATACCCTTATACACCATTTTAATAAAAAATATCACAAAATTCTTCTAAGTCCCTCGGGAAGAGTGAAAGACGCGCACGTTCATTTTCAGAGCTCCTAGACCTTCCTATAAGTAGTTAGCCAAAAAGTAGCTTCGAAAAACGCTTAGGTTAAGTTTCAGAGTTGCTTCTAATGTACCAAAGCTAGACTTAGACATAATTTCACTCTCACAACATTATGGCTGGTTGGAGACAGTCCGAACCACAAGTACCGGGTCCATGGTTCTGGCCGTATACTGGGGGGACGGGGACGACTCCCATTAACCCCTGACTATACCGGGGATACGCTTATCACAATGCCTTTCTGGTCTGTGCTGAAGCAGGGCATTCTGGCAGCCAAGTGGCTTGACCTTTATTAGTGAGCCTGGTTACCCCCTCTCGGAACCACAGACTTAGAAATCGCCAGCTCATATACAGTGCATAAAATATATTTATATATATACCCTTATACACCATTTTAATAAAAAATATCACAAAATTCTTCTAAGTCTCTCGGGAAGAGTGAAAGACGCGCACGTTCATTTTCAGAGCTCCTAGACCTTCCTATAAGAAGTTAGCCAAAAAGTAGCTTCGAAAAACGCTTAGGTTAAGTTTCAGAGTTGCTTCTAATGTACCAAAGCTGGACTTAGACATAATTTCACTCTCACAACATTATGGCTGGTTGGAGACAGTCCGAACCACAAGTACCGGGTCCATGGTTCTGGCCGTATACTGGGGGGACGGGGACGACTCCCATTAACCCCTGACTATACCGGAGATACGCTTATCACAATGCCTTTCTGGTCTGTGCTGAAGCAGGGCATTCTGGCAGCCAAGTGGCTTGACCTTTATTAGTGAGCCTGGTTACCCCCTCTCGGAACCACAGACTTAGAAATCGCCAGCTCATATACAGTGCATAAAATATATTTATATATATACCCTTATACACCATTTTAATAAAAAATATCACAAAATTCTTCTAAGTCCCTCGGGAAGAGTAAAAGACGCGCACGTTCATTTTCAGAGCTCCTAGACCTTCCTATAAGAAGTTAGCCAAAAAGTAGCTTCGAAAAACGCTTAGGTTAAGTTTCAGAGTTGCTTCTAATGTACCAAAGCTGGACTTAGACATAATTTCACTCTCACAACATTATGGCTGGTTGGAGACAGTCCGAACCACAAGTACCGGGTCCATGGTTCTGGCCGTATACTGGGGGAACGGGGACGACTCCCATTAACCCCTGACTATACCGGAGATACGCTTATCACAATGCCTTTCTGGTCTGTGCTGAAGCAGGGCATTCTGGCAGCCAAGTGGCTTGACCTTTATTAGTGAGCCTGGTTACCCCCTCTCGGAACCACAGACCTAGAAATCGCCAGCTCATATACAGTGCATAAAATATATTTATATATATACCCTTATACACCATTTTAATAAAAAATATCACAAAATTCTTCTAAGTCCCTCGGGAAGAGTAAAAGACGCGCACGTTCATTTTCAGAGCTCCTAGACCTTCCTATAAGAAGTTAGCCAAAAAGTAGCTTCGAAAAACGCTTAGGTTAAGTTTCAGAGTTGCTTCTAATGTACCAAAGCTGGACTTAGACATAATTTCACTCTCACAACATTATGGCTGGTTGGAGACAGTCCGAACCACAAGTACCGGGTCCATGGTTCTGGCCGTATACTGGGGGGACGGGGACGACTCCCATTAACCCCTGACTATACCGGGGATACGCTTATCACAATGCCTTTCTGGTCTGTGCTGAAGCAGGGCATTCTGGCAGGCAAGTGGCTTGACCTTTATTAGTGAGCCTGGTTACCCCCTCTCGGAACCACAGACTTAGAAATCGCCAGCTCATATACAGTGCATAAAATATATTTATATATATACCCTTATACACCATTTTAATAAAAAATATCACAAAATTCTTCTAAGTCCCTCGGGAAGAGTGAAAGACGCGCACGTTCATTTTCAGAGCTCCTAGACCTTCCTATAAGTAGTTAGCCAAAAAGTAGCTTCGAAAAACGCTTAGGTTAAGTTTCAGAGTTGCTTCTAATGTACCAAAGCTAGACTTAGACATAATTTCACTCTCACAACATTATGGCTGGTTGGAGACAGTCCGAACCACAAGTACCGGGTCCATGGTTCTGGCCGTATACTGGGGGGACGGGGACGACTCCCATTAACCCCTGACTATACCGGGGATACGCTTATCACAATGCCTTTCTGGTCTGTGCTGAAGCAGGGCATTCTGGCAGCCAAGTGGCTTGACCTTTATTAGTGAGCCTGGTTACCCCCTCTCGGAACCACAGACTTAGAAATCGCCAGCTCATATACAGTGCATAAAATATATTTATATATATACCCTTATACACCATTTTAATAAAAAATATCACAAAATTCTTCTAAGTCTCTCGGGAAGAGTGAGAGACGCGCACGTTCATTTTCAGAGCTCCTAGACCTTCCTATAAGAAGTTAGCCAAAAAGTAGCTTCGAAAAATGCTTAGGTTAAGTTTCAGAGTTGCTTCTAAAGTACCAAAGCTGGACTTAGACATAATTTCACTCTCACAACATTATGGCTGGTTGGAGACAGTCCGAACCACAAGTACCGGGTCCATGGTTCTGGCCGTATACTGGGGGGACGGGGACGACTCCCATTAACCCCTGACTATACCGGAGATACGCTTATCACAATGCCTTTCTGGTCTGTGCTGAAGCAGGGCATTCTGGCAGCCAAGTGGCTTGACCTTTATTAGTGAGCCTGGTTACCCCCTCTCGGAACCACAGACTTAGAAATCGCCAGCTCATATACAGTGCATAAAATATATTTATATATATACCCTTATACACCATTTTAATAAAAAATATCACAAAATTCTTCTAAGTCCCTCGGGAAGAGTGAAAGACGCGCACGTTCATTTTCAGAGCTCCTAAACCTTCCTATAAGAAGTTAGTCAAAAAGTGGCTTCGAAAAACGCTTAGGTTAAGTTTCAGAGTTGCTTCTAATGTACCAAAGCTGGACTTAGACATAATTTCACTCTCACAACATTATGGCTGGTTGGAGACAGTCCGAACCACAAGTACCGGGTCCATGGTTCTGGCCGTATACTGGGGGGACGGGGACGACTCCCATTAACCCCTGACTATACCGGGGATACGCTTATCACAATGCCTTTCTGGTCTGTGCTGAAGCAGGGCATTCTGGCAGCCAAGTGGCTTGACCTTTATTAGTGAGCCTGGTTACCCCCTCTCGGAACCACAGACTTAGAAATCGCCAGCTCATATACAGTGCATAAAATATATTTATATATATACCCTTATACACCATTTTAATAAAAAATATCACAAAATTCTTCTAAGTCTCTCGGGAAGAGTGAGAGACGCGCACGTTCATTTTCAGAGCTCCTAGACCTTCCTATAAGAAGTTAGCCAAAAAGTAGCTTCGAAAAATGCTTAGGTTAAGTTTCAGAGTTGCTTCTAATGTACCAAAGCTGGACTTAGACATAATTTCACTCTCACAACATTATGGCTGGTTGGAGACAGTCCGAACCACAAGTACCGGGTCCATGGTTCTGGCCGTATACTGGGGGGACGGGGACGACTCCCATTAACCCCTGACTATACCGGAGATACGCTTATCACAATGCCTTTCTGGTCTGTGCTGAAGCAGGGCATTCTGGCAGCCAAGTGGCTTGACCTTTATTAGTGAGCCTGGTTACCCCCTCTCGGAACCACAGACTTAGAAATCGCCAGCTCATATACAGTGCATAAAATATATTTATATATATACCCTTATACACCATTTTAATAAAAAATATCACAAAATTCTTCTAAGTCCCTCGGGAAGAGTAAAAGACGCGCACGTTCATTTTCAGAGCTCCTAGACCTTCCTATAAGAAGTTAGCCAAAAAGTAGCTTCGAAAAACGCTTAGGTTAAGTTTCAGAGTTGCTTCTAATGTACCAAAGCTGGACTTAGACATAATTTCACTCTCACAACATTATGGCTGGTTGGAGACAGTCCGAACCACAAGTACCGGGTCCATGGTTCTGGCCGTATACTGGGGGGACGGGGACGACTCCCATTAACCCCTGACTATACCGGGGATACGCTTATCACAATGCCTTTCTGGTCTGTGCTGAAGCAGGGCATTCTGGCAGCCAAGTGGCTTGACCTTTATTAGTGAGCCTGGTTACCCCCTCTCGGAACCACAGACTTAGAAATCGCCAGCTCATATACAGTGCATAAAATATATTTATATATATACCCTTATACACCATTTTAATAAAAAATATCACAAAATTCTTCTAAGTCTCTCGGGAAGAGTGAGAGACGCGCACGTTCATTTTCAGAGCTCCTAGACCTTCCTATAAGAAGTTAGCCAAAAAGTAGCTTCGAAAAATGCTTAGGTTAAGTTTCAGAGTTGCTTCTAATGTACCAAAGCTGGACTTAGACATAATTTCACTCTCACAACATTATGGCTGGTTGGAGACAGTCCGAACCACAAGTACCGGGTCCATGGTTCTGGCCGTATACTGGGGGGACGGGGACGACTCCCATTAACCCCTGACTATACCGGAGATACGCTTATCACAATGCCTTTCTGGTCTGTGCTGAAGCAGGGCATTCTGGCAGCCAAGTGGCTTGACCTTTATTAGTGAGCCTGGTTACCCCCTCTCGGAACCACAGACTTAGAAATCGCCAGCTCATATACAGTGCATAAAATATATTTATATATATACCCTTATACACCATTTTAATAAAAAATATCACAAAATTCTTCTAAGTCCCTCGGGAAGAGTAAAAGACGCGCACGTTCATTTTCAGAGCTCCTAGACCTTCCTATAAGAAGTTAGCCAAAAAGTAGCTTCGAAAAACGCTTAGGTTAAGTTTCAGAGTTGCTTCTAATGTACCAAAGCTGGACTTAGACATAATTTCACTCTCACAACATTATGGCTGGTTGGAGACAGTCCGAACCACAAGTACCGGGTCCATGGTTCTGGCCGTATACTGGGGGAACGGGGACGACTCCCATTAACCCCTGACTATACCGGAGATACGCTTATCACAATGCCTTTCTGGTCTGTGCTGAAGCAGGGCATTCTGGCAGCCAAGTGGCTTGACCTTTATTAGTGAGCCTGGTTACCCCCTCTCGGAACCACAGACTTAGAAATCGCCAGCTCATATACAGTGCATAAAATATATTTATATATATACCCTTATACACCATTTTAATAAAAAATATCACAAAATTCTTCTAAGTCCCTCGGGAAGAGTAAAAGACGCGCACGTTCATTTTTAGAGCTCCTAGACCTTCCTATAAGAAGTTAGCCAAAAAGTAGCTTCGAAAAACGCTTAGGTTAAGTTTCAGAGTTGCTTCTAATGTACCAAAGCTGGACTTAGACATCATTTCACTCTCACAACATTATGGCTGGTTGGAGACAGTCCGAACCACAAGTACCGGGTCCATGGTTCTGGCCGTATACTGGGGGGACGGGGACGACTCCCATTAACCCCTGACTATACCGGGGATACGCTTATCACAATGACTTTCTGGTCTGTGCTGAAGCAGGGCATTCTGGCAGCCAAGTGGCTTGACCTTTATTAGTAAGCCTGGTTACCCCCTCTCGGAACCACAGACTTAGAAATCGCCAGCTCATATACAGTGCATAAAATATATTTATATATATACCCTTATACACCATTTTAATAAAAAATATCACAAAATTCTTCTAAGTCTCTCGAGAAGAGTGAAAGACGCGCACGTTCATTTTCAGAGCTCCTAGACCTTCCTATAAGAAGTTAGCCAAAAAGTAGCTTCGAAAAACGCTTAGGTTAAGTTTCAGAGTTGCTTCTAATGTACCAAAGCTGGACTTAGACATAATTTCACTCTCACAACATTATGGCTGGTTGGAGACAGTCCGAACCACAAGTACCGGGTCCATGGTTCTGGCCGTATACTGGGGGGACGGGGACGACTCCCATTAACCCCTGACTATACCGGGGATACGCTTATCACAATGCCTTTCTGGTCTGTGCTGAAGCAGGGCATTCTGGCAGCCAAGTGGCTTGACCTTTATTAGTGAGCCTGGTTACCCCCTCTCGGAACCACAGACTTAGAAATCGCCAGCTCATATACAGTGCATAAAATATATTTATATATATACCCTTATACACCATTTTAATAAAAAATATCACAAAATTCTTCTAAGTCCCTCGGGAAGAGTAAAAGACGCGCACGTTCATTTTCAGAGCTCCTAGACCTTCCTATAAGAAGTTAGCCAAAAAGTAGCTTCGAAAAACGCTTAGGTTAAGTTTCAGAGTTGCTTCTAATGTACCAAAGCTGGACTTAGACATAATTTCACTCTCACAACATTATGGCTGGTTGGAGACAGTCCGAACCACAAGTACCGGGTCCATGGTTCTGGCCGTATACTGGGGGGACGGGGACGACTCCCATTAACCCCTGACTATACCGGGGATACGCTTATCACAATGACTTTCTGGTCTGTGCTGAAGCAGGGCATTCTGGCAGCCAAGTGGCTTGACCTTTATTAGTGAGCCTGGTTACCCCCTCTCGGAACCACAGACTTAGAAATCGCCAGCTCATATACAGTGCATAAAATATATTTATATATATACCCTTATACACCATTTTAATAAAAAATATCACAAAATTCTTCTAAGTCTCTCGAGAAGAGTGAAAGACGCGCACGTTCATTTTCAGAGCTCCTAGACCTTCCTATAAGAAGTTAGCCAAAAAGTAGCTTCGAAAAACGCTTAGGTTAAGTTTCAGAGTTGCTTCTAATGTACCAAAGCTGGACTTAGACATAATTTCACTCTCACAACATTATGGCTGGTTGGAGACAGTCCGAACCACAAGTACCGGGTCCATGGTTCTGGCCGTATACTGGGGGGACGGGGACGACTCCCATTAACCCCTGACTATACCGGGGATACGCTTATCACAATGCCTTTCTGGTCTGTGCTGAAGCAGGGCATTCTGGCAGCCAAGTGGCTTGACCTTTATTAGTGAGCCTGGTTACCCCCTCTCGGAACCACAGACTTAGAAATCGCCAGCTCATATACAGTGCATAAAATATATTTATATATATACCCTTATACACCATTTTAATAAAAAATATCACAAAATTCTTCTAAGTCTCTCGAGAAGAGTGAAAGACGCGCACGTTCATTTTCAGAGCTCCTAGACCTTCCTATAAGAAGTTAGCCAAAAAGTAGCTTCGAAAAACGCTTAGGTTAAGTTTCAGAGTTGCTTCTAATGTACCAAAGCTGGACTTAGACATAATTTCACTCTCACAACATTATGGCTGGTTGGAGACAGTCCGAACCACAAGTACCGGGTCCATGGTTCTGGCCGTATACTGGGGGGACGGGGACGACTCCCATTAACCCCTGACTATACCGGGGATACGCTTATCACAATGCCTTTCTGGTCTGTGCTGAAGCAGGGCATTCTGGCAGCCAAGTGGCTTGACCTTTATTAGTGAGCCTGGTTACCCCCTCTCGGAACCACAGACTTAGAAATCGCCAGCTCATATACAGTGCATAAAATATATTTATATATATACCCTTATACACCATTTTAATAAAAAATATCACAAAATTCTTCTAAGTCTCTCGAGAAGAGTGAAAGACGCGCACGTTCATTTTCAGAGCTCCTAGACCTTCCTATAAGAAGTTAGCCAAAAAGTAGCTTCGAAAAACGCTTAGGTTAAGTTTCAGAGTTGCTTCTAATGTACCAAAGCTGGACTTAGACATAATTTCACTCTCACAACATTATGGCTGGTTGGAGACAGTCCGAACCACAAGTACCGGGTCCATGGTTCTGGCCGTATACTGGGGGGACGGGGACGACTCCCATTAACCCCTGACTATACCGGGGATACGCTTATCACAATGCCTTTCTGGTCTGTGCTGAAGCAGGGCATTCTGGCAGCCAAGTGGCTTGACCTTTATTAGTGAGCCTGGTTACCCCCTCTCGGAACCACAGACTTAGAAATCGCCAGCTCATATACAGTGCATAAAATATATTTATATATATACCCTTATACACCATTTTAATAAAAAATATCACAAAATTCTTCTAAGTCCCTCGGGAAGAGTGAAAGACGCGCACGTTCATTTTCAGAGCTCCTAGACCTTCCTATAAGAAGTTAGCCAAAAAGTAGCTTCGAAAAACGCTTAGGTTAAGTTTCAGAGTTGCTTCTAATGTACCAAAGCTGGACTTAGACATAATTTCACTCTCACAACATTATGGCTGGTTGGAGACAGTCCGAACCACAAGTACCGGGTCCATGGTTCTGGCCGTATACTGGGGGGACGGGGACGACTCCCATTAACCCCTGACTATACCGGGGATACGCTTATCACAATGCCTTTCTGGTCTGTGCTGAAGCAGGGCATTCTGGCAGCCAAGTGGCTTGACCTTTATTAGTGAGCCTGGTTACCCCCTCTCGGAACCACAGACTTAGAAATCGCCAGCTCATATACAGTGCATAAAATATATTTATATATATACCCTTATACACCATTTTAATAAAAAATATCACAAAATTCTTCTAAGTCTCTCGAGAAGAGTGAAAGACGCGCACGTTCATTTTCAGAGCTCCTAGACCTTCCTATAAGAAGTTAGCCAAAAAGTAGCTTCGAAAAACGCTTAGGTTAAGTTTCAGAGTTGCTTCTAATGTACCAAAGCTGGACTTAGACATAATTTCACTCTCACAACATTATGGCTGGTTGGAGACAGTCCGAACCACAAGTACCGGGTCCATGGTTCTGGCCGTATACTGGGGGGACGGGGACGACTCCCATTAACCCCTGACTATACCGGGGATACGCTTATCACAATGCCTTTCTGGTCTGTGCTGAAGCAGGGCATTCTGGCAGCCAAGTGGCTTGACCTTTATTAGTGAGCCTGGTTACCCCCTCTCGGAACCACAGACTTAGAAATCGCCAGCTCATATACAGTGCATAAAATATATTTATATATATACCCTTATACACCATTTTAATAAAAAATATCACAAAATTCTTCTAAGTCCCTCGGGAAGAGTGAAAGACGCGCACGTTCATTTTCAGAGCTCCTAGACCTTCCTATAAGAAGTTAGCCAAAAAGTAGCTTCGAAAAACGCTTAGGTTAAGTTTCAGAGTTGCTTCTAATGTACCAAAGCTGGACTTAGACATAATTTCACTCTCACAACATTATGGCTGGTTGGAGACAGTCCGAACCACAAGTACCGGGTCCATGGTTCTGGCCGTATACTGGGGGGACGGGGACGACTCCCATTAACCCCTGACTATACCGGGGATACGCTTATCACAATGCCTTTCTGGTCTGTGTTGAAGCAGGGCATTCTGGCAGCCAAGTGGCTTGACCTTTATTAGTGAGCCTGGTTACCCCCTCTCGGAACCACAGACTTAGAAATCGCCAGCTCATATACAGTGCATAAAATATATTTATATATATACCCTTATACACCATTTTAATAAAAAATATCACAAAATTCTTCTAAGTCTCTCGAGAAGAGTGAAAGACGCGCACGTTCATTTTCAGAGCTCCTAGACCTTCCTATAAGAAGTTAGCCAAAAAGTAGCTTCGAAAAACGCTTAGGTTAAGTTTCAGAGTTGCTTCTAATGTACCAAAGCTGGACTTAGACATAATTTCACTCTCACAACATTATGGCTGGTTGGAGACAGTCCGAACCACAAGTACCGGGTCCATGGTTCTGGCCGTATACTGGGGGGACGGGGACGACTCCCATTAACCCCTGACTATACCGGGGATACGCTTATCACAATGCCTTTCTGGTCTGTGCTGAAGCAGGGCATTCTGGCAGCCAAGTGGCTTGACCTTTATTAGTGAGCCTGGTTACCCCCTCTCGGAACCACAGACTTAGAAATCGCCAGCTCATATACAGTGTATAAAATATATTTATATATATACCCTTATACACCATTTTAATAAAAAATATCACAAAATTCTTCTAAGTCTCTCGAGAAGAGTGAAAGACGCGCACGTTCATTTTCAGAGCTCCTAGACCTTCATATAAGAAGTTAGCCAAAAAGTAGCTTCGAAAAACGCTTAGGTTAAGTTTCAGAGTTGCTTCTAATGTACCAAAGCTGGACTTAGACATAATTTCACTCTCACAACATTATGGCTGGTTGGAGACAGTCCGAACCACAAGTACCGGGTCCATGGTTCTGGCCGTATACTGGGGGGACGGGGACGACTCCCATTAACCCCTGACTATACCGGGGATACGCTTATCACAATGCCTTTCTGGTCTGTGCTGAAGCAGGGCATTCTGGCAGCCAAGTGGCTTGACCTTTATTAGTGAGCCTGGTTACCCCCTCTCGGAACCACAGACTTAGAAATCGCCAGCTCATATACAGTGCATAAAATATATTTATATATATACCCTTATACACCATTTTAATAAAAAATATCACAAAATTCTTCTAAGTCCCTCGGGAAGAGTGAAAGACGCGCACGTTCATTTTCAGAGCTCCTAGACCTTCCTATAAGAAGTTAGCCAAAAAGTAGCTTCGAAAAACGCTTAGGTTAAGTTTCAGAGTTGCTTCTAATGTACCAAAGCTGGACTTAGACATAATTTCACTCTCACAACATTATGGCTGGTTGGAGACAGTCCGAACCACAAGTACCGGGTCCATGGTTCTGGCCGTATACTGGGGGGACGGGGACGACTCCCATTAACCCCTGACTATACCGGGGATACGCTTATCACAATGCCTTTCTGGTCTGTGCTGAAGCAGGGCATTCTGGCAGCCAAGTGGCTTGACCTTTATTAGTGAGCCTGGTTACCCCCTCTCGGAACCACAGACTTAGAAATCGCCAGCTCATATACAGTGCATAAAATATATTTATATATATACCCTTATACACCATTTTAATAAAAAATATCACAAAATTCTTCTAAGTCCCTCGGGAAGAGTGAAAGACGCGCACGTTCATTTTCAGAGATCCTAGACCTTCCTATAAGAAGTTAGCCAAAAAGTAGCTTCGAAAAACGCTTAGGTTAAGTTTCAGAGTTGCTTCTAATGTACCAAAGCTGGACTTAGACATAATTTCACTCTCACAACATTATGGCTGGTTGGAGACAGTCCGAACCACAAGTACCGGGTCCATGGTTCTGGCCGTATACTGGGGGGACGGGGACGACTCCCATTAACCCCTGACTATACCGGGGATACGCTTATCACAATGCCTTTCTGGTCTGTGCTGAAGCAGGGCATTCTGGCAGCCAAGTGGCTTGACCTTTATTAGTGAGCCTGGTTACCCCCTCTCGGAACCACAGACTTAGAAATCGCCAGCTCATATACAGTACAGTGCATAAAATATATTTATATATATACCCTTATACACCATTTTAATAAAAAATATCACAAAATTCTTCTAAGTCTCTCGGGAAGAGTGAAAGACGCGCACGTTCATTTTCAGAGCTCCTAGACCTTCCTATAAGAAGTTAGCCAAAAAGTAGCTTCGAAAAACGCTTAGGTTAAGTTTCAGAGTTGCTTCTAATGTACCAAAGCTGGACTTAGACATAATTTCACTCTCACAACATTATGGCTGGTTGGAGACAGTCCGAACCACAAGTACCGGGTCCATGGTTCTGGCCGTATACTGGGGGGACGGGGACGACTCCCATTAACCCCTGACTATACCGGGGATACGCTTATCACAATGCCTTTCTGGTCTGTGCTGAAGCAGGGCATTCTGGCAGCCAAGTGGCTTGACCTTTATTAGTGAGCCTGGTTACCCCCTCTCGGAACCACAGACTTAGAAATCGCCAGCTCATATACAGTGCATAAAATATATTTATATATATACCCTTATACACCATTTTAATAAAAAATATCACAAAATTCTTCTAAGTCTCTCGAGAAGAGTGAAAGACGCGCACGTTCATTTTCAGAGCTCCTAGACCTTCCAATAAGAAGTTAGCCAAAAAGTAGCTTCGAAAAACGCTTAGGTTAAGTTTCAGAGTTGCTTCTAATGTACCAAAGCTGGACTTAGACATAATTTCACTCTCACAACATTATGGCTGGTTGGAGACAGTCCGAACAACAAGTACCGGGTCCATGGTTCTGGCCGTATACTGGGGGGACGGGGACGACTCCCATTAACCCCTGACTATACCGGGGATACGCTTATCACAATGCCTTTCTGGTCTGTGCTGAAGCAGGGCATTCTGGCAGCCAAGTGGCTTGACCTTTATTAGTGAGCCTGGTTACCCCCTCTCGGAACCACAGACTTAGAAATCGCCAGCTCATATACAGTGCATAAAATATATTTATATATATACCCTTATACACCATTTTAATAAAAAATATCACAAAATTCTTCTAAGTCTCTCGGGAAGAGTGAAAGACGCGCACGTTCATTTTCAGAGCTCCTAGACCTTCCTATAAGAAGTTAGCCAAAAAGTAGCTTCGAAAAACGCTTAGGTTAAGTTTCAGAGTTGCTTCTAATGTACCAAAGCTGAACTTAGACATAATTTCACTCTCACAACATTATGGCTGGTTGGAGACAGTCCGAACCACAAGTACCGGGTCCATGGTTCTGGCCGTATACTGGGGGGACGGTGACGACTCCCATTAACCCCTGACTATACCGGGGATACGCTTATCACAATGACTTTCTGGTCTGTGCTGAAGCAGGGCATTCTGGCAGCCAAGTGGCTTGACCTTTATTAGTGAGCCTGGTTACCCCCTCTCGGAACCACAGACTTAGAAATCGCCAGCTCATATACAGTGCATAAAATATATTTATATATATACCCTTATACACCATTTTAATAAAAAATATCACAAAATTCTTCTAAGTCTCTCGAGAAGAGTGAAAGACGCGCACGTTCATTTTCAGAGCTCCTAGACCTTCCTATAAGAAGTTAGCCAAAAAGTAGCTTCGAAAAACGCTTAGGTTAAGTTTCAGAGTTGCTTCTAATGTACCAAAGCTGGACTTAGACATAATTTCACTCTCACAACATTATGGCTGGTTGGAGACAGTCCGAACCACAAGTACCGGGTCCATGGTTCTGGCCGTATACTGGGGGGACGGGGACGACTCCCATTAACCCCTGACTATACCGGGGATACGCTTATCACAATGCCTTTCTGGTCTGTGCTGAAGCAGGGCATTCTGGCAGCCAAGTGGCTTGACCTTTATTAGTGAGCCTGGTTACCCCCTCTCGGAACCACAGACTTAGAAATCGCCAGCTCATATACAGTGCATAAAATATATTTATATATATACCCTTATACACCATTTTAATAAAAAATATCACAAAATTCTTCTAAGTCTCTCGAGAAGAGTGAAAGACGCGCACGTTCATTTTCAGAGCTCCTAGACCTTCCTATAAGAAGTTAGCCAAAAAGTAGCTTCGAAAAACGCTTAGGTTAAGTTTCAGAGTTGCTTCTAATGTACCAAAGCTGGACTTAGACATAATTTCACTCTCACAACATTATGGCTGGTTGGAGACAGTCCGAACCACAAGTACCGGGTCCATGGTTCTGGCCGTATACTGGGGGGACGGGGACGACTCCCATTAACCCCTGACTATACCGGGGATACGCTTATCACAATGCCTTTCTGGTCTGTGCTGAAGCAGGGCATTCTGGCAGCCAAGTGGCTTGACCTTTATTAGTGAGCCTGGTTACCCCCTCTCGGAACCACAGACTTAGAAATCGCCAGCTCATATACAGTGCATAAAATATATTTATATATATACCCTTATACACCATTTTAATAAAAAATATCACAAAATTCTTCTAAGTCCCTCGGGAAGAGTGAAAGACGCGCACGTTCATTTTCAGAGCTCCTAGACCTTCCTATAAGAAGTTAGCCAAAAAGTAGCTTCGAAAAACGCTTAGGTTAAGTTTCAGAGTTGCTTCTAATGTACCAAAGCTGGACTTAGACATAATTTCACTCTCACAACATTATGGCTGGTTGGAGACAGTCCGAACCACAAGTACCGGGTCCATGGTTCTGGCCGTATACTGGGGGGACGGGGACGACTCCCATTAACCCCTGACTATACCGGGGATACGCTTATCACAATGCCTTTCTGGTCTGTGCTGAAGCAGGGCATTCTGGCAGCCAAGTGGCTTGACCTTTATTAGTGAGCCTGGTTACCCCCTCTCGGAACCACAGACTTAGAAATCGCCAGCTCATATACAGTGCATAAAATATATTTATATATATACCCTTATACACCATTTTAATAAAAAATATCACAAAATTCTTCTAAGTCCCTCGGGAAGAGTGAAAGACGCGCACGTTCATTTTCAGAGATCCTAGACCTTCCTATAAGAAGTTAGCCAAAAAGTAGCTTCGAAAAACGCTTAGGTTAAGTTTCAGAGTTGCTTCTAATGTACCAAAGCTGGACTTAGACATAATTTCACTCTCACAACATTATGGCTGGTTGGAGACAGTCCGAACCACAAGTACCGGGTCCATGGTTCTGGCCGTATACTGGGGGGACGGGGACGACTCCCATTAACCCCTGACTATACCGGGGATACGCTTATCACAATGCCTTTCTGGTCTGTGCTGAAGCAGGGCATTCTGGCAGCCAAGTGGCTTGACCTTTATTAGTGAGCCTGGTTACCCCCTCTCGGAACCACAGACTTAGAAATCGCCAGCTCATATACAGTACAGTGCATAAAATATATTTATATATATACCCTTATACACCATTTTAATAAAAAATATCACAAAATTCTTCTAAGTCCCTCGGGAAGAGTGAAAGACGCGCACGTTCATTTTCAGAGCTCCTAGACCTTCCTATAAGTAGTTAGCCAAAAAGTAGCTTCGAAAAACGCTTAGGTTAAGTTTCAGAGTTGCTTCTAATGTACCAAAGCTGGACTTAGACATAATTTCACTCTCACAACATTATGGCTGGTTGGAGACAGTCCGAACCACAAGTACCGGGTCCATGGTTCTGGCCGTATACTGGGGGGACGGGGACGACTCCCATTAACCCCTGACTATACCGGGGATACGCTTATCACAATGCCTTTCTGGTCTGTGCTGAAGCAGGGCATTCTGGCAGCCAAGTGGCTTGACCTTTATTAGTGAGCCTGGTTACCCCCTCTCGGAACCACAGACTTAGAAATCGCCAGCTCATATACAGTGCATAAAATATATTTATATATATACCCTTATACACCATTTTAATAAAAAATATCACAAAATTCTTCTAAGTCTCTCGGGAAGAGTGAAAGACGCGCACGTTCATTTTCAGAGCTCCTAGACCTTCCTATAAGAAGTTAGCCAAAAAGTAGCTTCGAAAAACGCTTAGGTTAAGTTTCAGAGTTGCTTCTAATGTACCAAAGCTGAACTTAGACATAATTTCACTCTCACAACATTATGGCTGGTTGGAGACAGTCCGAACCACAAGTACCGGGTCCATGGTTCTGGCCGTATACTGGGGGGACGGGGACGACTCCCATTAACCCCTGACTATACCGGGGATACGCTTATCACAATGACTTTCTGGTCTGTGCTGAAGCAGGGCATTCTGGCAGCCAAGTGGCTTGACCTTTATTAGTGAGCCTGGTTACCCCCTCTCGGAACCACAGACTTAGAAATCGCCAGCTCATATACAGTGCATAAAATATATTTATATATATACCCTTATACACCATTTTAATAAAAAATATCACAAAATTCTTCTAAGTCTCTCGGGAAGAGTGAAAGACGCGCACGTTCATTTTCAGAGCTCCTAGACCTTCCTATAAGAAGTTAGCCAAAAAGTAGCTTCGAAAAACGCTTAGGTTAAGTTTCAGAGTTGCTTCTAATGTACCAAAGCTGAACTTAGACATAATTTCACTCTCACAACATTATGGCTGGTTGGAGACAGTCCGAACCACAAGTACCGGGTCCATGGTTCTGGCCGTATACTGGGGGGACGGGGACGACTCCCATTAACCCCTGACTATACCGGGGATACGCTTATCACAATGACTTTCTGGTCTGTGCTGAAGCAGGGCATTCTGGCAGCCAAGTGGCTTGACCTTTATTAGTGAGCCTGGTTACCCCCTCTCGGAACCACAGACTTAGAAATCGCCAGCTCATATACAGTGCATAAAATATATTTATATATATACCCTTATACACCATTTTAATAAAAAATATCACAAAATTCTTCTAAGTCTCTCGAGAAGAGTGAAAGACGCGCACGTTCATTTTCAGAGCTCCTAGACCTTCCTATAAGAAGTTAGCCAAAAAGTAGCTTCGAAAAACGCTTAGGTTAAGTTTCAGAGTTGCTTCTAATGTACCAAAGCTGGACTTAGACATAATTTCACTCTCACAACATTATGGCTGGTTGGAGACAGTCCGAACCACAAGTACCGGGTCCATGGTTCTGGCCGTATACTGGGGGGACGGGGACGACTCCCATTAACCCCTGACTATACCGGGGATACGCTTATCACAATGCCTTTCTGGTCTGTGCTGAAGCAGGGCATTCTGGCAGCCAAGTGGCTTGACCTTTATTAGTGAGCCTGGTTACCCCCTCTCGGAACCACAGACTTAGAAATCGCCAGCTCATATACAGTACAGTGCATAAAATATATTTATATATATACCCTTATACACCATTTTAATAAAAAATATCACAAAATTCTTCTAAGTCCCTCGGGAAGAGTGAAAGACGCGCACGTTCATTTTCAGAGCTCCTAGACCTTCCTATAAGTAGTTAGCCAAAAAGTAGCTTCGAAAAACGCTTAGGTTAAGTTTCAGAGTTGCTTCTAATGTACCAAAGCTGGACTTAGACATAATTTCACTCTCACAACATTATGGCTGGTTGGAGACAGTCCGAACCACAAGTACCGGGTCCATGGTTCTGGCCGTATACTGGGGGGACGGGGACGACTCCCATTAACCCCTGACTATACCGGGGATACGCTTATCACAATGCCTTTCTGGTCTGTGCTGAAGCAGGGCATTCTGGCAGCCAAGTGGCTTGACCTTTATTAGTGAGCCTGGTTACCCCCTCTCGGAACCACAGACTTAGAAATCGCCAGCTCATATACAGTGCATAAAATATATTTATATATATACCCTTATACACCATTTTAATAAAAAATATCACAAAATTCTTCTAAGTCTCTCGGGAAGAGTGAAAGACGCGCACGTTCATTTTCAGAGCTCCTAGACCTTCCTATAAGAAGTTAGCCAAAAAGTAGCTTCGAAAAACGCTTAGGTTAAGTTTCAGAGTTGCTTCTAATGTACCAAAGCTGAACTTAGACATAATTTCACTCTCACAACATTATGGCTGGTTGGAGACAGTCCGAACCACAAGTACCGGGTCCATGGTTCTGGCCGTATACTGGGGGGACGGGGACGACTCCCATTAACCCCTGACTATACCGGGGATACGCTTATCACAATGACTTTCTGGTCTGTGCTGAAGCAGGGCATTCTGGCAGCCAAGTGGCTTGACCTTTATTAGTGAGCCTGGTTACCCCCTCTCGGAACCACAGACTTAGAAATCGCCAGCTCATATACAGTGCATAAAATATATTTATATATATACCCTTATACACCATTTTAATAAAAAATATCACAAAATTCTTCTAAGTCTCTCGGGAAGAGTGAAAGACGCGCACGTTCATTTTCAGAGCTCCTAGACCTTCCTATAAGAAGTTAGCCAAAAAGTAGCTTCGAAAAACGCTTAGGTTAAGTTTCAGAGTTGCTTATAATGTACCAAAGCTGAACTTAGACATAATTTCACTCTCACAACATTATGGCTGGTTGGAGACAGTCCGAACCACAAGTACCGGGTCCATGGTTCTGGCCGTATACTGGGGGGACGGGGACGACTCCCATTAACCCCTGACTATACCGGGGATACGCTTATCACAATGCCTTTCTGGTCTGTGCTGAAGCAGGGCATTCTGGCAGCCAAGTGGCTTGACCTTTATTAGTGAGCCTGGTTACCCCCTCTCGGAACCACAGACTTAGAAATCGCCAGCTCATTTACAGTGCATAAAATATATTTATATATATACCCTTATACACCATTTTAATAAAAAATATCACAAAATTCTTCTAAGTCTCTCGAGAAGAGTGAAAGACGCGCACGTTCATTTTCAGAGCTCCTAGACCTTCCTATAAGAAGTTAGCCAAAAAGTAGCTTCGAAAAACGCTTAGGTTAAGTTTCAGAGTTGCTTCTAATGTACCAAAGCTGGACTTAGACATAATTTCACTCTCACAACATTATGGCTGGTTGGAGACAGTCCGAACCACAAGTACCGGGTCCATGGTTCTGGCCGTATACTGGGGGGACGGGGACGACTCCCATTAACCCCTGACTATACCGGGGATACGCTTATCACAATGCCTTTCTGGTCTGTGCTGAAGCAGGGCATTCTGGCAGCCAAGTGGCTTGACCTTTATTAGTGAGCCTGGTTACCCCCTCTCGGAACCACAGACTTAGAAATCGCCAGCTCATATACAGTGCATAAAATATATTTATATATATACCCTTATACACCATTTTAATAAAAAATATCACAAAATTCTTCTAAGTCCCTCGGGAAGAGTGAAAGACGCGCACGTTCATTTTCAGAGCTCCTAGACCTTCCTATAAGAAGTTAGCCAAAAAGTAGCTTCGAAAAACGCTTAGGTTAAGTTTCAGAGTTGCTTCTAATGTACCAAAGCTGGACTTAGACATAATTTCACTCTCACAACATTATGGCTGGTTGGAGACAGTCCGAACCACAAGTACCGGGTCCATGGTTCTGGCCGTATACTGGGGGGACGGGGACGACTCCCATTAACCCCTGACTATACCGGGGATACGCTTATCACAATGCCTTTCTGGTCTGTGCTGAAGCAGGGCATTCTGGCAGCCAAGTGGCTTGACCTTTATTAGTGAGCCTGGTTACCCCCTCTCGGAACCACAGACTTAGAAATCGCCAGCTCATATACAGTGCATAAAATATATTTATATATATACCCTTATACACCATTTTAATAAAAAATATCACAAAATTCTTCTAAGTCCCTCGGGAAGAGTGAAAGACGCGCACGTTCATTTTCAGAGATCCTAGACCTTCCTATAAGAAGTTAGCCAAAAAGTAGCTTCGAAAAACGCTTAGGTTAAGTTTCAGAGTTGCTTCTAATGTACCAAAGCTGGACTTAGACATAATTTCACTCTCACAACATTATGGCTGGTTGGAGACAGTCCGAACCACAAGTACCGGGTCCATGGTTCTGGCCGTATACTGGGGGGACGGGGACGACTCCCATTAACCCCTGACTATACCGGGGATACGCTTATCACAATGCCTTTCTGGTCTGTGCTGAAGCAGGGCATTCTGGCAGCCAAGTGGCTTGACCTTTATTAGTGAGCCTGGTTACCCCCTCTCGGAACCACAGACTTAGAAATCGCCAGCTCATATACAGTACAGTGCATAAAATATATTTATATATATACCCTTATACACCATTTTAATAAAAAAATATCACAAAATTCTTCTAAGTCCCTCGGGAAGAGTGAAAGACGCGCACGTTCATTTTCAGAGCTCCTAGACCTTCCTATAAGTAGTTAGCCAAAAAGTAGCTTCGAAAAACGCTTAGGTTAAGTTTCAGAGTTGCTTCTAATGTACCAAAGCTGGACTTAGACATAATTTCACTCTCACAACATTATGGCTGGTTGGAGACAGTCCGAACCACAAGTACCGGGTCCATGGTTCTGGCCGTATACTGGGGGGACGGGGACGACTCCCATTAACCCCTGACTATACCGGGGATACGCTTATCACAATGCCTTTCTGGTCTGTGCTGAAGCAGGGCATTCTGGCAGCCAAGTGGCTTGACCTTTATTAGTGAGCCTGGTTACCCCCTCTCGGAACCACAGACTTAGAAATCGCCAGCTCATATACAGTGCATAAAATATATTTTTATATATATACCCTTATACACCATTTTAATAAAAAATATCACAAAATTCTTCTAAGTCTCTCGGGAAGAGTGAAAGACGCGCACGTTGATTTTCAGAGCTCCTAGACCTTCCTATAAGAAGTTAGCCAAAAAGTAGCTTCGAAAAACGCTTAGGTTAAGTTTCAGAGTTGCTTCTAATGTACCAAAGCTGGACTTAGACATAATTTCACTCTCACAACATTATGGCTGGTTGGAGACAGTCCGAACCACAAGTACCGGGTCCATGGTTCTGGCCGTATACTGGGGGGACGGGGACGACTCCCATTAACCCCTGACTATACCGGGGATACGCTTATCACAATGACTTTCTGGTCTGTGCTGAAGCAGGGCATTCTGGCAGCCAAGTGGCTTGACCTTTATTAGTGAGCCTGGTTACCCCCTCTCGGAACCACAGACTTAGAAATCGCCAGCTCATATACAGTGCATAAAATATATTTATATATATACCCTTATACACCATTTTAATAAAAAATATCACAAAATTCTTCTAAGTCTCTCGAGAAGAGTGAAAGACGCGCACGTTCATTTTCAGAGCTCCTAGACCTTCCTATAAGAAGTTAGCCAAAAAGTAGCTTCGAAAAACGCTTAGGTTAAGTTTCAGAGTTGCTTCTAATGTACCAAAGCTGGACTTAGACATAATTTCACTCTCACAACATTATGGCTGGTTGGAGACAGTCCGAACCACAAGTACCGGGTCCATGGTTCTGGCCGTATACTGGGGGGACGGGGGGGACTCCCATTAACCCCTGACTATACCGGGGATACGCTTATCACAATGCCTTTCTGGTCTGTGCTGAAGCAGGGCATTCTGGCAGCCAAGTGGCTTGACCTTTATTAGTGAGCCTGGTTACCCCCTCTCGGAACCACAGACTTAGAAATCGCCAGCTCATATACAGTGCATAAAATATATTTATATATATACCCTTATACACCATTTTAATAAAAAATATCACAAAATTCTTCTAAGTCCCTCGGGAAGAGTAAAAGACGCGCACGTTCATTTTCAGAGCTCCTAGACCTTCCTATAAGAAGTTAGCCAAAAAGTAGCTTCGAAAAACGCTTAGGTTAAGTTTCAGAGTTGCTTCTAATGTACCAAAGCTGGACTTAGACATAATTTCACTCTCACAACATTATGGCTGGTTGGAGACAGTCCGAACCACAAGTACCGGGTCCATGGTTCTGGCCGTATACTGGGGGGACGGGGACGACTCCCATTAACCCCTGACTATACCGGGGATACGCTTATCACAATGACTTTCTGGTCTGTGCTGAAGCAGGGCATTCTGGCAGCCAAGTGGCTTGACCTTTATTAGTGAGCCTGGTTACCCCCTCTCGGAACCACAGACTTAGAAATCGCCAGCTCATATACAGTGCATAAAATATATTTATATATATACCCTTATACACCATTTTAATAAAAAATATCACAAAATTCTTCTAAGTCTCTCGAGAAGAGTGAAAGACGCGCACGTTCATTTTCAGAGCTCCTAGACCTTCCTATAAGAAGTTAGCCAAAAAGTAGCTTCGAAAAACGCTTAGGTTAAGTTTCAGAGTTGCTTCTAATGTACCAAAGCTGGACTTAGACATAATTTCACTCTCACAACATTATGGCTGGTTGGAGACAGTCCGAACCACAAGTACCGGGTCCATGGTTCTGGCCGTATACTGGGGGGACGGGGACGACTCCCATTAACCCCTGACTATACCGGGGATACGCTTATCACAATGCCTTTCTGGTCTGTGCTGAAGCAGGGCATTCTGGCAGCCAAGTGGCTTGACCTTTATTAGTGAGCCTGGTTACCCCCTCTCGGAACCACAGACTTAGAAATCGCCAGCTCATATACAGTGCATAAAATATATTTATATATATACCCTTATACACCATTTTAATAAAAAATATCACAAAATTCTTCTAAGTCTCTCGAGAAGAGTGAAAGACGCGCACGTTCATTTTCAGAGCTCCTAGACCTTCCTATAAGAAGTTAGCCAAAAAGTAGCTTCGAAAAACGCTTAGGTTAAGTTTCAGAGTTGCTTATAATGTACCAAAGCTGGACTTAGACATAATTTCACTCTCACAACATTATGGCTGGTTGGAGACAGTCCGAACCACAAGTACCGGGTCCATGGTTCTGGCCGTATACTGGGGGGACGGGGACGACTCCCATTAACCCCTGACTATACCGGGGATACGCTTATCACAATGCCTTTCTGGTCTGTGCTGAAGCAGGGCATTCTGGCAGCCAAGTGGCTTGACCTTTATTAGTGAGCCTGGTTACCCCCTCTCGGAACCACAGACTTAGAAATCGCCAGCTCATATACAGTGCATAAAATATATTTATATATATACCCTTATACACCATTTTAATAAAAAATATCACAAAATTCTTCTAAGTCTCTCGAGAAGAGTGAAAGACGCGCACGTTCATTTTCAGAGCTCCTAGACCTTCCTATAAGAAGTTAGCCAAAAAGTAGCTTCGAAAAACGCTTAGGTTAAGTTTCAGAGTTGCTTCTAATGTACCAAAGCTGGACTTAGACATAATTTCACTCTCACAACATTATGGCTGGTTGGAGACAGTCCGAACCACAAGTACCGGGTCCATGGTTCTGGCCGTATACTGGGGGGACGGGGACGACTCCCATTAACCCCTGACTATACCGGGGATACGCTTATCACAATGCCTTTCTGGTCTGTGCTGAAGCAGGGCATTCTGGCAGCCAAGTGGCTTGACCTTTATTAGTGAGCCTGGTTACCCCCTCTCGGAACCACAGACTTAGAAATCGCCAGCTCATATACAGTGCATAAAATATATTTATATATATACCCTTATACACCATTTTAATAAAAAATATCACAAAATTCTTCTAAGTCTCTCGAGAAGAGTGAAAGACGCGCACGTTCATTTTCAGAGCTCCTAGACCTTCCAATAAGAAGTTAGCCAAAAAGTAGCTTCGAAAAACGCTTAGGTTAAGTTTCAGAGTTGCTTCTAATGTACCAAAGCTGGACTTAGACATAATTTCACTCTCACAACATTATGGCTGGTTGGAGACAGTCCGAACAACAAGTACCGGGTCCATGGTTCTGGCCGTATACTGGGGGGACGGGGACGACTCCCATTAACCCCTGACTATACCGGGGATACGCTTATCACAATGCCTTTCTGGTCTGTGCTGAAGCAGGGCATTCTGGCAGCCAAGTGGCTTGACCTTTATTAGTGAGCCTGGTTACCCCCTCTCGGAACCACAGACTTAGAAATCGCCAGCTCATATACAGTGCATAAAATATATTTATATATATACCCTTATACACCATTTTAATAAAAAATATCACAAAATTCTTCTAAGTCTCTCGGGAAGAGTGAAAGACGCGCACGTTCATTTTCAGAGCTCCTAGACCTTCCTATAAGAAGTTAGCCAAAAAGTAGCTTCGAAAAACGCTTAGGTTAAGTTTCAGAGTTGCTTCTAATGTACCAAAGCTGAACTTAGACATAATTTCACTCTCACAACATTATGGCTGGTTGGAGACAGTCCGAACCACAAGTACCGGGTCCATGGTTCTGGCCGTATACTGGGGGGACGGGGACGACTCCCATTAACCCCTGACTATACCGGGGATACGCTTATCACAATGCCTTTCTGGTCTGTGCTGAAGCAGGGCATTCTGGCAGCCAAGTGGCTTGACCTTTATTAGTGAGCCTGGTTACCCCCTCTCGGAACCACAGACTTAGAAATCGCCAGCTCATATACAGTGCATAAAATATATTTATATATATACCCTTATACACCATTTTAATAAAAAATATCACAAAATTCTTCTAAGTCTCTCGAGAAGAGTGAAAGACGCGCACGTTCATTTTCAGAGCTCCTAGACCTTCCTATAAGAAGTTAGCCAAAAAGTAGCTTCGAAAAACGCTTAGGTTAAGTTTCAGAGTTGCTTCTAATGTACCAAAGCTGGACTTAGACATAATTTCACTCTCACAACATTATGGCTGGTTGGAGACAGTCCGAACCACAAGTACCGGGTCCATGGTTCTGGCCGTATACTGGGGGGACGGGGACGACTCCCATTAACCCCTGACTATACCGGGGATACGCTTATCACAATGCCTTTCTGGTCTGTGCTGAAGCAGGGCATTCTGGCAGCCAAGTGGCTTGACCTTTATTAGTGAGCCTGGTTACCCCCTCTCGGAACCACAGACTTAGAAATCGCCAGCTCATATACAGTGCATAAAATATATTTATATATATACCCTTATACACCATTTTAATAAAAAATATCACAAAATTCTTCTAAGTCCCTCGGGAAGAGTGAAAGACGCGCACGTTCATTTTCAGAGATCCTAGACCTTCCTATAAGAAGTTAGCCAAAAAGTAGCTTCGAAAAACGCTTAGGTTAAGTTTCAGAGTTGCTTCTAATGTACCAAAGCTGGACTTAGACATAATTTCACTCTCACAACATTATGGCTGGTTGGAGACAGTCCGAACCACAAGTACCGGGTCCATGGTTCTGGCCGTATACTGGGGGGACGGGGACGACTCCCATTAACCCCTGACTATACCGGGGATACGCTTATCACAATGCCTTTCTGGTCTGTGCTGAAGCAGGGCATTCTGGCAGCCAAGTGGCTTGACCTTTATTAGTGAGCCTGGTTACCCCCTCTCGGAACCACAGACTTAGAAATCGCCAGCTCATATACAGTACAGTGCATAAAATATATTTATATATATACCCTTATACACCATTTTAATAAAAAATATCACAAAATTCTTCTAAGTCCCTCGGGAAGAGTGAAAGACGCGCACGTTCATTTTCAGAGCTCCTAGACCTTCCTATAAGTAGTTAGCCAAAAAGTAGCTTCGAAAAACGCTTAGGTTAAGTTTCAGAGTTGCTTCTAATGTACCAAAGCTGGACTTAGACATAATTTCACTCTCACAACATTATGGCTGGTTGGAGACAGTCCGAACCACAAGTACCGGGTCCATGGTTCTGGCCGTATACTGGGGGGACGGGGACGACTCCCATTAACCCCTGACTATACCGGGGATACGCTTATCACAATGCCTTTCTGGTCTGTGCTGAAGCAGGGCATTCTGGCAGCCAAGTGGCTTGACCTTTATTAGTGAGCCTGGTTACCCCCTCTCGGAACCACAGACTTAGAAATCGCCAGCTCATATACAGTGCATAAAATATATTTATATATATACCCTTATACACCATTTTAATAAAAAATATCACAAAATTCTTCTAAGTCTCTCGAGAAGAGTGAAAGACGCGCACGTTCATTTTCAGAGCTCCTAGACCTTCCTATAAGAAGTTAGCCAAAAAGTAGCTTCGAAAAACGCTTAGGTTAAGTTTCAGAGTTGCTTCTAATGTACCAAAGCTGAACTTAGACATAATTTCACTCTCACAACATTATGGCTGGTTGGAGACAGTCCGAACCACAAGTACCGGGTCCATGGTTCTGGCCGTATACTGGGGGGACGGGGACGACTCCCATTAACCCCTGACTATACCGGGGATACGCTTATCACAATGACTTTCTGGTCTGTGCTGAAGCAGGGCATTCTGGCAGCCAAGTGGCTTGACCTTTATTAGTGAGCCTGGTTACCCCCTCTCGGAACCACAGACTTAGAAATCGCCAGCTCATATACAGTGCATAAAATATATTTATATATATACCCTTATACACCATTTTAATAAAAAATATCACAAAATTCTTCTAAGTCTCTCGAGAAGAGTGAAAGACGCGCACGTTCATTTTCAGAGCTCCTAGACCTTCCTATAAGAAGTTAGCCAAAAAGTGGCTTCGAAAAACGCTTAGGTTAAGTTTCAGAGTTGCTTCTAATGTACCAAAGCTGGACTTAGACATAATTTCACTCTCACAACATTATGGCTGGTTGGAGACAGTCCGAACCACAAGTACCGGGTCCATGGTTCTGGCCGTATACTGGGGGGACGGGGACGACTCCCATTAACCCCTGACTATACCGGGGATACGCTTATCACAATGCCTTTCTGGTCTGTGCTGAAGCAGGGCATTCTGGCAGCCAAGTGGCTTGACCTTTATTAGTGAGCCTGGTTACCCCCTCTCGGAACCACAGACTTAGAAATCGCCAGCTCATATACAGTGCATAAAATATATTTATATATATACCCTTATACACCATTTTAATAAAAAATATCACAAAATTCTTCTAAGTCTCTCGAGAAGAGTGAAAGACGCGCACGTTCATTTTCAGAGCTCCTAGACCTTCCTATAAGAAGTTAGCCAAAAAGTAGCTTCGAAAAACGCTTAGGTTAAGTTTCAGAGTTGCTTCTAATGTACCAAAGCTGGACTTAGACATAATTTCACTCTCACAACATTATGGCTGGTTGGAGACAGTCCGAACCACAAGTACCGGGTCCATGGTTCTGGCCGTATACTGGGGGGACGGGGACGACTCCCATTAACCCCTGACTATACCGGGGATACGCTTATCACAATGCCTTTCTGGTCTGTGCTGAAGCAGGGCATTCTGGCAGCCAAGTGGCTTGACCTTTATTAGTGAGCCTGGTTACCCCCTCTCGGAACCACAGACTTAGAAATCGCCAGCTCATATACAGTGCATAAAATATATTTATATATATACCCTTATACACCATTTTAATAAAAAATATCACAAAATTCTTCTAAGTCCCTCGGGAAGAGTGAAAGACGCGCACGTTCATTTTCAGAGCTCCTAGACCTTCCTATAAGAAGTTAGCCAAAAAGTAGCTTCGAAAAACGCTTAGGTTAAGTTTCAGAGTTGCTTCTAATGTACCAAAGCTGGACTTAGACATAATTTCACTCTCACAACATTATGGCTGGTTGGAGACAGTCCGAACCACAAGTACCGGGTCCATGGTTCTGGCCGTATACTGGGGGGACGGGGACGACTCCCATTAACCCCTGACTATACCGGGGATACGCTTATCACAATGCCTTTCTGGTCTGTGCTGAAGCAGGGCATTCTGGCAGCCAAGTGGCTTGACCTTTATTAGTGAGCCTGGTTACCCCCTCTCGGAACCACAGACTTAGAAATCGCCAGCTCATATACAGTGCATAAAATATATTTATATATATACCCTTATACACCATTTTAATAAAAAATATCACAAAATTCTTCTAAGTCCCTCGGGAAGAGTGAAAGACGCGCACGTTCATTTTCAGAGATCCTAGACCTTCCTATAAGAAGTTAGCCAAAAAGTAGCTTCGAAAAACGCTTAGGTTAAGTTTCAGAGTTGCTTCTAATGTACCAAAGCTGGACTTAGACATAATTTCACTCTCACAACATTATGGCTGGTTGGAGACAGTCCGAACCACAAGTACCGGGTCCATGGTTCTGGCCGTATACTGGGGGGACGGGGACGACTCCCATTAACCCCTGACTATACCGGGGATACGCTTATCACAATGCCTTTCTGGTCTGTGCTGAAGCAGGGCATTCTGGCAGCCAAGTGGCTTGACCTTTATTAGTGAGCCTGGTTACCCCCTCTCGGAACCACAGACTTAGAAATCGCCAGCTCATATACAGTGCATAAAATATATTTATATATATACCCTTATACACCATTTTAATAAAAAATATCACAAAATTCTTCTAAGTCCCTCGGGAAGAGTGAAAGACGCGCACGTTCATTTTCAGAGCTCCTAGACCTTCCTATAAGTAGTTAGCCAAAAAGTAGCTTCGAAAAACGCTTAGGTTAAGTTTCAGAGTTGCTTCTAATGTACCAAAGCTGGACTTAGACATAATTTCACTCTCACAACATTATGGCTGGTTGGAGACAGTCCGAACCACAAGTACCGGGTCCATGGTTCTGGCCGTATACTGGGGGGACGGGGACGACTCCCATTAACCCCTGACTATACCGGGGATACGCTTATCACAATGCCTTTCTGGTCTGTGCTGAAGCAGGGCATTCTGGCAGCCAAGTGGCTTGACCTTTATTAGTGAGCCTGGTTACCCCCTCTCGGAACCACAGACTTAGAAATCGCCAGCTCATATACAGTGCATAAAATATATTTATATATATACCCTTATACACCATTTTAATAAAAAATATCACAAAATTCTTCTAAGTCTCTCGGGAAGAGTGAAAGACGCGCACGTTCATTTTCAGAGCTCCTAGACCTTCCTATTAGAAGTTAGCCAAAAAGTAGCTTCGAAAAACGCTTAGGTTAAGTTTCAGAGTTGCTTCTAATGTACCAAAGCTGAACTTAGACATAATTTCACTCTCACAACATTATGGCTGGTTGGAGACAGTCCGAACCACAAGTACCGGGTCCATGGTTCTGGCCGTATACTGGGGGGACGGGGACGACTCCCATTAACCCCTGACTATACCGGGGATACGCTTATCACAATGACTTTCTGGTCTGTGCTGAAGCAGGGCATTCTGGCAGCCAAGTGGCTTGACCTTTATTAGTGAGCCTGGTTACCCCCTCTCGGAACCACAGACTTAGAAATCGCCAGCTCATATACAGTGCATAAAATATATTTATATATATACCCTTATACACCATTTTAATAAAAAATATCACAAAATTCTTCTAAGTCTCTCGAGAAGAGTGAAAGACGCGCACGTTCATTTTCAGAGCTCCTAGACCTTCCTATAAGAAGTTAGCCAAAAAGTAGCTTCGAAAAACGCTTAGGTTAAGTTTCAGAGTTGCTTCTAATGTACCAAAGCTGGACTTAGACATAATTTCACTCTCACAACATTATGGCTGGTTGGAGACAGTCCGAACCACAAGTACCGGGTCCATGGTTCTGGCCGTATACTGGGGGGACGGGGACGACTCCCATTAACCCCTGACTATACCGGGGATACGCTTATCACAATGCCTTTCTGGTCTGTGCTGAAGCAGGGCATTCTGGCAGCCAAGTGGCTTGACCTTTATTAGTGAGCCTGGTTACCCCCTCTCGGAACCACAGACTTAAAAATCGCCAGCTCATATACAGTGCATAAAATATATTTATATATATACCCTTATACACCATTTTAATAAAAAATATCACAAAATTCTTCTAAGTCTCTCGAGAAGAGTGAAAGACGCGCACGTTCATTTTCAGAGCTCCTAGACCTTCCTATAAGAAGTTAGCCAAAAAGTAGCTTCGAAAAACGCTTAGGTTAAGTTTCAGAGTTGCTTCTAATGTACCAAAGCTGGACTTAGACATAATTTCACTCTCACAACATTATGGCTGGTTGGAGACAGTCCGAACCACAAGTACCGGGTCCATGGTTCTGGCCGTATACTGGGGGGACGGGGACGACTCCCATTAACCCCTGACTATACCGGGGATACGCTTATCACAATGCCTTTCTGGTCAGTGCTGAAGCAGGGCATTCTGGCAGCCAAGTGGCTTGACCTTTATTAGTGAGCCTGGTTACCCCCTCTCGGAACCACAGACTTAGAAATCGCCAGCTCATATACAGTGCATAAAATATATTTATATATATACCCTTATACACCATTTTAATAAAAAATATCACAAAATTCTTCTAAGTCCCTCGGGAAGAGTGAAAGACGCGCACGTTCATTTTCAGAGCTCCTAGACCTTCCTATAAGAAGTTAGCCAAAAAGTAGCTTCGAAAAACGCTTAGGTTAAGTTTCAGAGTTGCTTCTAATGTACCAAAGCTGGACTTAGACATAATTTCACTCTCACAACATTATGGCTGGTTGGAGACAGTCCGAACCACAAGTACCGGGTCCATGGTTCTGGCCGTATACTGGGGGGACGGGGACGACTCCCATTAACCCCTGACTATACCGGGGATACGCTTATCACAATGCCTTTCTGGTCTGTGCTGAAGCAGGGCATTCTGGCAGCCAAGTGGCTTGACCTTTATTAGTGAGCCTGGTTACCCCCTCTCGGAACCACAGACTTAGAAATCGCCAGCTCATATACAGTGCATAAAATATATTTATATATATACCCTTATACACCATTTTAATAAAAAATATCACAAAATTCTTCTAAGTCCCTCGGGAAGAGTGAAAGACGCGCACGTTCATTTTCAGAGATCCTAGACCTTCCTATAAGAAGTTAGCCAAAAAGTAGCTTCGAAAAACGCTTAGGTTAAGTTTCAGAGTTGCTTCTAATGTACCAAAGCTGGACTTAGACATAATTTCACTCTCACAACATTATGGCTGGTTGGAGACAGTCCGAACCACAAGTACCGGGTCCATGGTTCTGGCCGTATACTGGGGGGACGGGGACGACTCCCATTAACCCCTGACTATACCGGGGATACGCTTATCACAATGCCTTTCTGGTCTGTGCTGAAGCAGGGCATTCTGGCAGCCAAGTGGCTTGACCTTTATTAGTGAGCCTGGTTACCCCCTCTCGGAACCACAGACTTAGAAATCGCCAGCTCATATACAGTACAGTGCATAAAATATATTTATATATATACCCTTATACACCATTTTAATAAAAAATATCACAAAATTCTTCTAAGTCCCTCGGGAAGAGTGAAAGACGCGCACGTTCATTTTCAGAGCTCCTAGACCTTCCTATAAGTAGTTAGCCAAAAAGTAGCTTCGAAAAACGCTTAGGTTAAGTTTCAGAGTTGCTTCTAATGTACCAAAGCTGGACTTAGACATAATTTCACTCTCACAACATTATGGCTGGTTGGAGACAGTCCGAACCACAAGTACCGGGTCCATGGTTCTGGCCGTATACTGGGGGGACGGGGACGACTCCCATTAACCCCTGACTATACCGGGGATACGCTTATCACAATGCCTTTCTGGTCTGTGCTGAAGCAGGGCATTCTGGCAGCCAAGTGGCTTGACCTTTATTAGTGAGCCTGGTTACCCCCTCTCGGAACCACAGACTTAGAAATCGCCAGCTCATATACAGTGCATAAAATATATTTATATATATATACCCTTATACACCATTTTAATAAAAAATATCACAAAATTCTTCTAAGTCTCTCGGGAAGAGTGAAAGACGCGCACGTTGATTTTCAGAGCTCCTAGACCTTCCTATAAGAAGTTAGCCAAAAAGTAGCTTCGAAAAACGCTTAGGTTAAGTTTCAGAGTTGCTTCTAATGTACCAAAGCTGGACTTAGACATAATTTCACTCTCACAACATTATGGCTGGTTGGAGACAGTCCGAACCACAAGTACCGGGTCCATGGTTCTGGCCGTATACTGGGGGGACGGGGACGACTCCCATTAACCCCTGACTATACCGGGGATACGCTTATCACAATGCCTTTCTGGTCTGTGCTGAAGCAGGGCATTCTGGCAGCCAAGTGGCTTGACCTTTATTAGTGAGCCTGGTTACCCCCTCTCGGAACCACAGACTTAGAAATCGCCAGCTCATATACAGTGCATAAAATATATTTATATATATACCCTTATACACCATTTTAATAAAAAATATCACAAAATTCTTCTAAGTCCCTCGGGAAGAGTAAAAGACGCGCACGTTCATTTTCAGAGCTCCTAGACCTTCCTATAAGAAGTTAGCCAAAAAGTAGCTTCGAAAAACGCTTAGGTTAAGTTTCAGAGTTGCTTCTAATGTACCAAAGCTGGACTTAGACATAATTTCACTCTCACAACATTATGGCTGGTTGGAGACAGTCCGAACCACAAGTACCGGGTCCATGGTTCTGGCCGTATACTGGGGGGACGGGGACGACTCCCATTAACCCCTGACTATACCGGGGATACGCTTATCACAATGACTTTCTGGTCTGTGCTGAAGCAGGGCATTCTGGCAGCCAAGTGGCTTGACCTTTATTAGTGAGCCTGGTTACCCCCTCTCGGAACCACAGACTTAGAAATCGCCAGCTCATATACAGTGCATAAAATATATTTATATATATACCCTTATACACCATTTTAATAAAAAATATCACAAAATTCTTCTAAGTCTCTCGAGAAGAGTGAAAGACGCGCACGTTCATTTTCAGAGCTCCTAGACCTTCCTATAAGAAGTTAGCCAAAAAGTAGCTTCGAAAAACGCTTAGGTTAAGTTTCAGAGTTGCTTCTAATGTACCAAAGCTGGACTTAGACATAATTTCACTCTCACAACATTATGGCTGGTTGGAGACAGTCCGAACCACAAGTACCGGGTCCATGGTTCTGGCCGTATACTGGGGGGACGGGGACGACTCCCATTAACCCCTGACTATACCGGGGATACGCTTATCACAATGCCTTTCTGGTCTGTGCTGAAGCAGGGCATTCTGGCAGCCAAGTGGCTTGACCTTTATTAGTGAGCCTGGTTACCCCCTCTCGGAACCACAGACTTAGAAATCGCCAGCTCATATACAGTGCATAAAATATATTTATATATATACCCTTATACACCATTTTAATAAAAAATATCACAAAATTCTTCTAAGTCTCTCGAGAAGAGTGAAAGACGCGCACGTTCATTTTCAGAGCTCCTAGACCTTCCTATAAGAAGTTAGCCAAAAAGTAGCTTCGAAAAACGCTTAGGTTAAGTTTCAGAGTTGCTTATAATGTACCAAAGCTGGACTTAGACATAATTTCACTCTCACAACATTATGGCTGGTTGGAGACAGTCCGAACCACAAGTACCGGGTCCATGGTTCTGGCCGTATACTGGGGGGACGGGGACGACTCCCATTAACCCCTGACTATACCGGGGATACGCTTATCACAATGCCTTTCTGGTCTGTGCTGAAGCAGGGCATTCTGGCAGCCAAGTGGCTTGACCTTTATTAGTGAGCCTGGTTACCCCCTCTCGGAACCACAGACTTAGAAATCGCCAGCTCATATACAGTGCATAAAATATATTTATATATATACCCTTATACACCATTTTAATAAAAAAATATCACAAAATTCTTCTAAGTCTCTCGAGAAGAGTGAAAGACGCGCACGTTCATTTTCAGAGCTCCTAGACCTTCCTATAAGAAGTTAGCCAAAAAGTAGCTTCGAAAAACGCTTAGGTTAAGTTTCAGAGTTGCTTCTAATGTACCAAAGCTGGACTTAGACATAATTTCACTCTCACAACATTATGGCTGGTTGGAGACAGTCCGAACCACAAGTACCGGGTCCATGGTTCTGGCCGTATACTGGGGGGACGGGGACGACTCCCATTAACCCCTGACTATACCGGGGATACGCTTATCACAATGCCTTTCTGGTCTGTGCTGAAGCAGGGCATTCTGGCAGCCAAGTGGCTTGACCTTTATTAGTGAGCCTGGTTACCCCCTCTCGGAACCACAGACTTAGAAATCGCCAGCTCATATACAGTGCATAAAATATATTTATATATATACCCTTATACACCATTTTAATAAAAAATATCACAAAATTCTTCTAAGTCCCTCGGGAAGAGTGAAAGACGCGCACGTTCATTTTCAGAGCTCCTAGACCTTCCTATAAGAAGTTAGCCAAAAAGTAGCTTCGAAAAACGCTTAGGTTAAGTTTCAGAGTTGCTTCTAATGTACCAAAGCTGGACTTAGACATAATTTCACTCTCACAACATTATGGCTGGTTGGAGACAGTCCGAACCACAAGTACCGGGTCCATGGTTCTGGCCGTATACTGGGGGGACGGGGACGACTCCCATTAACCCCTGACTATACCGGGGATACGCTTATCACAATGCCTTTCTGGTCTGTGCTGAAGCAGGGCATTCTGGCAGCCAAGTGGCTTGACCTTTATTAGTGAGCCTGGTTACCCCCTCTCGGAACCACAGACTTAGAAATCGCCAGCTCATATACAGTGCATAAAATATATTTATATATATACCCTTATACACCATTTTAATAAAAAATATCACAAAATTCTTCTAAGTCTCTCGAGAAGAGTGAAAGACGCGCACGTTCATTTTCAGAGCTCCTAGACCTTCCTATAAGAAGTTAGCCAAAAAGTAGCTTCGAAAAACGCTTAGGTTAAGTTTCAGAGTTGCTTCTAATGTACCAAAGCTGGACTTAGACATAATTTCACTCTCACAACATTATGGCTGGTTGGAGACAGTCCGAACCACAAGTACCGGGTCCATGGTTCTGGCCGTATACTGGGGGGACGGGGACGACTCCCATTAACCCCTGACTATACCGGGGATACGCTTATCACAATGCCTTTCTGGTCTGTGCTGAAGCAGGGCATTCTGGCAGCCAAGTGGCTTGACCTTTATTAGTGAGCCTGGTTACCCCCTCTCGGAACCACAGACTTAGAAATCGCCAGCTCATATACAGTGCATAAAATATATTTATATATATACCCTTATACACCATTTTAATAAAAAATATCACAAAATTCTTCTAAGTCTCTCGAGAAGAGTGAAAGACGCGCACGTTCATTTTTAGAGCTCCTAGACCTTCCTATAAGAAGTTAGCCAAAAAGTAGCTTCGAAAAACGCTTAGGTTAAGTTTCAGAGTTGCTTCTAATGTACCAAAGCTGGACTTAGACATAATTTCACTCTCACAACATTATGGCTGGTTGGAGACAGTCCGAACCACAAGTACCGGGTCCATGGTTCTGGCCGTATACTGGGGGGACGGGGACGACTCCCATTAACCCCTGACTATACCGGGGATACGCTTATCACAATGCCTTTCTGGTCTGTGCTGAAGCAGGGCATTCTGGCAGCCAAGTGGCTTGACCTTTATTAGTGAGCCTGGTTACCCCCTCTCGGAACCACAGACTTAGAAATCGCCAGCTCATATACAGTGCATAAAATATATTTATATATATACCCTTATACACCATTTTAATAAAAAATATCACAAAATTCTTCTAAGTCCCTCGGGAAGAGTGAAAGACGCGCACGTTCATTTTCAGAGCTCCTAGACCTTCCTATAAGAAGTTAGCCAAAAAGTAGCTTCGAAAAACGCTTAGGTTAAGTTTCAGAGTTGCTTCTAATGTACCAAAGCTGGACTTAGACATAATTTCACTCTCACAACATTATGGCTGGTTGGAGACAGTCCGAACCACAAGTACCGGGTCCATGGTTCTGGCCGTATACTGGGGGGACGGGGACGACTCCCATTAACCCCTGACTATACCGGGGATACGCTTATCACAATGCCTTTCTGGTCTGTGCTGAAGCAGGGCATTCTGGCAGCCAAGTGGCTTGACCTTTATTAGTGAGCCTGGTTACCCCCTCTCGGAACCACAGACTTAGAAATCGCCAGCTCATATACAGTGCATAAAATATATTTATATATATACCCTTATACACCATTTTAATAAAAAATATCACAAAATTCTTCTAAGTCTCTCGGGAAGAGTGAAAGACGCGCACGTTCATTTTCAGAGCTCCTAGACCTTCCTATAAGAAGTTAGCCAAAAAGTAGCTTCGAAAAACGCTTAGGTTAAGTTTCAGAGTTGCTTCTAATGTACCAAAGCTGGACTTAGACATAATTTCACTCTCACAACATTATGGCTGGTTGGAGACAGTCCGAACCACAAGTACCGGGTCCATGGTTCTGGCCGTATACTGGGGGGACGGGGACGACTCCCATTAACCCCTGACTATACCGGGGATACGCTTATCACAATGCCTTTCTGGTCTGTGCTGAAGCAGGGCATTCTGGCAGCCAAGTGGCTTGACCTTTATTAGTGAGCCTGGTTACCCCCTCTCGGAACCACAGACTTAGAAATCGCCAGCTCATATACAGTGCATAAAATATATTTATATATATACCCTTATACACCATTTTAATAAAAAATATCACAAAATTCTTCTAAGTCTCTCGAGAAGAGTGAAAGACGCGCACGTTCATTTTCAGAGCTCCTAGACCTTCCAATAAGAAGTTAGCCAAAAAGTAGCTTCGAAAAACGCTTAGGTTAAGTTTCAGAGTTGCTTCTAATGTACCAAAGCTGGACTTAGACATAATTTCACTCTCACAACATTATGGCTGGTTGGAGACAGTCCGAACCACAAGTACCGGGTCCATGGTTCTGGCCGTATACTGGGGGGACGGGGACGACTCCCATTAACCCCTGACTATACCGGGGATACGCTTATCACAATGCCTTTCTGGTCTGTGCTGAAGCAGGGCATTCTGGCAGCCAAGTGGCTTGACCTTTATTAGTGAGCCTGGTTACCCCCTCTCGGAACCACAGACTTAGAAATCGCCAGCTCATATACAGTGCATAAAATATATTTATATATATACCCTTATACACCATTTTAATAAAAAATATCACAAAATTCTTCTAAGTCCCTCGGGAAGAGTGAAAGACGCGCACGTTCATTTTCAGAGCTCCTAGACCTTCCTATAAGAAGTTAGCCAAAAAGTAGCTTCGAAAAACGCTTAGGTTAAGTTTCAGAGTTGCTTCTAATGTACCAAAGCTGGACTTAGACATAATTTCACTCTCACAACATTATGGCTGGTTGGAGACAGTCCGAACCACAAGTACCGGGTCCATGGTTCTGGCCGTATACTGGGGGGACGGGGACGACTCCCATTAACCCCTGACTATACCGGGGATACGCTTATCACAATGCCTTTCTGGTCTGTGCTGAAGCAGGGCATTCTGGCAGCCAAGTGGCTTGACCTTTATTAGTGAGCCTGGTTACCCCCTCTCGGAACCACAGACTTAGAAATCGCCAGCTCATATACAGTGCATAAAATATATTTATATATATACCCTTATACACCATTTTAATAAAAAATATCACAAAATTCTTCTAAGTCTCTCGAGAAGAGTGAAAGACGCGCACGTTCATTTTTAGAGCTCCTAGACCTTCCTATAAGAAGTTAGCCAAAAAGTAGCTTCGAAAAACGCTTAGGTTAAGTTTCAGAGTTGCTTCTAATGTACCAAAGCTGGACTTAGACATAATTTCACTCTCACAACATTA
The DNA here is from genome assembly GCF_040206685.1 of Ascaphus truei. Classification (NCBI taxonomy): domain Eukaryota; kingdom Metazoa; phylum Chordata; class Amphibia; order Anura; family Ascaphidae; genus Ascaphus; species Ascaphus truei. Next base: position 247,538 of record NW_027454112.1, on the reverse strand, counting down.
TGGCTGGTTGGAGACAGTCCGAACCACAAGTACCGGGTCCATGGTTCTGGCCGTATACTGGGGGGACGGGGACGACTCCCATTAACCCCTGACTATACCGGGGATACGCTTATCACAATGCCTTTCTGGTCTGTGCTGAAGCAGGGCATTCTGGCAGCCAAGTGGCTTGACCTTTATTAGTGAGCCTGGTTACCCCCTCTCGGAACCACAGACTTAGAAATCGCCAGCTCATATACAGTGCATAAAATATATTTATATATATACCCTTATACACCATTTTAATAAAAAATATCACAAAATTCTTCTAAGTCCCTCGGGAAGAGTGAAAGACGCGCACGTTCATTTTCAGAGCTCCTAGACCTTCCTATAAGAAGTTAGCCAAAAAGTAGCTTCGAAAAACGCTTAGGTTAAGTTTCAGAGTTGCTTCTAATGTACCAAAGCTGGACTTAGACATAATTTCACTCTCACAACATTATGGCTGGTTGGAGACAGTCCGAACCACAAGTACCGGGTCCATGGTTCTGGCCGTATACTGGGGGGACGGGGACGACTCCCATTAACCCCTGACTATACCGGGGATACGCTTATCACAATGCCTTTCTGGTCTGTGCTGAAGCAGGGCATTCTGGCAGCCAAGTGGCTTGACCTTTATTAGTGAGCCTGGTTACCCCCTCTCGGAACCACAGACTTAGAAATCGCCAGCTCATATACAGTGCATAAAATATATTTATATATATACCCTTATACACCATTTTAATAAAAAATATCACAAAATTCTTCTAAGTCTCTCGGGAAGAGTGAAAGACGCGCACGTTCATTTTCAGAGCTCCTAGACCTTCCTATAAGAAGTTAGCCAAAAAGTAGCTTCGAAAAACGCTTAGGTTAAGTTTCAGAGTTGCTTCTAATGTACCAAAGCTGGACTTAGACATAATTTCACTCTCACAACATTATGGCTGGTTGGAGACAGTCCGAACCACAAGTACCGGGTCCATGGTTCTGGCCGTATACTGGGGGGACGGGGACGACTCCCATTAACCCCTGACTATACCGGGGATACGCTTATCACAATGCCTTTCTGGTCTGTGCTGAAGCAGGGCATTCTGGCAGCCAAGTGGCTTGACCTTTATTAGTGAGCCTGGTTACCCCCTCTCGGAACCACAGACTTAGAAATCGCCAGCTCATATACAGTGCATAAAATATATTTATATATATACCCTTATACACCATTTTAATAAAAAATATCACAAAATTCTTCTAAGTCTCTCGAGAAGAGTGAAAGACGCGCACGTTCATTTTCAGAGCTCCTAGACCTTCCAATAAGAAGTTAGCCAAAAAGTAGCTTCGAAAAACGCTTAGGTTAAGTTTCAGAGTTGCTTCTAATGTACCAAAGCTGGACTTAGACATAATTTCACTCTCACAACATTATGGCTGGTTGGAGACAGTCCGAACCACAAGTACCGGGTCCATGGTTCTGGCCGTATACTGGGGGGACGGGGACGACTCCCATTAACCCCTGACTATACCGGGGATACGCTTATCACAATGCCTTTCTGGTCTGTGCTGAAGCAGGGCATTCTGGCAGCCAAGTGGCTTGACCTTTATTAGTGAGCCTGGTTACCCCCTCTCGGAACCACAGACTTAGAAATCGCCAGCTCATATACAGTGCATAAAATATATTTATATATATACCCTTATACACCATTTTAATAAAAAATATCACAAAATTCTTCTAAGTCTCTCGGGAAGAGTGAAAGACGCGCACGTTCATTTTCAGAGCTCCTAGACCTTCCTATAAGAAGTTAGCCAAAAAGTAGCTTCGAAAAACGCTTAGGTTAAGTTTCAGAGTTGCTTCTAATGTACCAAAGCTGGACTTAGACATAATTTCACTCTCACAACATTATGGCTGGTTGGAGACAGTCCGAACCACAAGTACCGGGTCCATGGTTCTGGCCGTATACTGGGGGGACGGGGACGACTCCCATTAACCCCTGACTATACCGGGGATACGCTTATCACAATGACTTTCTGGTCTGTGCTGAAGCAGGGCATTCTGGCAGCCAAGTGGCTTGACCTTTATTAGTGAGCCTGGTTACCCCCTCTCGGAACCACAGACTTAGAAATCGCCAGCTCATATACAGTGCATAAAATATATTTATATATATACCCTTATACACCATTTTAATAAAAAATATCACAAAATTCTTCTAAGTCTCTCGAGAAGAGTGAAAGACGCGCACGTTCATTTTCAGAGCTCCTAGACCTTCCTATAAGAAGTTAGCCAAAAAGTAGCTTCGAAAAACGCTTAGGTTAAGTTTCAGAGTTGCTTCTAATGTACCAAAGCTGGACTTAGACATAATTTCACTCTCACAACATTATGGCTGGTTGGAGACAGTCCGAACCACAAGTACCGGGTCCATGGTTCTGGCCGTATACTGGGGGGACGGGGACGACTCCCATTAACCCCTGACTATACCGGGGATACGCTTATCACAATGCCTTTCTGGTCTGTGCTGAAGCAGGGCATTCTGGCAGCCAAGTGGCTTGACCTTTATTAGTGAGCCTGGTTACCCCCTCTCGGAACCACAGACTTAGAAATCGCCAGCTCATATACAGTGCATAAAATATATTTATATATATACCCTTATACACCATTTTAATAAAAAATATCACAAAATTCTTCTAAGTCCCTCGGGAAGAGTGAAAGACGCGCACGTTCATTTTCAGAGCTCCTAGACCTTCCTATAAGAAGTTAGCCAAAAAGTAGCTTCGAAAAACGCTTAGGTTAAGTTTCAGAGTTGCTTCTAATGTACCAAAGCTGGACTTAGACATAATTTCACTCTCACAACATTATGGCTGGTTGGAGACAGTCCGAACCACAAGTACCGGGTCCATGGTTCTGGCCGTATACTGGGGGGACGGGGACGACTCCCATTAACCCCTGACTATACCGGGGATACGCTTATCACAATGCCTTTCTGGTCTGTGCTGAAGCAGGGCATTCTGGCAGCCAAGTGGCTTGACCTTTATTAGTGAGCCTGGTTACCCCCTCTCGGAACCACAGACTTAGAAATCGCCAGCTCATATACAGTGCATAAAATATATTTATATATATACCCTTATACACCATTTTAATAAAAAATATCACAAAATTCTTCTAAGTCCCTCGGGAAGAGTGAAAGACGCGCACGTTCATTTTCAGAGCTCCTAGACCTTCCTATAAGAAGTTAGCCAAAAAGTAGCTTCGAAAAACGCTTAGGTTAAGTTTCAGAGTTGCTTCTAATGTACCAAAGCTGGACTTAGACATCATTTCACTCTCACAACATTATGGCTGGTTGGAGACAGTCCGAACCACAAGTACCGGGTCCATGGTTCTGGCCGTATACTGGGGGGACGGGGACGACTCCCATTAACCCCTGACTATACCGGGGATACGCTTATCACAATGCCTTTCTGGTCTGTGCTGAAGCAGGGCATTCTGGCAGCCAAGTGGCTTGACCTTTATTAGTGAGCCTGGTTACCCCCTCTCGGAACCACAGACTTAGAAATCGCCAGCTCATATACAGTACAGTGCATAAAATATATTTATATATATACCCTTATACACCATTTTAATAAAAAATATCACAAAATTCTTCTAAGTCCCTCGGGAAGAGTGAAAGACGCGCACGTTCATTTTCAGAGCTCCTAGACCTTCCTATAAGTAGTTAGCCAAAAAGTAGCTTCGAAAAACGCTTAGGTTAAGTTTCAGAGTTGCTTCTAATGTACCAAAGCTGGACTTAGACATAATTTCACTCTCACAACATTATGGCTGGTTGGAGACAGTCCGAACCACAAGTACCGGGTCCATGGTTCTGGCCGTATACTGGGGGGACGGGGACGACTCCCATTAACCCCTGACTATACCGGGGATACGCTTATCACAATGCCTTTCTGGTCTGTGCTGAAGCAGGGCATTCTGGCAGCCAAGTGGCTTGACCTTTATTAGTGAGCCTGGTTACCCCCTCTCGGAACCACAGACTTAGAAATCGCCAGCTCATATACAGTGCATAAAATATATTTATATATATATACCCTTATACACCATTTTAATAAAAAATATCACAAAATTCTTCTAAGTCTCTCGGGAAGAGTGAAAGACGCGCACGTTGATTTTCAGAGCTCCTAGACCTTCCTATAAGAAGTTAGCCAAAAAGTAGCTTCGAAAAACGCTTAGGTTAAGTTTCAGAGTTGCTTCTAATGTACCAAAGCTGGACTTAGACATAATTTCACTCTCACAACATTATGGCTGGTTGGAGACAGTCCGAACCACAAGTACCGGGTCCATGGTTCTGGCCGTATACTGGGGGGACGGGGACGACTCCCATTAACCCCTGACTATACCGGGGATACGCTTATCACAATGCCTTTCTGGTCTGTGCTGAAGCAGGGCATTCTGGCAGCCAAGTGGCTTGACCTTTATTAGTGAGCCTGGTTACCCCCTCTCGGAACCACAGACTTAGAAATCGCCAGCTCATATACAGTGCATAAAATATATTTATATATATACCCTTATACACCATTTTAATAAAAAATATCACAAAACTCTTCTAAGTCCCTCGGGAAGAGTGAAAGACGCGCACGTTCATTTTCAGAGCTCCTAGACCTTCCTATAAGAAGTTAGCCAAAAAGTAGCTTCGAAAAACGCTTAGGTTAAGTTTCAGAGTTGCTTCTAATGTACCAAAGCTGGACTTAGACATAATTTCACTCTCACAACATTATGGCTGGTTGGAGACAGTCCGAACCACAAGTACCGGGTCCATGGTTCTGGCCGTATACTGGGGGGACGGGGACGACTCCCATTAACCCCTGACTATACCGGGGATACGCTTATCACAATGCCTTTCTGGTCTGTGCTGAAGCAGGGCATTCTGGCAGCCAAGTGGCTTGACCTTTATTAGTGAGCCTGGTTACCCCCTCTCGGAACCACAGACTTAGAAATCGCCAGCTCATATACAGTGCATAAAATATATTTATATATATACCCTTATACACCATTTTAATAAAAAATATCACAAAATTCTTCTAAGTCCCTCGGGAAGAGTGAAAGACGCGCACGTTCATTTTCAGAGCTCCTAGACCTTCCTATAAGAAGTTAGCCAAAAAGTAGCTTCGAAAAACGCTTAGGTTAAGTTTCAGAGTTGCTTCTAATGTACCAAAGCTGGACTTAGACATAATTTCACTCTCACAACATTATGGCTGGTTGGAGACAGTCCGAACCACAAGTACCGGGTCCATGGTTCTGGCCGTATACTGGGGGGATGGGGACGACTCCCATTAACCCCTGACTATACCGGGGATACGCTTATCACAATGCCTTTCTGGTCTGTGCTGAAGCAGGGCATTCTGGCAGCCAAGTGGCTTGACCTTTATTAGTGAGCCTGGTTACCCCCTCTCGGAACCACAGACTTAGAAATCGCCAGCTCATATACAGTGCATAAAATATATTTATATATATACCCTTATACACCATTTTAATAAAAAATATCACAAAATTCTTCTAAGTCTCTCGAGAAGAGTGAAAGACGCGCACGTTCATTTTCAGAGCTCCTAGACCTTCCTATAAGAAGTTAGCCAAAAAGTAGCTTCGAAAAACGCTTAGGTTAAGTTTCAGAGTTGCTTCTAATGTACCAAAGCTGGACTTAGACATAATTTCACTCTCACAACATTATGGCTGGTTGGAGACAGTCCGAACCACAAGTACCGGGTCCATGGTTCTGGCCGTATACTGGGGGGACGGGGACGACTCCCATTAACCCCTGACTATACCGGGGATACGCTTATCACAATGCCTTTCTGGTCTGTGCTGAAGCAGGGCATTCTGGCAGCCAAGTGGCTTGACCTTTATTAGTGAGCCTGGTTACCCCCTCTCGGAACCACAGACTTAGAAATCGCCAGCTCATATACAGTGCATAAAATATATTTATATATATACCCTTATACACCATTTTAATAAAAAATATCACAAAATTCTTCTAAGTCCCTCGGGAAGAGTGAAAGACGCGCACGTTCATTTTCAGAGCTCCTAGACCTTCCTATAAGAAGTTAGCCAAAAAGTAGCTTCGAAAAACGCTTAGGTTAAGTTTCAGAGTTGCTTCTAATGTACCAAAGCTGGACTTAGACATAATTTCACTCTCACAACATTATGGCTGGTTGGAGACAGTCCGAACCACAAGTACCGGGTCCATGGTTCTGGCCGTATACTGGGGGGACGGGGACGACTCCCATTAACCCCTGACTATACCGGGGATACGCTTATCACAATGCCTTTCTGGTCTGTGCTGAAGCAGGGCATTCTGGCAGCCAAGTGGCTTGACCTTTATTAGTGAGCCTGGTTACCCCCTCTCGGAACCACAGACTTAGAAATCGCCAGCTCATATACAGTGCATAAAATATATTTATATATATACCCTTATACACCATTTTAATAAAAAATATCACAAAATTCTTCTAAGTCTCTCGGGAAGAGTGAAAGACGCGCACGTTCATTTTCAGAGCTCCTAGACCTTCCTATAAGAAGTTAGCCAAAAAGTAGCTTCGAAAAACGCTTAGGTTAAGTTTCAGAGTTGCTTCTAATGTACCAAAGCTGGACTTAGACATAATTTCACTCTCACAACATTATGGCTGGTTGGAGACAGTCCGAACCACAAGTACCGGGTCCATGGTTCTGGCCGTATACTGGGGGGACGGGGACGACTCCCATTAACCCCTGACTATACCGGGGATACGCTTATCACAATGCCTTTCTGGTCTGTGCTGAAGCAGGGCATTCTGGCAGCCAAGTGGCTTGACCTTTATTAGTGAGCCTGGTTACCCCCTCTCGGAACCACAGACTTAGAAATCGCCAGCTCATATACAGTGCATAAAATATATTTATATATATACCCTTATACACCATTTTAATAAAAAATATCACAAAATTCTTCTAAGTCTCTCGAGAAGAGTGAAAGACGCGCACGTTCATTTTCAGAGCTCCTAGACCTTCCAATAAGAAGTTAGCCAAAAAGTAGCTTCGAAAAACGCTTAGGTTAAGTTTCAGAGTTGCTTCTAATGTACCAAAGCTGGACTTAGACATAATTTCACTCTCACAACATTATGGCTGGTTGGAGACAGTCCGAACAACAAGTACCGGGTCCATGGTTCTGGCCGTATACTGGGGGGACGGGGACGACTCCCATTAACCCCTGACTATACCGGGGATACGCTTATCACAATGCCTTTCTGGTCTGTGCTGAAGCAGGGCATTCTGGCAGCCAAGTGGCTTGACCTTTATTAGTGAGCCTGGTTACCCCCTCTCGGAACCACAGACTTAGAAATCGCCAGCTCATATACAGTGCATAAAATATATTTATATATATATACCCTTATACACCATTTTAATAAAAAATATCACAAAATTCTTCTAAGTCTCTCGGGAAGAGTGAAAGACGCGCACGTTGATTTTCAGAGCTCCTAGACCTTCCTATAAGAAGTTAGCCAAAAAGTAGCTTCGAAAAACGCTTAGGTTAAGTTTCAGAGTTGCTTCTAATGTACCAAAGCTGGACTTAGACATAATTTCACTCTCACAACATTATGGCTGGTTGGAGACAGTCCGAACCACAAGTACCGGGTCCATGGTTCTGGCCGTATACTGGGGGGATGGGGACGACTCCCATTAACCCCTGACTATACCGGGGATACGCTTATCACAATGCCTTTCTGGTCTGTGCTGAAGCAGGGCATTCTGGCAGCCAAGTGGCTTGACCTTTATTAGTGAGCCTGGTTACCCCCTCTCGGAACCACAGACTTAGAAATCGCCAGCTCATATACAGTGCATAAAATATATTTATATATATACCCTTATACACCATTTTAATAAAAAATATCACAAAATTCTTCTAAGTCTCTCGAGAAGAGTGAAAGACGCGCACGTTCATTTTCAGAGCTCCTAGACCTTCCTATAAGAAGTTAGCCAAAAAGTAGCTTCGAAAAACGCTTAGGTTAAGTTTCAGAGTTGCTTCTAATGTACCAAAGCTGGACTTAGACATAATTTCACTCTCACAACATTATGGCTGGTTGGAGACAGTCCGAACCACAAGTACCGGGTCCATGGTTCTGGCCGTATACTGGGGGGATGGGGACGACTCCCATTAACCCCTGACTATACCGGGGATACGCTTATCACAATGCCTTTCTGGTCTGTGCTGAAGCAGGGCATTCTGGCAGCCAAGTGGCTTGACCTTTATTAGTGAGCCTGGTTACCCCCTCTCGGAACCACAGACTTAGAAATCGCCAGCTCATATACAGTGCATAAAATATATTTATATATATACCCTTATACACCATTTTAATAAAAAATATCACAAAATTCTTCTAAGTCTCTCGAGAAGAGTGAAAGACGCGCACGTTCATTTTCAGAGCTCCTAGACCTTCCTATAAGAAGTTAGCCAAAAAGTAGCTTCGAAAAACGCTTAGGTTAAGTTTCAGAGTTGCTTCTAATGTACCAAAGCTGGACTTAGACATAATTTCACTCTCACAACATTATGGCTGGTTGGAGACAGTCCGAACCACAAGTACCGGGTCCATGGTTCTGGCCGTATACTGGGGGGACGGGGACGACTCCCATTAACCCCTGACTATACCGGGGATACGCTTATCACAATGCCTTTCTGGTCTGTGCTGAAGCAGGGCATTCTGGCAGCCAAGTGGCTTGACCTTTATTAGTGAGCCTGGTTACCCCCTCTCGGAACCACAGACTTAGAAATCGCCAGCTCATATACAGTGCATAAAATATATTTATATATATACCCTTATACACCATTTTAATAAAAAATATCACAAAATTCTTCTAAGTCCCTCGGGAAGAGTGAAAGACGCGCACGTTCATTTTCAGAGCTCCTAGACCTTCCTATAAGAAGTTAGCCAAAAAGTAGCTTCGAAAAACGCTTAGGTTAAGTTTCAGAGTTGCTTCTAATGTACCAAAGCTGGACTTAGACATAATTTCACTCTCACAACATTATGGCTGGTTGGAGACAGTCCGAACCACAAGTACCGGGTCCATGGTTCTGGCCGTATACTGGGGGGACGGGGACGACTCCCATTAACCCCTGACTATACCGGGGATACGCTTATCACAATGCCTTTCTGGTCTGTGCTGAAGCAGGGCATTCTGGCAGCCAAGTGGCTTGACCTTTATTAGTGAGCCTGGTTACCCCCTCTCGGAACCACAGACTTAGAAATCGCCAGCTCATATACAGTGCATAAAATATATTTATATATATACCCTTATACACCATTTTAATAAAAAATATCACAAAATTCTTCTAAGTCTCTCGAGAAGAGTGAAAGACGCGCACGTTCATTTTCAGAGCTCCTAGACCTTCCAATAAGAAGTTAGCCAAAAAGTAGCTTCGAAAAACGCTTAGGTTAAGTTTCAGAGTTGCTTCTAATGTACCAAAGCTGGACTTAGACATAATTTCACTCTCACAACATTATGGCTGGTTGGAGACAGTCCGAACAACAAGTACCGGGTCCATGGTTCTGGCCGTATACTGGGGGGACGGGGACGACTCCCATTAACCCCTGACTATACCGGGGATACGCTTATCACAATGCCTTTCTGGTCTGTGCTGAAGCAGGGCATTCTGGCAGCCAAGTGGCTTGACCTTTATTAGTGAGCCTGGTTACCCCCTCTCGGAACCACAGACTTAGAAATCGCCAGCTCATATACAGTGCATAAAATATATTTATATATATATACCCTTATACACCATTTTAATAAAAAATATCACAAAATTCTTCTAAGTCTCTCGGGAAGAGTGAAAGACGCGCACGTTGATTTTCAGAGCTCCTAGACCTTCCTATAAGAAGTTAGCCAAAAAGTAGCTTCGAAAAACGCTTAGGTTAAGTTTCAGAGTTGCTTCTAATGTACCAAAGCTGGACTTAGACATAATTTCACTCTCACAACATTATGGCTGGTTGGAGACAGTCCGAACCACAAGTACCGGGTCCATGGTTCTGGCCGTATACTGGGGGGACGGGGACGACTCCCATTAACCCCTGACTATACCGGGGATACGCTTATCACAATGCCTTTCTGGTCTGTGCTGAAGCAGGGCATTCTGGCAGCCAAGTGGCTTGACCTTTATTAGTGAGCCTGGTTACCCCCTCTCGGAACCACAGACTTAGAAATCGCCAGCTCATATACAGTGCATAAAATATATTTATATATATACCCTTATACACCATTTTAATAAAAAATATCACAAAATTCTTCTAAGTCCCTCGGGAAGAGTGAAAGACGCGCACGTTCATTTTCAGAGCTCCTAGACCTTCCTATAAGAAGTTAGCCAAAAAGTAGCTTCGAAAAACGCTTAGGTTAAGTTTCAGAGTTGCTTCTAATGTACCAAAGCTGGACTTAGACATAATTTCACTCTCACAACATTATGGCTGGTTGGAGACAGTCCGAACCACAAGTACCGGGTCCATGGTTCTGGCCGTATACTGGGGGGACGGGGACGACTCCCATTAACCCCTGACTATACCGGGGATACGCTTATCACAATGCCTTTCTGGTCTGTGCTGAAGCAGGGCATTCTGGCAGCCAAGTGGCTTGACCTTTATTAGTGAGCCTGGTTACCCCCTCTCGGAACCACAGACTTAGAAATCGCCAGCTCATATACAGTGCATAAAATATATTTATATATATACCCTTATACACCATTTTAATAAAAAATATCACAAAATTCTTCTAAGTCCCTCGGGAAGAGTGAAAGACGCGCACGTTCATTTTCAGAGCTCCTAGACCTTCCTATAAGAAGTTAGCCAAAAAGTAGCTTCGAAAAACGCTTAGGTTAAGTTTCAGAGTTGCTTCTAATGTACCAAAGCTGGACTTAGACATAATTTCACTCTCACAACATTATGGCTGGTTGGAGACAGTCCGAACCACAAGTACCGGGTCCATGGTTCTGGCCGTATACTGGGGGGATGGGGACGACTCCCATTAACCCCTGACTATACCGGGGATACGCTTATCACAATGCCTTTCTGGTCTGTGCTGAAGCAGGGCATTCTGGCAGCCAAGTGGCTTGACCTTTATTAGTGAGCCTGGTTACCCCCTCTCGGAACCACAGACTTAGAAATCGCCAGCTCATATACAGTGCATAAAATATATTTATATATATACCCTTATACACCATTTTAATAAAAAATATCACAAAATTCTTCTAAGTCTCTCGAGAAGAGTGAAAGACGCGCACGTTCATTTTCAGAGCTCCTAGACCTTCCTATAAGAAGTTAGCCAAAAAGTAGCTTCGAAAAACGCTTAGGTTAAGTTTCAGAGTTGCTTCTAATGTACCAAAGCTGGACTTAGACATAATTTCACTCTCACAACATTATGGCTGGTTGGAGACAGTCCGAACCACAAGTACCGGGTCCATGGTTCTGGCCGTATACTGGGGGGACGGGGACGACTCCCATTAACCCCTGACTATACCGGGGATACGCTTATCACAATGCCTTTCTGGTCTGTGCTGAAGCAGGGCATTCTGGCAGCCAAGTGGCTTGACCTTTATTAGTGAGCCTGGTTACCCCCTCTCGGAACCACAGACTTAGAAATCGCCAGCTCATATACAGTGCATAAAATATATTTATATATATACCCTTATACACCATTTTAATAAAAAATATCACAAAATTCTTCTAAGTCCCTCGGGAAGAGTGAAAGACGCGCACGTTCATTTTCAGAGCTCCTAGACCTTCCTATAAGAAGTTAGCCAAAAAGTAGCTTCGAAAAACGCTTAGGTTAAGTTTCAGAGTTGCTTCTAATGTACCAAAGCTGGACTTAGACATAATTTCACTCTCACAACATTATGGCTGGTTGGAGACAGTCCGAACCACAAGTACCGGGTCCATGGTTCTGGCCGTATACTGGGGGGACGGGGACGACTCCCATTAACCCCTGACTATACCGGGGATACGCTTATCACAATGCCTTTCTGGTCTGTGCTGAAGCAGGGCATTCTGGCAGCCAAGTGGCTTGACCTTTATTAGTGAGCCTGGTTACCCCCTCTCGGAACCACAGACTTAGAAATCGCCAGCTCATATACAGTGCATAAAATATATTTATATATATACCCTTATACACCATTTTAATAAAAAATATCACAAAATTCTTCTAAGTCTCTCGGGAAGAGTGAAAGACGCGCACGTTCATTTTCAGAGCTCCTAGACCTTCCTATAAGAAGTTAGCCAAAAAGTAGCTTCGAAAAACGCTTAGGTTAAGTTTCAGAGTTGCTTCTAATGTACCAAAGCTGGACTTAGACATAATTTCACTTTCACAACATTATGGCTGGTTGGAGACAGTCCGAACAACAAGTACCGGGTCCATGGTTCTGGCCGTATACTGGGGGGACGGGGACGACTCCCATTAACCCCTGACTATACCGGGGATACGCTTATCACAATGCCTTTCTGGTCTGTGCTGAAGCAGGGCATTCTGGCAGCCAAGTGGCTTGACCTTTATTAGTGAGCCTGGTTACCCCCTCTCGGAACCACAGACTTAGAAATCGCCAGCTCATATACAGTGCATAAAATATATTTATATATATACCCTTATACACCATTTTAATAAAAAATATCACAAAATTCTTTTAAGTCTCTCGGGAAGAGTGAAAGACGCGCACGTTCATTTTCAGAGCTCCTAGACCTTCCTATAAGAAGTTAGCCAAAAAGTAGCTTCGAAAAACGCTTAGGTTAAGTTTCAGAGTTGCTTCTAATGTACCAAAGCTGGACTTAGACATAATTTCACTCTCACAACATTATGGCTGGTTGGAGACAGTCCGAACCACAAGTACCGGGTCCATGGTTCTGGCCGTATACTGGGGGGACGGGGACGACTCCCATTAACCCCTGACTATACCGGGGATACGCTTATCACAATGACTTTCTGGTCTGTGCTGAAGCAGGGCATTCTGGCAGCCAAGTGGCTTGACCTTTATTAGTGAGCCTGGTTACCCCCTCTCGGAACCACAGACTTAGAAATCGCCAGCTCATATACAGTGCATAAAATATATTTATATATATACCCTTATACACCATTTTAATAAAAAATATCACAAAATTCTTCTAAGTCTCTCGAGAAGAGTGAAAGACGCGCACGTTCATTTTCAGAGCTCCTAGACCTTCCTATAAGAAGTTAGCCAAAAAGTAGCTTCGAAAAACGCTTAGGTTAAGTTTCAGAGTTGCTTCTAATGTACCAAAGCTGGACTTAGACATAATTTCACTCTCACAACATTATGGCTGGTTGGAGACAGTCCGAACCACAAGTACCGGGTCCATGGTTCTGGCCGTATACTGGGGGGACGGGGACGACTCCCATTAACCCCTGACTATACCGGGGATACGCTTATCACAATGCCTTTCTGGTCTGTGCTGAAGCAGGGCATTCTGGCAGCCAAGTGGCTTGACCTTTATTAGTGAGCCTGGTTACCCCCTCTCGGAACCACAGACTTAGAAATCGCCAGCTCATATACAGTGCATAAAATATATTTATATATATACCCTTATACACCATTTTAATAAAAAATATCACAAAATTCTTCTAAGTCTCTCGGGAAGAGTGAAAGACGCGCACGTTCATTTTCAGAGCTCCTAGACCTTCCTATAAGAAGTTAGCCAAAAAGTAGCTTCGAAAAACGCTTAGGTTAAGTTTCAGAGTTGCTTCTAATGTACCAAAGCTGGACTTAGACATAATTTCACTCTCACAACATTATGGCTGGTTGGAGACAGTCCGAACAACAAGTACCGGGTCCATGGTTCTGGCCGTATACTGGGGGGACGGGGACGACTCCCATTAACCCCTGACTATACCGGGGATACGCTTATCACAATGCCTTTCTGGTCTGTGCTGAAGCAGGGCATTCTGGCAGCCAAGTGGCTTGACCTTTATTAGTGAGCCTGGTTACCCCCTCTCGGAACCACAGACTTAGAAATCGCCAGCTCATATACAGTGCATAAAATATATTTATATATATACCCTTATACACCATTTTAATAAAAAATATCACAAAATTCTTTTAAGTCTCTCGGGAAGAGTGAAAGACGCGCACGTTCATTTTCAGAGCTCCTAGACCTTCCTATAAGAAGTTAGCCAAAAAGTAGCTTCGAAAAACGCTTAGGTTAAGTTTCAGAGTTGCTTCTAATGTACCAAAGCTGGACTTAGACATAATTTCACTCTCACAACATTATGGCTGGTTGGAGACAGTCCGAACCACAAGTACCGGGTCCATGGTTCTGGCCGTATACTGGGGGGACGGGGACGACTCCCATTAACCCCTGACTATACCGGGGATACGCTTATCACAATGACTTTCTGGTCTGTGCTGAAGCAGGGCATTCTGGCAGCCAAGTGGCTTGACCTTTATTAGTGAGCCTGGTTACCCCCTCTCGGAACCACAGACTTAGAAATCGCCAGCTCATATACAGTGCATAAAATATATTTATATATATACCCTTATACACCATTTTAATAAAAAATATCACAAAATTCTTCTAAGTCTCTCGAGAAGAGTGAAAGACGCGCACGTTCATTTTCAGAGCTCCTAGACCTTCCTATAAGAAGTTAGCCAAAAAGTAGCTTCGAAAAACGCTTAGGTTAAGTTTCAGAGTTGCTTCTAATGTACCAAAGCTGGACTTAGACATAATTTCACTCTCACAACATTATGGCTGGTTGGAGACAGTCCGAACCACAAGTACCGGGTCCATGGTTCTGGCCGTATACTGGGGGGACGGGGACGACTCCCATTAACCCCTGACTATACCGGGGATACGCTTATCACAATGCCTTTCTGGTCTGTGCTGAAGCAGGGCATTCTGGCAGCCAAGTGGCTTGACCTTTATTAGTGAGCCTGGTTACCCCCTCTCGGAACCACAGACTTAGAAATCGCCAGCTCATATACAGTGCATAAAATATATTTATATATATACCCTTATACACCATTTTAATAAAAAATATCACAAAATTCTTCTAAGTCTCTCGAGAAGAGTGAAAGACGCGCACGTTCATTTTCAGAGCTCCTAGACCTTCCTATAAGAAGTTAGCCAAAAAGTAGCTTCGAAAAACGCTTAGGTTAAGTTTCAGAGTTGCTTCTAATGTACCAAAGCTGGACTTAGACATAATTTCACTCTCACAACATTATGGCTGGTTGGAGACAGTCCGAACCACAAGTACCGGGTCCATGGTTCTGGCCGTATACTGGGGGGACGGGGACGACTCCCATTAACCCCTGACTATACCGGGGATACGCTTATCACAATGCCTTTCTGGTCTGTGCTGAAGCAGGGCATTCTGGCAGCCAAGTGGCTTGACCTTTATTAGTGAGCCTGGTTACCCCCTCTCGGAACCACAGACTTAGAAATCGCCAGCTCATATACAGTGCATAAAATATATTTATATATATACCCTTATACACCATTTTAATAAAAAATATCACAAAATTCTTCTAAGTCCCTCGGGAAGAGTGAAAGACGCGCACGTTCATTTTCAGAGCTCCTAGACCTTCCTATAAGAAGTTAGCCAAAAAGTAGCTTCGAAAAACGCTTAGGTTAAGTTTCAGAGTTGCTTCTAATGTACCAAAGCTGGACTTAGACATAATTTCACTCTCACAACATTATGGCTGGTTGGAGACAGTCCGAACCACAAGTACCGGGTCCATGGTTCTGGCCGTATACTGGGGGGACGGGGACGACTCCCATTAACCCCTGACTATACCGGGGATACGCTTATCACAATGCCTTTCTGGTCTGTGCTGAAGCAGGGCATTCTGGCAGCCAAGTGGCTTGACCTTTATTAGTGAGCCTGGTTACCCCCTCTCGGAACCACAGACTTAGAAATCGCCAGCTCATATACAGTGCATAAAATATATTTATATATATACCCTTATACACCATTTTAATAAAAAATATCACAAAATTCTTCTAAGTCTCTCGAGAAGAGTGAAAGACGCGCACGTTCATTTTCAGAGCTCCTAGACCTTCCTATAAGAAGTTAGCCAAAAAGTAGCTTCGAAAAACGCTTAGGTTAAGTTTCAGAGTTGCTTCTAATGTACCAAAGCTGGACTTAGACATAATTTCACTCTCACAACATTATGGCTGGTTGGAGACAGTCCGAACCACAAGTACCGGGTCCATGGTTCTGGCCGTATACTGGGGGGACGGGGACGACTCCCATTAACCCCTGACTATACCGGGGATACGCTTATCACAATGCCTTTCTGGTCTGTGCTGAAGCAGGGCATTCTGGCAGCCAAGTGGCTTGACCTTTATTAGTGAGCCTGGTTACCCCCTCTCGGAACCACAGACTTAGAAATCGCCAGCTCATATACAGTGCATAAAATATATTTATATATATACCCTTATACACCATTTTAATAAAAAATATCACAAAATTCTTCTAAGTCCCTCGGGAAGAGTGAAAGACGCGCACGTTCATTTTCAGAGCTCCTAGACCTTCCTATAAGAAGTTAGCCAAAAAGTAGCTTCGAAAAACGCTTAGGTTAAGTTTCAGAGTTGCTTCTAATGTACCAAAGCTGGACTTAGACATAATTTCACTCTCACAACATTATGGCTGGTTGGAGACAGTCCGAACCACAAGTACCGGGTCCATGGTTCTGGCCGTATACTGGGGGGACGGGGACGACTCCCATTAACCCCTGACTATACCGGGGATACGCTTATCACAATGCCTTTCTGGTCTGTGCTGAAGCAGGGCATTCTGGCAGCCAAGTGGCTTGACCTTTATTAGTGAGCCTGGTTACCCCCTCTCGGAACCACAGACTTAGAAATCGCCAGCTCATATACAGTGCATAAAATATATTTATATATATACCCTTATACACCATTTTAATAAAAAATATCACAAAATTCTTCTAAGTCCCTCGGGAAGAGTGAAAGACGCGCACGTTCATTTTCAGAGATCCTAGACCTTCCTATAAGAAGTTAGCCAAAAAGTAGCTTCGAAAAACGCTTAGGTTAAGTTTCAGAGTTGCTTCTAATGTACCAAAGCTGGACTTAGACATAATTTCACTCTCACAACATTATGGCTGGTTGGAGACAGTCCGAACCACAAGTACCGGGTCCATGGTTCTGGCCGTATACTGGGGGGACGGGGACGACTCCCATTAACCCCTGACTATACCGGGGATACGCTTATCACAATGCCTTTCTGGTCTGTGCTGAAGCAGGGCATTCTGGCAGCCAAGTGGCTTGACCTTTATTAGTGAGCCTGGTTACCCCCTCTCGGAACCACAGACTTAGAAATCGCCAGCTCATATACAGTACAGTGCATAAAATATATTTATATATATACCCTTATACACCATTTTAATAAAAAATATCACAAAATTCTTCTAAGTCCCTCGGGAAGAGTGAAAGACGCGCACGTTCATTTTCAGAGCTCCTAGACCTTCCTATAAGTAGTTAGCCAAAAAGTAGCTTCGAAAAACGCTTAGGTTAAGTTTCAGAGTTGCTTCTAATGTACCAAAGCTGGACTTAGACATAATTTCACTCTCACAACATTATGGCTGGTTGGAGACAGTCCGAACCACAAGTACCGGGTCCATGGTTCTGGCCGTATACTGGGGGGACGGGGACGACTCCCATTAACCCCTGACTATACCGGGGATACGCTTATCACAATGCCTTTCTGGTCTGTGCTGAAGCAGGGCATTCTGGCAGCCAAGTGGCTTGACCTTTATTAGTGAGCCTGGTTACCCCCTCTCGGAACCACAGACTTAGAAATCGCCAGCTCATATACAGTGCATAAAATATATTTATATATATATACCCTTATACACCATTTTAATAAAAAATATCACAAAATTCTTCTAAGTCTCTCGGGAAGAGTGAAAGACGCGCACGTTGATTTTCAGAGCTCCTAGACCTTCCTATAAGAAGTTAGCCAAAAAGTAGCTTCGAAAAACGCTTAGGTTAAGTTTCAGAGTTGCTTCTAATGTACCAAAGCTGGACTTAGACATAATTTCACTCTCACAACATTATGGCTGGTTGGAGACAGTCCGAACCACAAGTACCGGGTCCATGGTTCTGGCCGTATACTGGGGGGACGGGGACGACTCCCATTAACCCCTGACTATACCGGGGATACGCTTATCACAATGCCTTTCTGGTCTGTGCTGAAGCAGGGCATTCTGGCAGCCAAGTGGCTTGACCTTTATTAGTGAGCCTGGTTACCCCCTCTCGGAACCACAGACTTAGAAATCGCCAGCTCATATACAGTGCATAAAATATATTTATATATATACCCTTATACACCATTTTAATAAAAAATATCACAAAATTCTTCTAAGTCCCTCGGGAAGAGTGAAAGACGCGCACGTTCATTTTCAGAGCTCCTAGACCTTCCTATAAGAAGTTAGCCAAAAAGTAGCTTCGAAAAACGCTTAGGTTAAGTTTCAGAGTTGCTTCTAATGTACCAAAGCTGGACTTAGACATAATTTCACTCTCACAACATTATGGCTGGTTGGAGACAGTCCGAACCACAAGTACCGGGTCCATGGTTCTGGCCGTATACTGGGGGGACGGGGACGACTCCCATTAACCCCTGACTATACCGGGGATACGCTTATCACAATGCCTTTCTGGTCTGTGCTGAAGCAGGGCATTCTGGCAGCCAAGTGGCTTGACCTTTATTAGTGAGCCTGGTTACCCCCTCTCGGAACCACAGACTTAGAAATCGCCAGCTCATATACAGTGCATAAAATATATTTATATATATACCCTTATACACCATTTTAATAAAAAATATCACAAAATTCTTCTAAGTCTCTCGGGAAGAGTGAAAGACGCGCACGTTCATTTTCAGAGCTCCTAGACCTTCCTATAAGAAGTTAGCCAAAAAGTAGCTTCGAAAAACGCTTAGGTTAAGTTTCAGAGTTGCTTCTAATGTACCAAAGCTGGACTTAGACATAATTTCACTCTCACAACATTATGGCTGGTTGGAGACAGTCCGAACCACAAGTACCGGGTCCATGGTTCTGGCCGTATACTGGGGGGACGGGGACGACTCCCATTAACCCCTGACTATACCGGGGATACGCTTATCACAATGCCTTTCTGGTCTGTGCTGAAGCAGGGCATTCTGGCAGCCAAGTGGCTTGACCTTTATTAGTGAGCCTGGTTACCCCCTCTCGGAACCACAGACTTAGAAATCGCCAGCTCATATACAGTGCATAAAATATATTTATATATATACCCTTATACACCATTTTAATAAAAAATATCACAAAATTCTTCTAAGTCTCTCGAGAAGAGTGAAAGACGCGCACGTTCATTTTCAGAGCTCCTAGACCTTCCAATAAGAAGTTAGCCAAAAAGTAGCTTCGAAAAACGCTTAGGTTAAGTTTCAGAGTTGCTTCTAATGTACCAAAGCTGGACTTAGACATAATTTCACTCTCACAACATTATGGCTGGTTGGAGACAGTCCGAACAACAAGTACCGGGTCCATGGTTCTGGCCGTATACTGGGGGGACGGGGACGACTCCCATTAACCCCTGACTATACCGGGGATACGCTTATCACAATGCCTTTCTGGTCTGTGCTGAAGCAGGGCATTCTGGCAGCCAAGTGGCTTGACCTTTATTAGTGAGCCTGGTTACCCCCTCTCGGAACCACAGACTTAGAAATCGCCAGCTCATATACAGTGCATAAAATATATTTATATATATACCCTTATACACCATTTTAATAAAAAATATCACAAAATTCTTTTAAGTCTCTCGGGAAGAGTGAAAGACGCGCACGTTCATTTTCAGAGCTCCTAGACCTTCCTATAAGAAGTTAGCCAAAAAGTAGCTTCGAAAAACGCTTAGGTTAAGTTTCAGAGTTGCTTCTAATGTACCAAAGCTGGACTTAGACATAATTTCACTCTCACAACATTATGGCTGGTTGGAGACAGTCCGAACCACAAGTACCGGGTCCATGGTTCTGGCCGTATACTGGGGGGACGGGGACGACTCCCATTAACCCCTGACTATACCGGGGATACGCTTATCACAATGACTTTCTGGTCTGTGCTGAAGCAGGGCATTCTGGCAGCCAAGTGGCTTGACCTTTATTAGTGAGCCTGGTTACCCCCTCTCGGAACCACAGACTTAGAAATCGCCAGCTCATATACAGTGCATAAAATATATTTATATATATACCCTTATACACCATTTTAATAAAAAATATCACAAAATTCTTCTAAGTCTCTCGAGAAGAGTGAAAGACGCGCACGTTCATTTTCAGAGCTCCTAGACCTTCCTATAAGAAGTTAGCCAAAAAGTAGCTTCGAAAAACGCTTAGGTTAAGTTTCAGAGTTGCTTCTAATGTACCAAAGCTGGACTTAGACATAATTTCACTCTCACAACATTATGGCTGGTTGGAGACAGTCCGAACCACAAGTACCGGGTCCATGGTTCTGGCCGTATACTGGGGGGACGGGGACGACTCCCATTAACCCCTGACTATACCGGGGATACGCTTATCACAATGCCTTTCTGGTCTGTGCTGAAGCAGGGCATTCTGGCAGCCAAGTGGCTTGACCTTTATTAGTGAGCCTGGTTACCCCCTCTCGGAACCACAGACTTAGAAATCGCCAGCTCATATACAGTGCATAAAATATATTTATATATATACCCTTATACACCATTTTAATAAAAAATATCACAAAATTCTTCTAAGTCTCTCGAGAAGAGTGAAAGACGCGCACGTTCATTTTCAGAGCTCCTAGACCTTCCTATAAGAAGTTAGCCAAAAAGTAGCTTCGAAAAACGCTTAGGTTAAGTTTCAGAGTTGCTTCTAATGTACCAAAGCTGGACTTAGACATAATTTCACTCTCACAACATTATGGCTGGTTGGAGACAGTCCGAACCACAAGTACCGGGTCCATGGTTCTGGCCGTATACTGGGGGGACGGGGACGACTCCCATTAACCCCTGACTATACCGGGGATACGCTTATCACAATGCCTTTCTGGTCTGTGCTGAAGCAGGGCATTCTGGCAGCCAAGTGGCTTGACCTTTATTAGTGAGCCTGGTTACCCCCTCTCGGAACCACAGACTTAGAAATCGCCAGCTCATATACAGTGCATAAAATATATTTATATATATACCCTTATACACCATTTTAATAAAAAATATCACAAAATTCTTCTAAGTCCCTCGGGAAGAGTGAAAGACGCGCACGTTCATTTTCAGAGCTCCTAGACCTTCCTATAAGAAGTTAGCCAAAAAGTAGCTTCGAAAAACGCTTAGGTTAAGTTTCAGAGTTGCTTCTAATGTACCAAAGCTGGACTTAGACATAATTTCACTCTCACAACATTATGGCTGGTTGGAGACAGTCCGAACCACAAGTACCGGGTCCATGGTTCTGGCCGTATACTGGGGGGACGGGGACGACTCCCATTAACCCCTGACTATACCGGGGATACGCTTATCACAATGCCTTTCTGGTCTGTGCTGAAGCAGGGCATTCTGGCAGCCAAGTGGCTTGACCTTTATTAGTGAGCCTGGTTACCCCCTCTCGGAACCACAGACTTAGAAATCGCCAGCTCATATACAGTGCATAAAATATATTTATATATATACCCTTATACACCATTTTAATAAAAAATATCACAAAATTCTTCTAAGTCCCTCGGGAAGAGTGAAAGACGCGCACGTTCATTTTCAGAGATCCTAGACCTTCCTATAAGAAGTTAGCCAAAAAGTAGCTTCGAAAAACGCTTAGGTTAAGTTTCAGAGTTGCTTCTAATGTACCAAAGCTGGACTTAGACATAATTTCACTCTCACAACATTATGGCTGGTTGGAGACAGTCCGAACCACAAGTACCGGGTCCATGGTTCTGGCCGTATACTGGGGGGACGGGGACGACTCCCATTAACCCCTGACTATACCGGGGATACGCTTATCACAATGCCTTTCTGGTCTGTGCTGAAGCAGGGCATTCTGGCAGCCAAGTGGCTTGACCTTTATTAGTGAGCCTGGTTACCCCCTCTCGGAACCACAGACTTAGAAATCGCCAGCTCATATACAGTACAGTGCATAAAATATATTTATATATATACCCTTATACACCATTTTAATAAAAAATATCACAAAATTCTTCTAAGTCCCTCGGGAAGAGTGAAAGACGCGCACGTTCATTTTCAGAGCTCCTAGACCTTCCTATAAGTAGTTAGCCAAAAAGTAGCTTCGAAAAACGCTTAGGTTAAGTTTCAGAGTTGCTTCTAATGTACCAAAGCTGGACTTAGACATAATTTCACTCTCACAACATTATGGCTGGTTGGAGACAGTCCGAACCACAAGTACCGGGTCCATGGTTCTGGCCGTATACTGGGGGGACGGGGACGACTCCCATTAACCCCTGACTATACCGGGGATACGCTTATCACAATGCCTTTCTGGTCTGTGCTGAAGCAGGGCATTCTGGCAGCCAAGTGGCTTGACCTTTATTAGTGAGCCTGGTTACCCCCTCTCGGAACCACAGACTTAGAAATCGCCAGCTCATATACAGTGCATAAAATATATTTATATATATATACCCTTATACACCATTTTAATAAAAAATATCACAAAATTCTTCTAAGTCTCTCGGGAAGAGTGAAAGACGCGCACGTTGATTTTCAGAGCTCCTAGACCTTCCTATAAGAAGTTAGCCAAAAAGTAGCTTCGAAAAACGCTTAGGTTAAGTTTCAGAGTTGCTTCTAATGTACCAAAGCTGGACTTAGACATAATTTCACTCTCACAACATTATGGCTGGTTGGAGACAGTCCGAACCACAAGTACCGGGTCCATGGTTCTGGCCGTATACTGGGGGGACGGGGACGACTCCCATTAACCCCTGACTATACCGGGGATACGCTTATCACAATGCCTTTCTGGTCTGTGCTGAAGCAGGGCATTCTGGCAGCCAAGTGGCTTGACCTTTATTAGTGAGCCTGGTTACCCCCTCTCGGAACCACAGACTTAGAAATCGCCAGCTCATATACAGTGCATAAAATATATTTATATATATACCCTTATACACCATTTTAATAAAAAATATCACAAAATTCTTCTAAGTCCCTCGGGAAGAGTGAAAGACGCGCACGTTCATTTTCAGAGCTCCTAGACCTTCCTATAAGAAGTTAGCCAAAAAGTAGCTTCGAAAAACGCTTAGGTTAAGTTTCAGAGTTGCTTCTAATGTACCAAAGCTGGACTTAGACATAATTTCACTCTCACAACATTATGGCTGGTTGGAGACAGTCCGAACCACAAGTACCGGGTCCATGGTTCTGGCCGTATACTGGGGGGACGGGGACGACTCCCATTAACCCCTGACTATACCGGGGATACGCTTATCACAATGCCTTTCTGGTCTGTGCTGAAGCAGGGCATTCTGGCAGCCAAGTGGCTTGACCTTTATTAGTGAGCCTGGTTACCCCCTCTCGGAACCACAGACTTAGAAATCGCCAGCTCATATACAGTGCATAAAATATATTTATATATATACCCTTATACACCATTTTAATAAAAAATATCACAAAATTCTTCTAAGTCCCTCGGGAAGAGTGAAAGACGCGAACGTTCATTTTCAGAGCTCCTAGACCTTCCTATAAGTAGTTAGCCAAAAAGTAGCTTCGAAAAACGCTTAGGTTAAGTTTCAGAGTTGCTTCTAATGTACCAAAGCTGGACTTAGACATAATTTCACTCTCACAACATTATGGCTGGTTGGAGACAGTCCGAACCACAAGTACCGGGTCCATGGTTCTGGCCGTATACTGGGGGGACGGGGACGACTCCCATTAACCCCTGACTATACCGGGGATACGCTTATCACAATGCCTTTCTGGTCTGTGCTGAAGCAGGGCATTCTGGCAGCCAAGTGGCTTGACCTTTATTAGTGAGCCTGGTTACCCCCTCTCGGAACCACAGACTTAGAAATCGCCAGCTCATATACAGTGCATAAAATATATTTATATATATACCCTTATACACCATTTTAATAAAAAATATCACAAAATTCTTCTAAGTCCCTCGGGAAGAGTGAAAGACGCGCACGTTCATTTTAAGAGCTCCTAGACCTTCCTATAAGAAGTTAGCCAAAAAGTAGCTTCGAAAAACGCTTAGGTTAAGTTTCAGAGTTGCTTCTAATGTACCAAAGCTGGACTTAGACATAATTTCACTCTCACAACATTATGGCTGGTTGGAGACAGTCCGAACCACAAGTACCGGGTCCATGGTTCTGGCCGTATACTGGGGGGACGGGGACGACTCCCATTAACCCCTGACTATACCGGGGATACGCTTATCACAATGCCTTTCTGGTCTGTGCTGAAGCAGGGCATTCTGGCAGCCAAGTGGCTTGACCTTTATTAGTGAGCCTGGTTACCCCCTCTCGGAACCACAGACTTAGAAATCGCCAGCTCATATACAGTGCATAAAATATATTTATATATATATACCCTTATACACCATTTTAATAAAAAATATCACAAAATTCTTCTAAGTCTCTCGGGAAGAGTGAAAGACGCGCACGTTCATTTTCAGAGCTCCTAGACCTTCCTATAAGAAGTTAGCCAAAAAGTAGCTTCGAAAAACGCTTAGGTTAAGTTTCAGAGTTGCTTCTAATGTACCAAAGCTGGACTTAGACATAATTTCACTCTCACAACATTATGGCTGGTTGGAGACAGTCCGAACCACAAGTACCGGGTCCATGGTTCTGGCCGTATACTGGGGGGACGGGGACGACTCCCATTAACCCCTGACTATACCGGGGATACGCTTATCACAATGCCTTTCTGGTCTGTGCTGAAGCAGGGCATTCTGGCAGCCAAGTGGCTTGACCTTTATTAGTGAGCCTGGTTACCCCCTCTCGGAACCACAGACTTAGAAATCGCCAGCTCATATACAGTGCATAAAATATATTTATATATATACACTTATACACCATTTTAATAAAAAATATCACAAAATTCTTCTAAGTCCCTCGGGAAGAGTGAAAGACGCGCACGTTCATTTTCAGAGCTCCTAGACCTTCCTATAAGTAGTTAGCCAAAAAGTAGCTTCGAAAAACGCTTAGGTTAAGTTTCAGAGTTGCTTCTAATGTACCAAAGCTGGACTTAGACATAATTTCACTCTCACAACATTATGGCTGGTTGGAGACAGTCCGAACCACAAGTACCGGGTCCATGGTTCTGGCCGTATACTGGGGGGACGGGGACGACTCCCATTAACCCCTGACTATACCGGGGATACGCTTATCACAATGCCTTTCTGGTCTGTGCTGAAGCAGGGCATTCTGGCAGCCAAGTGGCTTGACCTTTATTAGTGAGCCTGGTTACCCCCTCTCGGAACCACAGACTTAGAAATCGCCAGCTCATATACAGTGCATAAAATATATTTATATATATACCCTTATACACCATTTTAATAAAAAATATCACAAAATTCTTCTAAGTCCCTCGGGAAGAGTGAAAGACGCGCACGTTCATTTTAAGAGCTCCTAGACCTTCCTATAAGAAGTTAGCCAAAAAGTAGCTTCGAAAAACGCTTAGGTTAAGTTTCAGAGTTGCTTCTAATGTACCAAAGCTGGACTTAGACATAATTTCACTCTCACAACATTATGGCTGGTTGGAGACAGTCCGAACCACAAGTACCGGGTCCATGGTTCTGGCCGTATACTGGGGGGACGGGGACGACTCCCATTAACCCCTGACTATACCGGGGATACGCTTATCACAATGCCTTTCTGGTCTGTGCTGAAGCAGGGCATTCTGGCAGCCAAGTGGCTTGACCTTTATTAGTGAGCCTGGTTACCCCCTCTCGGAACCACAGACTTAGAAATCGCCAGCTCATATACAGTGCATAAAATATATTTATATATATATACCCTTATACACCATTTTAATAAAAAATATCACAAAATTCTTCTAAGTCTCTCGGGAAGAGTGAAAGACGCGCACGTTCATTTTCAGAGCTCCTAGACCTTCCTATAAGAAGTTAGCCAAAAAGTAGCTTCGAAAAACGCTTAGGTTAAGTTTCAGAGTTGCTTCTAATGTACCAAAGCTGGACTTAGACATAATTTCACTCTCACAACATTATGGCTGGTTGGAGACAGTCCGAACCACAAGTACCGGGTCCATGGTTCTTGCCGTATACTGGGGGGACGGGGACGACTCCCATTAACCCCTGACTATACCGGGGATACGCTTATCACAATGCCTTTCTGGTCTGTGCTGAAGCAGGGCATTCTGGCAGCCAAGTGGCTTGACCTTTATTAGTGAGCCTGGTTACCCCCTCTCGGAACCACAGACTTAGAAATCGCCAGCTCATATACAGTGCATAAAATATATTTATATATATACACTTATACACCATTTTAATAAAAAATATCACAAAATTCTTCTAAGTCCCTCGGGAAGAGTGAAAGACGCGCACGTTCATTTTCAGAGCTCCTAGACCTTCCTATAAGAAGTTAGCCAAAAAGTAGCTTCGAAAAACGCTTAGGTTAAGTTTCAGAGTTGCTTCTAATGTACCAAAGCTGGACTTAGACATAATTTCACTCTCACAACATTATGGCTGGTTGGAGACAGTCCGAACCACAAGTACCGGGTCCATGGTTCTGGCCGTATACTGGGGGGACGGGGACGACTCCCATTAACCCCTGACTATACCGGGGATACGCTTATCACAATGCCTTTCTGGTCTGTGCTGAAGCAGGGCATTCTGGCAGGCAAGTGGCTTGACCTTTATTAGTGAGCCTGGTTACCCCCTCTCGGAACCACAGACTTAGAAATCGCCAGCTCATATACAGTGCATAAAATATATTTATATATATACCCTTATACACCATTTTAATAAAAAATATCACAAAATTCTTCTAAGTCCCTCGGGAAGAGTGAAAGACGCGCACGTTCATTTTCAGAGCTCCTAGACCTTCCTATAAGAAGTTAGCCAAAAAGTAGCTTCGAAAAACGCTTAGGTTAAGTTTCAGAGTTGCTTCTAATGTACCAAAGCTGGACTTAGACATAATTTCACTCTCACAACATTATGGCTGGTTGGAGACAGTCCGAACCACAAGTACCGGGTCCATGGTTCTGGCCGTATACTGGGGGGACGGGGACGACTCCCATTAACCCCTGACTATACCGGGGATACGCTTATCACAATGCCTTTCTGGTCTGTGCTGAAGCAGGGCATTCTGGCAGCCAAGTGGCTTGACCTTTATTAGTGAGCCTGGTTACCCCCTCTCGGAACCACAGACTTAGAAATCGCCAGCTCATATACAGTGCATAAAATATATTTATATATATACCCTTATACACCATTTTAATAAAAAATATCACAAAATTCTTCTAAGTCTCTCGGGAAGAGTGAAAGACGCGCACGTTCATTTTCAGAGCTCCTAGACCTTCCTATAAGAAGTTAGCCAAAAAGTAGCTTCGAAAAACGCTTAGGTTAAGTTTCAGAGTTGCTTCTAATGTACCAAAGCTGGACTTAGACATAATTTCACTCTCACAACATTATGGCTGGTTGGAGACAGTCCGAACCACAAGTACCGGGTCCATGGTTCTGGCCGTATACTGGGGGGACGGGGACGACTCCCATTAACCCCTGACTATACCGGGGATACGCTTATCACAATGACTTTCTGGTCTGTGCTGAAGCAGGGCATTCTGGCAGCCAAGTGGCTTGACCTTTATTAGTGAGCCTGGTTACCCCCTCTCGGAACCACAGACTTAGAAATCGCCAGCTCATATACAGTGCATAAAATATATTTATATATATACCCTTATTCACCATTTTAATAAAAAATATCACAAAATTCTTCTAAGTCCCTCGGGAAGAGTGAAAGACGCGCACGTTCATTTTCAGAGCTCCTAGACCTTCCTATAAGAAGTTAGCCAAAAAGTAGCTTCGAAAAACGCTTAGGTTAAGTTTCAGAGTTGCTTCTAATGTACCAAAGCTGGACTTAGACATAATTTCACTCTCACAACATTATGGCTGGTTGGAGACAGTCCGAACCACAAGTACCGGGTCCATGGTTCTGGCCGTATACTGGGGGGACGGGGACGACTCCCATTAACCCCTGACTATACCGGGGATACGCTTATCACAATGACTTTCTGGTCTGTGCTGAAGCAGGGCATTCTGGCAGCCAAGTGGCTTGACCTTTATTAGTGAGCCTGGTTACCCCCTCTCGGAACCACAGACTTAGAAATCGCCAGCTCATATACAGTGCATAAAATATATTTATATATATACCTATATACACCATTTTAATAAAAAATATCACAAAATTCTTCTAAGTCTCTCGAGAAGAGTGAAAGACGCGCACGTTCATTTTCAGAGCTCCTAGACCTTCCTATAAGAAGTTAGCCAAAAAGTAGCTTCGAAAAACGCTTAGGTTAAGTTTCAGAGTTGCTTCTAATGTACCAAAGCTGGACTTAGACATAATTTCACTCTCACAACATTATGGCTGGTTGGAGACAGTCCGAACCACAAGTACCGGGTCCATGGTTCTGGCCGTATACTGGGGGGACGGGGACGACTCCCATTAACCCCTGACTATACCGGGGATACGCTTATCACAATGCCTTTCTGGTCTGTGCTGAAGCAGGGCATTCTGGCAGGCAAGTGGCTTGACATTTATTAGTGAGCCTGGTTACCCCCTCTCGGAACCACAGACTTAGAAATCGCCAGCTCATATACAGTACAGTGCATAAAATATATTTATATATATACCCTTATACACCATTTTAATAAAAAATATCACAAAATTCTTCTAAGTCCCTCGGGAAGAGTGAAAGACGCGCACGTTCATTTTCAGAGCTCCTAGACCTTCCTATAAGTTGTTAGCCAAAAAGTAGCTTCGAAAAACGCTTAGGTTAAGTTTCAGAGTTGCTTCTAATGTACCAAAGCTGGACTTAGACATAATTTCACTCTCACAACATTATGGCTGGTTGGAGACAGTCCGAACCACAAGTACCGGGTCCATGGTTCTGGCCGTATACTGGGGGGACGGGGACGACTCCCATTAACCCCTGACTATACCGGGGATACGCTTATCACAATGCCTTTCTGGTCTGTGCTGAAGCAGGGCATTCTGGCAGCCAAGTGGCTTGACCTTTATTAGTGAGCCTGGTTACCCCCTCTCGGAACCACAGACTTAGAAATCGCCAGCTCATATACAGTGCATAAAATATATTTATATATATACCCTTATACACCATTTTAATAAAAAATATCACAAAATTCTTCTAAGTCCCTCGGGAAGAGTGAAAGACGCGCACGTTCATTTTCAGAGCTCCTAGACCTTCCTATAAGAAGTTAGCCAAAAAGTAGCTTCGAAAAACGCTTAGGTTAAGTTTCAGAGTTGCTTCTAATGTACCAAAGCTGGACTTAGACATAATTTCACTCTCACAACATTATGGCTGGTTGGAGACAGTCCGAACCACAAGTACCGGGTCCATGGTTCTGGCCGTATACTGGGGGGACGGGGACGACTCCCATTAACCCCTGACTATACCGGGGATACGCTTATCACAATGCCTTTCTGGTCTGTGCTGAAGCAGGGCATTCTGGTAGACAAGTGGCTTGACCTTTATTAGTGAGACTGGTTACCCCCTCTCGGAACCACAGACTTAGAAATCGCCAGCTCATATACAGTGCATAAAATATATTTATATATATACCCTTATACACCATTTTAATAAAAAATATCACAAAATTCTTCTAAGTCTCTCGGGAAGAGTGAGAGACGCGCACGTTCATTTTCAGAGCTCCTAGACCTTCCTATAAGAAGTTAGCCAAAAAGTAGCTTCGAAAAATGCTTAGGTTAAGTTTCAGAGTTGCTTCTAATGTACCAAAGCTGGACTTAGACATAATTTCACTCACAACATTATGGCTGGTTGGAGACAGTCCGAACCACAAGTACCGGGTCCATGGTTCTGGCCGTATACTGGGGGGACGGGGACGACTCCCATTAACCCCTGACTATACCGGAGATACGCTTATCACAATGCCTTTCTGGTCTGTGCTGAAGCAGGGCATTCTGGCAGCCAAGTGGCTTGACCTTTATTAGTGAGCCTGGTTACCCCCTCTCGGAACCACAGACTTAGAAATCGCCAGCTCATATACAGTGCATAAAATATATTTATATATATACCCTTATACACCATTTTAATAAAAAATATCACAAAATTCTTCTAAGTCCCTCGGGAAGAGTGAAAGACGCGCACGTTCATTTTCAGAGCTCCTAGACCTTCCTATAAGAAGTTAGCCAAAAAGTAGCTTCGAAAAACGCTTAGGTTAAGTTTCAGAGTTGCTTCTAATGTACCAAAGCTGGACTTAGACATAATTTCACTCTCACAACATTATGGCTGGTTGGAGACAGTCCGAACCACAAGTACCGGGTCCATGGTTCTGGCCGTATACTGGGGGGACGGGGACGACTCCCATTAACCCCTGACTATACCGGGGATACGCTTATCACAATGACTTTCTGGTCTGTGCTGAAGCAGGGCATTCTGGCAGCCAAGTGGCTTGACCTTTATTAGTGAGCCTGGTTACCCCCTCTCGGAACCACAGACTTAGAAATCGCCAGCTCATATACAGTGCATAAAATATATTTATATATATACCTATATACACCATTTTAATAAAAAATATCACAAAATTCTTCTAAGTCTCTCGAGAAGAGTGAAAGACGCGCACGTTCATTTTCAGAGCTCCTAGACCTTCCTATAAGAAGTTAGCCAAAAAGTAGCTTCGAAAAACGCTTAGGTTAAGTTTCAGAGTTGCTTCTAATGTACCAAAGCTGGACTTAGACATAATTTCACTCTCACAACATTATGGCTGGTTGGAGACAGTCCGAACCACAAGTACCGGGTCCATGGTTCTGGCCGTATACTGGGGGGACGGGGACGACTCCCATTAACCCCTGACTATACCGGGGATACGCTTATCACAATGCCTTTCTGGTCTGTGCTGAAGCAGGGCATTCTGGCAGGCAAGTGGCTTGACATTTATTAGTGAGCCTGGTTACCCCCTCTCGGAACCACAGACTTAGAAATCGCCAGCTCATATACAGTACAGTGCATAAAATATATTTATATATATACCCTTATACACCATTTTAATAAAAAATATCACAAAATTCTTCTAAGTCCCTCGGGAAGAGTGAAAGACGCGCACGTTCATTTTCAGAGCTCCTAGACCTTCCTATAAGAAGTTAGCCAAAAAGTAGCTTGGAAAAACGCTTAGGTTAAGTTTCAGAGTTGCTTCTAATGTACCAAAGCTGGACTTAGACATAATTTCACTCTCACAACATTATGGCTGGTTGGAGACAGTCCGAACCACAAGTACCGGGTCCATGGTTCTGGCCGTATACTGGGGGGACGGGGACGACTCCCATTAACCCCTGACTATACCGGGGATACGCTTATCACAATGCCTTTCTGGTCTGTGCTGAAGCAGGGCATTCTGGTAGACAAGTGGCTTGACCTTTATTAGTGAGACTGGTTACCCCCTCTCGGAACCACAGACTTAGAAATCGCCAGCTCATATACAGTGCATAAAATATATTTATATATATACCCTTATACACCATTTTAATAAAAAATATCACAAAATTCTTCTAAGTCTCTCGGGAAGAGTGAGAGACGCGCACGTTCATTTTCAGAGCTCCTAGACCTTCCTATAAGAAGTTAGCCAAAAAGTAGCTTCGAAAAATGCTTAGGTTAAGTTTCAGAGTTGCTTCTAATGTACCAAAGCTGGACTTAGACATAATTTCACTCACAACATTATGGCTGGTTGGAGACAGTCCGAACCACAAGTACCGGGTCCATGGTTCTGGCCGTATACTGGGGGGACGGGGACGACTCCCATTAACCCCTGACTATACCGGAGATACGCTTATCACAATGCCTTTCTGGTCTGTGCTGAAGCAGGGCATTCTGGCAGCCAAGTGGCTTGACCTTTATTAGTGAGCCTGGTTACCCCCTCTCGGAACCACAGACTTAGAAATCGCCAGCTCATATACAGTGCATAAAATATATTTATATATATACCCTTATACACCATTTTAATAAAAAATATCACAAAATTCTTCTAAGTCCCTCGGGAAGAGTGAAAGACGCGCACGTTCATTTTCAGAGCTCCTAGACCTTCCTATAAGAAGTTAGCCAAAAAGTAGCTTCGAAAAACGCTTAGGTTAAGTTTCAGAGTTGCTTCTAATGTACCAAAGCTGGACTTAGACATAATTTCACTCTCACAACATTATGGCTGGTTGGAGACAGTCCGAACCACAAGTACCGGGTCCATGGTTCTGGCCGTATACTGGGGGGACGGGGACGACTCCCATTAACCCCTGACTATACCGGGGATACGCTTATCACAATGCCTTTCTGGTCTGTGCTGAAGCAGGGCATTCTGGTAGACAAGTGGCTTGACCTTTATTAGTGAGACTGGTTACCCCCTCTCGGAACCACAGACTTAGAAATCGCCAGCTCATATACAGTGCATAAAATATATTTATATATATACCCTTATACACCATTTTAATAAAAAATATCACAAAATTCTTCTAAGTCTCTCGGGAAGAGTGAGAGACGCGCACGTTCATTTTCAGAGCTCCTAGACCTTCCTATAAGAAGTTAGCCAAAAAGTAGCTTCGAAAAATGCTTAGGTTAAGTTTCAGAGTTGCTTCTAATGTACCAAAGCTGGACTTAGACATAATTTCACTCACAACATTATGGCTGGTTGGAGACAGTCCGAACCACAAGTACCGGGTCCATGGTTCTGGCCGTATACTGGGGGGACGGGGACGACTCCCATTAACCCCTGACTATACCGGAGATACGCTTATCACAATGCCTTTCTGGTCTGTGCTGAAGCAGGGCATTCTGGCAGCCAAGTGGCTTGACCTTTATTAGTGAGCCTGGTTACCCCCTCTCGGAACCACAGACTTAGAAATCGCCAGCTCATATACAGTGCATAAAATATATTTATATATATACCCTTATACACCATTTTAATAAAAAATATCACAAAATACTTCTAAGTCTCTCGGGAAGAGTGAAAGACGCGCACGTTCATTTTCAGAGCTCCTAGACCTTCCTATAAGAAGTTAGCCAAAAAGTAGCTTCGAAAAACGCTTAGGTTAAGTTTCAGAGTTGCTTCTAATGTACCAAAGCTGGACTTAGACATAATTTCACTCTCACAACATTATGGCTGGTTGGAGACAGTCCGAACCACAAGTACCGGGTCCATGGTTCTGGCCGTATACTGGGGGGACGGGGACGACTCCCATTAACCCCTGACTATACCGGGGATACGCTTATCACAATGCCTTTCTGGTCTGTGCTGAAGCAGGGCATTCTGGCAGCCAAGTGGCTTGACCTTTATTAGTGAGCCTGGTTACCCCCTCTCGGAACCACAGACTTAGAAATCGCCAGCTCATATACAGTGCATAAAATATATTTATATATATACCCTTATACACCATTTTAATAAAAAATATCACAAAATTCTTCTAAGTCTCTCGGGAAGAGTGAAAGACGCGCACGTTCATTTTCAGAGCTCCTAGACCTTCCTATAAGAAGTTAGCCAAAAAGTAGCTTCGAAAAACGCTTAGGTTAAGTTTCAGAGTTGCTTCTAATGTACCAAAGCTGGACTTAGACATAATTTCACTCTCACAACATTATGGCTGGTTGGAGACAGTCCGAACCACAAGTACCGGGTCCATGGTTCTGGCCGTATACTGGGGGGACGGGGACGACTCCCATTAACCCCTGACTATACCGGGGATACGCTTATCACAATGACTTTCTGGTCTGTGCTGAAGCAGGGCATTCTGGCAGCCAAGTGGCTTGACCTTTATTAGTGAGCCTGGTTACCCCCTCTCGGAACCACAGACTTAGAAATCGCCAGCTCATATACAGTGCATAAAATATATTTATATATATACCCTTATACACCATTTTAATAAAAAATATCACAAAATTCTTCTAAGTCCCTCGGGAAGAGTGAAAGACGCGCACGTTCATTTTCAGAGCTCCTAGACCTTCCTATAAGAAGTTAGCCAAAAAGTAGCTTCGAAAAACGCTTAGGTAAAGTTTCAGAGTTGCTTCTAATGTACCAAAGCTGGACTTAGACATAATTTCACTCTCACAACATTATGGCTGGTTGGAGACAGTCCGAACCACAAGTACCGGGTCCATGGTTCTGGCCGTATACTGGGGGGACGGGGACGACTCCCATTAACCCCTGACTATACCGGGGATACGCTTATCACAATGCCTTTCTGGTCTGTGCTGAAGCAGGGCATTCTGGCAGGCAAGTGGCTTGACATTTATTAGTGAGCCTGGTTACCCCCTCTCGGAACCACAGACTTAGAAATCGCCAGCTCATATACAGTACAGTGCATAAAATATATTTATATATATACCCTTATACACCATTTTAATAAAAAATATCACAAAATTCTTCTAAGTCCCTCGGGAAGAGTGAAAGACGCGCACGTTCATTTTCAGAGCTCCTAGACCTTCCTATAAGTAGTTAGCCAAAAAGTAGCTTCGAAAAACGCTTAGGTTAAGTTTCAGAGTTGCTTCTAATGTACCAAAGCTGGACTTAGACATAATTTCACTCTCACAACATTATGGCTGGTTGGAGACAGTCCGAACCACAAGTACCGGGTCCATGGTTCTGGCCGTATACTGGGGGGACGGGGACGACTCCCATTAACCCCTGACTATACCGGGGATACGCTTATCACAATGCCTTTCTGGTCTGTGCTGAAGCAGGGCATTCTGGCAGCCAAGTGGCTTGACCTTTATTAGTGAGCCTGGTTACCCCCTCTCGGAACCACAGACTTAGAAATCGCCAGCTCATATACAGTGCATAAAATATATTTATATATATACCCTTATACACCATTTTAATAAAAAATATCACAAAATTTTTCTAAGTCCCTCGGGAAGAGTGAAAGACGCGCACGTTCATTTTCAGAGCTCCTAGACCTTCCTATAAGAAGTTAGCCAAAAAGTAGCTTCGAAAAACGCTTAGGTAAAGTTTCAGAGTTGCTTCTAATGTACCAAAGCTGGACTTAGACATAATTTCACTCTCACAACATTATGGCTGGTTGGAGACAGTCCGAACCACAAGTACCGGGTCCATGGTTCTGGCCGTATACTGGGGGGACGGGGACGACTCCCATTAACCCCTGACTATACCGGGGATACGCTTATCACAATGCCTTTCTGGTCTGTGCTGAAGCAGGGCATTCTGGCAGGCAAGTGGCTTGACATTTATTAGTGAGCCTGGTTACCCCCTCTCGGAACCACAGACTTAGAAATCGCCAGCTCATATACAGTACAGTGCATAAAATATATTTATATATATACCCTTATACACCATTTTAATAAAAAATATCACAAAATTCTTCTAAGTCCCTCGGGAAGAGTGAAAGACGCGCACGTTCATTTTCAGAGCTCCTAGACCTTCCTATAAGTAGTTAGCCAAAAAGTAGCTTCGAAAAACGCTTAGGTTAAGTTTCAGAGTTGCTTCTAATGTACCAAAGCTGGACTTAGACATAATTTCACTCTCACAACATTATGGCTGGTTGGAGACAGTCCGAACCACAAGTACCGGGTCCATGGTTCTGGCCGTATACTGGGGGGACGGGGACGACTCCCTTTAACCCCTGACTATACCGGGGATACGCTTATCACAATGCCTTTCTGGTCTGTGCTGAAGCAGGGCATTCTGGCAGCCAAGTGGCTTGACCTTTATTAGTGAGCCTGGTTACCCCCTCTCGGAACCACAGACTTAGAAATCGCCAGCTCATATACAGTGCATAAAATATATTTATATATATACCCTTATACACCATTTTAATAAAAAATATCACAAAATTTTTCTAAGTCCCTCGGGAAGAGTGAAAGACGCGCACGTTCATTTTCAGAGCTCCTAGACCTTCCTATAAGAAGTTAGCCAAAAAGTAGCTTCGAAAAACGCTTAGGTTAAGTTTCAGAGTTGCTTCTAATGTACCAAAGCTGGACTTAGACATAATTTCACTCACAACATTATGGCTGGTTGGAGACAGTCCGAACCACAAGTACCGGGTCCATGGTTCTGGCCGTATACTGGGGGGACGGGGACGACTCCCATTAACCCCTGACTATACCGGGGATACGCTTATCACAATGCCTTTCTGGTCTGTGCTGAAGCAGGGCATTCTGGCAGCCAAGTGGCTTGACCTTTATTAGTGAGCCTGGTTACCCCCTCTCGGAACCACAGACTTAGAAATCGCCAGCTCATATACAGTGCATAAAATATATTTATATATATACCCTTATACACCATTTTAATAAAAAATATCACAAAATTCTTCTAAGTCTCTCGAGAAGAGTGAAAGACGCGCACGTTCATTTTCAGAGCTCCTAGACCTTCCTATAAGAAGTTAGCCAAAAAGTAGCTTCGAAAAACGCTTAGGTTAAGTTTCAGAGTTGCTTCTAATGTACCAAAGCTGGACTTAGACATAATTTCACTCTCACAACATTATGGCTGGTTGGAGACAGTCCGAACCACAAGTACCGGGTCCATGGTTCTGGCCGTATACTGGGGGGACGGGGACGACTCCCATTAACCCCTGACTATACCGGGGATACGCTTATCACAATGCCTTTCTGGTCTGTGCTGAAGCAGGGCATTCTGGCAGGCAAGTGGCTTGACCTTTATTAGTGAGCCTGGTTACCCCCTCTCGGAACCACAGACTTAGAAATCGCCAGCTCATATACAGTGCATAAAATATATTTATATATATACCCTTATACACCATTTTAATAAAAAATATCACAAAATACTTCTAAGTCTCTCGGGAAGAGTGAAAGACGCGCACGTTCATTTTCAGAGCTCCTAGACCTTCCTATAAGAAGTTAGCCAAAAAGTAGCTTCGAAAAACGCTTAGGTTAAGTTTCAGAGTTGCTTCTAATGTACCAAAGCTGGACTTAGACATAATTTCACTCTCACAACATTATGGCTGGTTGGAGACAGTCCGAACCACAAGTACCGGGTCCATGGTTCTGGCCGTATACTGGGGGGACGGGGACGACTCCCATTAACCCCTGACTATACCGGGGATACGCTTATCACAATGCCTTTCTGGTCTGTGCTGAAGCAGGGCATTCTGGCAGCCAAGTGGCTTGACCTTTATTAGTGAGCCTGGTTACCCCCTCTCGGAACCACAGACTTAGAAATCGCCAGCTCATATACAGTGCATAAAATATATTTATATATATACCCTTATACACCATTTTAATAAAAAATATCACAAAATTCTTCTAAGTCTCTCGGGAAGAGTGAAAGACGCGCACGTTCATTTTCAGAGCTCCTAGACCTTCCTATAAGAAGTTAGCCAAAAAGTAGCTTCGAAAAACGCTTAGGTTAAGTTTCAGAGTTGCTTCTAATGTACCAAAGCTGGACTTAGACATAATTTCACTCTCACAACATTATGGCTGGTTGGAGACAGTTCGAACCACAAGTACCGGGTCCATGGTTCTGGCCGTATACTGGGGGGACGGGGACGACTCCCATTAACCCCTGACTATACCGGGGATACGCTTATCACAATGACTTTCTGGTCTGTGCTGAAGCAGGGCATTCTGGCAGCCAAGTGGCTTGACCTTTATTAGTGAGTCTGGTTACCCCCTCTCGGAACCACAGACTTAGAAATCGCCAGCTCATATACAGTGCATAAAATATATTTATATATATACCCTTATTCACCATTTTAATAAAAAATATCACAAAATTCTTCTAAGTCCCTCGGGAAGAGTGAAAGACGCGCACGTTCATTTTCAGAGCTCCTAGACCTTCCTATAAGAAGTTAGCCAAAAAGTAGCTTCGAAAAACGCTTAGGTTAAGTTTCAGAGTTGCTTCTAATGTACCAAAGCTGGACTTAGACATAATTTCACTCTCACAACATTATGGCTGGTTGGAGACAGTCCGAACCACAAGTACCGGGTCCATGGTTCTGGCCGTATACTGGGGGGACGGGGACGACTCCCATTAACCCCTGACTATACCGGGGATACGCTTATCACAATGACTTTCTGGTCTGTGCTGAAGCAGGGCATTCTGGCAGCCAAGTGGCTTGACCTTTATTAGTGAGCCTGGTTACCCCCTCTCGGAACCACAGACTTAGAAATCGCCAGCTCATATACAGTGCATAAAATATATTTATATATATACCTATATACACCATTTTAATAAAAAATATCACAAAATTCTTCTAAGTCTCTCGAGAAGAGTGAAAGACGCGCACGTTCATTTTCAGAGCTCCTAGACCTTCCTATAAGAAGTTAGCCAAAAAGTAGCTTCGAAAAACGCTTAGGTTAAGTTTCAGAGTTGCTTCTAATGTACCAAAGCTGGACTTAGACATAATTTCACTCTCACAACATTATGGCTGGTTGGAGACAGTCCGAACCACAAGTACCGGGTCCATGGTTCTGGCCGTATACTGGGGGGACGGGGACGACTCCCATTAACCCCTGACTATACCGGGGATACGCTTATCACAATGCCTTTCTGGTCTGTGCTGAAGCAGGGCATTCTGGCAGGCAAGTGGCTTGACATTTATTAGTGAGCCTGGTTACCCCCTCTCGGAACCACAGACTTAGAAATCGCCAGCTCATATACAGTACAGTGCATAAAATATATTTATATATATACCCTTATACACCATTTTAATAAAAAATATCACAAAATTCTTCTAAGTCCCTCGGGAAGAGTGAAAGACGCGCACGTTCATTTTCAGAGCTCCTAGACCTTCCTATAAGTAGTTAGCCAAAAAGTAGCTTCGAAAAACGCTTAGGTTAAGTTTCAGAGTTGCTTCTAATGTACCAAAGCTGGACTTAGACATAATTTCACTCTCACAACATTATGGCTGGTTGGAGACAGTCCGAACCACAAGTACCGGGTCCATGGTTCTGGCCGTATACTGGGGGGACGGGGACGACTCCCATTAACCCCTGACTATACCGGGGATACGCTTATCACAATGCCTTTCTGGTCTGTGCTGAAGCAGGGCATTCTGGCATCCAAGTGGCTTGACCTTTATTAGTGAGCCTGGTTACCCCCTCTCGGAACCACAGACTTAGAAATCGCCAGCTCATATACAGTGCATAAAATATATTTATATATATATACCCTTATACACCATTTTAATAAAAAATATCACAAAATTCTTCTAAGTCCCTCGGGAAGAGTGAAAGACGCGCACGTTCATTTTCAGAGCTCCTAGACCTTCCTATAAGAAGTTAGCCAAAAAGTAGCTTCGAAAAACGCTTAGGTTAAGTTTCAGAGTTGCTTCTAATGTACCAAAGCTGGACTTAGACATAATTTCACTCTCACAACATTATGGCTGGTTGGAGACAGTCCGAACCACAAGTACCGGGTCCATGGTTCTGGCCGTATACTGGGGGGACGGGGACGACTCCCATTAACCCCTGACTATACCGGGGATACGCTTATCACAATGCCTTTCTGGTCTGTGCTGAAGCAGGGCATTCTGGCAGGCAAGTGGCTTGACCTTTATTAGTGAGCCTGGTTACCCCCTCTCGGAACCACAGACTTAGAAATCGCCAGCTCATATACAGTGCATAAAATATATTTATATATATACCCTTATACACCATTTTAATAAAAAATATCACAAAATACTTCTAAGTCTCTCGGGAAGAGTGAAAGACGCGCACGTTCATTTTCAGAGCTCCTAGACCTTCCTATAAGAAGTTAGCCAAAAAGTAGCTTCGAAAAACGCTTAGGTTAAGTTTCAGAGTTGCTTCTAATGTACCAAAGCTGGACTTAGACATAATTTCACTCTCACAACATTATGGCTGGTTGGAGACAGTCCGAACCACAAGTACCGGGTCCATGGTTCTGGCCGTATACTGGGGGGACGGGGACGACTCCCATTAACCCCTGACTATACCGGGGATACGCTTATCACAATGCCTTTCTGGTCTGTGCTGAAGCAGGGCATTCTGGCAGCCAAGTGGCTTGACCTTTATTAGTGAGCCTGGTTACCCCCTCTCGGAACCACAGACTTAGAAATCGCCAGCTCATATACAGTGCATAAAATATATTTATATATATACCCTTATACACCATTTTAATAAAAAATATCACAAAATTCTTCTAAGTCTCTCGGGAAGAGTGAAAGACGCGCACGTTCATTTTCAGAGCTCCTAGACCTTCCTATAAGAAGTTAGCCAAAAAGTAGCTTCGAAAAACGCTTAGGTTAAGTTTCAGAGTTGCTTCTAATGTACCAAAGCTGGACTTAGACATAATTTCACTCTCACAACATTATGGCTGGTTGGAGACAGTTCGAACCACAAGTACCGGGTCCATGGTTCTGGCCGTATACTGGGGGGACGGGGACGACTCCCATTAACCCCTGACTATACCGGGGATACGCTTATCA
This sequence comes from Ascaphus truei, assembly GCF_040206685.1. Taxonomy (NCBI): domain Eukaryota; kingdom Metazoa; phylum Chordata; class Amphibia; order Anura; family Ascaphidae; genus Ascaphus; species Ascaphus truei. The sequence continues at coordinate 207,000 of NW_027454112.1, read as the reverse complement.
CAATGACTTTCTGGTCTGTGCTGAAGCAGGGCATTCTGGCAGCCAAGTGGCTTGACCTTTATTAGTGAGCCTGGTTACCCCCTCTCGGAACCACAGACTTAGAAATCGCCAGCTCATATACAGTGCATAAAATATATTTATATATATACCTATATACACCATTTTAATAAAAAATATCACAAAATTCTTCTAAGTCTCTCGAGAAGAGTGAAAGACGCGCACGTTCATTTTCAGAGCTCCTAGACCTTCCTATAAGAAGTTAGCCAAAAAGTAGCTTCGAAAAACGCTTAGGTTAAGTTTCAGAGTTGCTTCTAATGTACCAAAGCTGGACTTAGACATAATTTCACTCTCACAACATTATGGCTGGTTGGAGACAGTCCGAACCACAAGTACCGGGTCCATGGTTCTGGCCGTATACTGGGGGGACGGGGACGACTCCCATTAACCCCTGACTATACCGGGGATACGCTTATCACAATGCCTTTCTGGTCTGTGCTGAAGCAGGGCATTCTGGCAGGCAAGTGGCTTGACATTTATTAGTGAGCCTGGTTACCCCCTCTCGGAACCACAGACTTAGAAATCGCCAGCTCATATACAGTACAGTGCATAAAATATATTTATATATATACCCTTATACACCATTTTAATAAAAAATATCACAAAATTCTTCTAAGTCCCTCGGGAAGAGTGAAAGACGCGCACGTTCATTTTCAGAGCTCCTAGACCTTCCTATAAGTAGTTAGCCAAAAAGTAGCTTCGAAAAACGCTTAGGTTAAGTTTCAGAGTTGCTTCTAATGTACCAAAGCTGGACTTAGACATAATTTCACTCTCACAACATTATGGCTGGTTGGAGACAGTCCGAACCACAAGTACCGGGTCCATGGTTCTGGCCGTATACTGGGGGGACGGGGACGACTCCCATTAACCCCTGACTATACCGGGGATACGCTTATCACAATGCCTTTCTGGTCTGTGCTGAAGCAGGGCATTCTGGCATCCAAGTGGCTTGACCTTTATTAGTGAGCCTGGTTACCCCCTCTCGGAACCACAGACTTAGAAATCGCCAGCTCATATACAGTGCATAAAATATATTTATATATATATACCCTTATACACCATTTTAATAAAAAATATCACAAAATTCTTCTAAGTCCCTCGGGAAGAGTGAAAGACGCGCACGTTCATTTTCAGAGCTCCTAGACCTTCCTATAAGAAGTTAGCCAAAAAGTAGCTTCGAAAAACGCTTAGGTTAAGTTTCAGAGTTGCTTCTAATGTACCAAAGCTGGACTTAGACATAATTTCACTCTCACAACATTATGGCTGGTTGGAGACAGTCCGAACCACAAGTACCGGGTCCATGGTTCTGGCCGTATACTGGGGGGACGGGGACGACTCCCATTAACCCCTGACTATACCGGGGATACGCTTATCACAATGCCTTTCTGGTCTGTGCTGAAGCAGGGCATTCTGGCAGCCAAGTGGCTTGACCTTTATTAGTGAGCCTGGTTACCCCCTCTCGGAACCACAGACTTAGAAATCGCCAGCTCATATACAGTGCATAAAATATATTTATATATATACCCTTATACACCATTTTAATAAAAAATATCACAAAATTCTTCTAAGTCTCTCGGGAAGAGTGAAAGACGCGCACGTTCATTTTCAGAGCTCCTAGACCTTCCTATAAGAAATTAGCCAAAAAGTAGCTTCGAAAAACGCTTAGGTTAAGTTTCAGAGTTGCTTCTAATGTACCAAAGCTGGACTTAGACATAATTTCACTCTCACAACATTATGGCTGGTTGGAGACAGTCCGAACCACAAGTACCGGGTCCATGGTTCTGGCCGTATACTGGGGGGACGGGGACGACTCCCATTAACCCCTGACTATACCGGGGATACGCTTATCACAATGCCTTTCTGGTCTGTGCTGAAGCAGGGCATTCTGGCAGGCAAGTGGCTTGACCTTTATTAGTGAGCCTGGTTACCCCCTCTCGGAACCACAGACTTAGAAATCGCCAGCTCATATACAGTGCATAAAATATATTTATATATATACCCTTATACACCATTTTAATAAAAAATATCACAAAATACTTCTAAGTCTCTCGGGAAGAGTGAAAGACGCGCACGTTCATTTTCAGAGCTCCTAGACCTTCCTATAAGAAGTTAGCCAAAAAGTAGCTTCGAAAAACGCTTAGGTTAAGTTTCAGAGTTGCTTCTAATGTACCAAAGCTGGACTTAGACATAATTTCACTCTCACAACATTATGGCTGGTTGGAGACAGTCCGAACCACAAGTACCGGGTCCATGGTTCTGGCCGTATACTGGGGGGACGGGGACGACTCCCATTAACCCCTGACTATACCGGGGATACGCTTATCACAATGCCTTTCTGGTCTGTGCTGAAGCAGGGCATTCTGGCAGCCAAGTGGCTTGACCTTTATTAGTGAGCCTGGTTACCCCCTCTCGGAACCACAGACTTAGAAATCGCCAGCTCATATACAGTGCATAAAATATATTTATATATATACCCTTATACACCATTTTAATAAAAAATATCACAAAATTCTTCTAAGTCTCTCGGGAAGAGTGAAAGACGCGCACGTTCATTTTCAGAGCTCCTAGACCTTCCTATAAGAAGTTAGCCAAAAAGTAGCTTCGAAAAACGCTTAGGTTAAGTTTCAGAGTTGCTTCTAATGTACCAAAGCTGGACTTAGACATAATTTCACTCTCACAACATTATGGCTGGTTGGAGACAGTTCGAACCACAAGTACCGGGTCCATGGTTCTGGCCGTATACTGGGGGGACGGGGACGACTCCCATTAACCCCTGACTATACCGGGGATACGCTTATCACAATGACTTTCTGGTCTGTGCTGAAGCAGGGCATTCTGGCAGCCAAGTGGCTTGACCTTTATTAGTGAGCCTGGTTACCCCCTCTCGGAACCACAGACTTAGAAATCGCCAGCTCATATACAGTGCATAAAATATATTTATATATATACCCTTATTCACCATTTTAATAAAAAATATCACAAAATTCTTCTAAGTCCCTCGGGAAGAGTGAAAGACGCGCACGTTCATTTTCAGAGCTCCTAGACCTTCCTATAAGAAGTTAGCCAAAAAGTAGCTTCGAAAAACGCTTAGGTTAAGTTTCAGAGTTGCTTCTAATGTACCAAAGCTGGACTTAGACATAATTTCACTCTCACAACATTATGGCTGGTTGGAGACAGTCCGAACCACAAGTACCGGGTCCATGGTTCTGGCCGTATACTGGGGGGACGGGGACGACTCCCATTAACCCCTGACTATACCGGGGATACGCTTATCACAATGACTTTCTGGTCTGTGCTGAAGCAGGGCATTCTGGCAGCCAAGTGGCTTGACCTTTATTAGTGAGCCTGGTTACCCCCTCTCGGAACCACAGACTTAGAAATCGCCAGCTCATATACAGTGCATAAAATATATTTATATATATACCTATATACACCATTTTAATAAAAAATATCACAAAATTCTTCTAAGTCTCTCGAGAAGAGTGAAAGACGCGCACGTTCATTTTCAGAGCTCCTAGACCTTCCTATAAGAAGTTAGCCAAAAAGTAGCTTCGAAAAACGCTTAGGTTAAGTTTCAGAGTTGCTTCTAATGTACCAAAGCTGGACTTAGACATAATTTCACTCTCACAACATTATGGCTGGTTGGAGACAGTCCGAACCACAAGTACCGGGTCCATGGTTCTGGCCGTATACTGGGGGGACGGGGACGACTCCCATTAACCCCTGACTATACCGGGGATACGCTTATCACAATGCCTTTCTGGTCTGTGCTGAAGCAGGGCATTCTGGCAGGCAAGTGGCTTGACATTTATTAGTGAGCCTGGTTACCCCCTCTCGGAACCACAGACTTAGAAATCGCCAGCTCATATACAGTACAGTGCATAAAATATATTTATATATATACCCTTATACACCATTTTAATAAAAAATATCACAAAATTCTTCTAAGTCCCTCGGGAAGAGTGAAAGACGCGCACGTTCATTTTCAGAGCTCCTAGACCTTCCTATAAGTAGTTAGCCAAAAAGTAGCTTCGAAAAACGCTTAGGTTAAGTTTCAGAGTTGCTTCTAATGTACCAAAGCTGGACTTAGACATAATTTCACTCTCACAACATTATGGCTGGTTGGAGACAGTCCGAACCACAAGTACCGGGTCCATGGTTCTGGCCGTATACTGGGGGGACGGGGACGACTCCCATTAACCCCTGACTATACCGGGGATACGCTTATCACAATGCCTTTCTGGTCTGTGCTGAAGCAGGGCATTCTGGCAGCCAAGTGGCTTGACCTTTATTAGTGAGCCTGGTTACCCCCTCTCGGAACCACAGACTTAGAAATCGCCAGCTCATATACAGTGCATAAAATATATTTATATATATATACCCTTATACACCATTTTAATAAAAAATATCACAAAATTCTTCTAAGTCCCTCGGGAAGAGTGAAAGACGCGCACGTTCATTTTCAGAGCTCCTAGACCTTCCTATAAGAAGTTAGCCAAAAAGTAGCTTCGAAAAACGCTTAGGTTAAGTTTCAGAGTTGCTTCTAATGTACCAAAGCTGGACTTAGACATAATTTCACTCTCACAACATTATGGCTGGTTGGAGACAGTCCGAACCACAAGTACCGGGTCCATGGTTCTGGCCGTATACTGGGGGGACGGGGACGACTCCCATTAACCCCTGACTATACCGGGGATACGCTTATCACAATGCCTTTCTGGTCTGTGCTGAAGCAGGGCATTCTGGCAGCCAAGTGGCTTGACCTTTATTAGTGAGCCTGGTTACCCCCTCTCGGAACCACAGACTTAGAAATCGCCAGCTCATATACAGTGCATAAAATATATTTATATATATACCCTTATACACCATTTTAATAAAAAATATCACAAAATTCTTCTAAGTCTCTCGGGAAGAGTGAAAGACGCGCACGTTCATTTTCAGAGCTCCTAGACCTTCCTATAAGAAGTTAGCCAAAAAGTAGCTTCGAAAAACGCTTAGGTTAAGTTTCAGAGTTGCTTCTAATGTACCAAAGCTGGACTTAGACATAATTTCACTCTCACAACATTATGGCTGGTTGGAGACAGTCCGAACCACAAGTACCGGGTCCATGGTTCTGGCCGTATACTGGGGGGACGGGGACGACTCCCATTAACCCCTGACTATACCGGGGATACGCTTATCACAATGACTTTCTGGTCTGTGCTGAAGCAGGGCATTCTGGCAGCCAAGTGGCTTGACCTTTATTAGTGAGCCTGGTTACCCCCTCTCGGAACCACAGACTTAGAAATCGCCAGCTCATATACAGTGCATAAAATATATTTATATATATACCCTTATTCACCATTTTAATAAAAAATATCACAAAATTCTTCTAAGTCCCTCGGGAAGAGTGAAAGACGCGCACGTTCATTTTCAGAGCTCCTAGACCTTCCTATAAGAAGTTAGCCAAAAAGTAGCTTCGAAAAACGCTTAGGTTAAGTTTCAGAGTTGCTTCTAATGTACCAAAGCTGGACTTAGACATAATTTCACTCTCACAACATTATGGCTGGTTGGAGACAGTCCGAACCACAAGTACCGGGTCCATGGTTCTGGCCGTATACTGGGGGGACGGGGACGACTCCCATTAACCCCTGACTATACCGGGGATACGCTTATCACAATGACTTTCTGGTCTGTGCTGAAGCAGGGCATTCTGGCAGCCAAGTGGCTTGACCTTTATTAGTGAGCCTGGTTACCCCCTCTCGGAACCACAGACTTAGAAATCGCCAGCTCATATACAGTGCATAAAATATATTTATATATATACCTATATACACCATTTTAATAAAAAATATCACAAAATTCTTCTAAGTCTCTCGAGAAGAGTGAAAGACGCGCACGTTCATTTTCAGAGCTCCTAGACCTTCCTATAAGAAGTTAGCCAAAAAGTAGCTTCGAAAAACGCTTAGGTTAAGTTTCAGAGTTGCTTCTAATGTACCAAAGCTGGACTTAGACATAATTTCACTCTCACAACATTATGGCTGGTTGGAGACAGTCCGAACCACAAGTACCGGGTCCATGGTTCTGGCCGTATACTGGGGGGACGGGGACGACTCCCATTAACCCCTGACTATACCGGGGATACGCTTATCACAATGCCTTTCTGGTCTGTGCTGAAGCAGGGCATTCTGGCAGGCAAGTGGCTTGACATTTATTAGTGAGCCTGGTTACCCCCTCTCGGAACCACAGACTTAGAAATCGCCAGCTCATATACAGTACAGTGCATAAAATATATTTATATATATACCCTTATACACCATTTTAATAAAAAATATCACAAAATTCTTCTAAGTCCCTCGGGAAGAGTGAAAGACGCGCACGTTCATTTTCAGAGCTCCTAGACCTTCCTATAAGTAGTTAGCCAAAAAGTAGCTTCGAAAAACGCTTAGGTTAAGTTTCAGAGTTGCTTCTAATGTACCAAAGCTGGACTTAGACATAATTTCACTCTCACAACATTATGGCTGGTTGGAGACAGTCCGAACCACAAGTACCGGGTCCATGGTTCTGGCCGTATACTGGGGGGACGGGGACGACTCCCATTAACCCCTGACTATACCGGGGATACGCTTATCACAATGCCTTTCTGGTCTGTGCTGAAGCAGGGCATTCTGGCAGCCAAGTGGCTTGACCTTTATTAGTGAGCCTGGTTACCCCCTCTCGGAACCACAGACTTAGAAATCGCCAGCTCATATACAGTGCATAAAATATATTTATATATATACCCTTATACACCATTTTAATAAAAAATATCACAAAATTCTTCTAAGTCCCTCGGGAAGAGTGAAAGACGCGCACGTTCATTTTCAGAGCTCCTAGACCTTCCTATAAGAAGTTAGCCAAAAAGTAGCTTCGAAAAACGCTTAGGTTAAGTTTCAGAGTTGCTTCTAATGTACCAAAGCTGGACTTAGACATAATTTCACTCTCACAACATTATGGCTGGTTGGAGACAGTCCGAACCACAAGTACCGGGTCCATGGTTCTGGCCGTATACTGGGGGGACGGGGACGACTCCCATTAACCCCTGACTATACCGGGGATACGCTTATCACAATGCCTTTCTGGTCTGTGCTGAAGCAGGGCATTCTGGCAGCCAAGTGGCTTGACCTTTATTAGTGAGCCTGGTTACCCCCTCTCGGAACCACAGACTTAGAAATCGCCAGCTCATATACAGTGCATAAAATATATTTATATATATACCCTTATACACCATTTTAATAAAAAATATCACAAAATTCTTCTAAGTCTCTCGGGAAGAGTGAAAGACGCGCACGTTCATTTTCAGAGCTCCTAGACCTTCCTATAAGAAGTTAGCCAAAAAGTAGCTTCGAAAAACGCTTAGGTTAAGTTTCAGAGTTGCTTCTAATGTACCAAAGCTGGACTTAGACATAATTTCACTCTCACAACATTATGGCTGGTTGGAGACAGTCCGAACCACAAGTACCGGGTCCATGGTTCTGGCCGTATACTGGGGGGACGGGGACGACTCCCATTAACCCCTGACTATACCGGGGATACGCTTATCACAATGACTTTCTGGTCTGTGCTGAAGCAGGGCATTCTGGCAGCCAAGTGGCTTGACCTTTATTAGTGAGCCTGGTTACCCCCTCTCGGAACCACAGACTTAGAAATCGCCAGCTCATATACAGTGCATAAAATATATTTATATATATACCCTTATTCACCATTTTAATAAAAAATATCACAAAATTCTTCTAAGTCCCTCGGGAAGAGTGAAAGACGCGCACGTTCATTTTCAGAGCTCCTAGACCTTCCTATAAGAAGTTAGCCAAAAAGTAGCTTCGAAAAACGCTTAGGTTAAGTTTCAGAGTTGCTTCTAATGTACCAAAGCTGGACTTAGACATAATTTCACTCTCACAACATTATGGCTGGTTGGAGACAGTCCGAACCACAAGTACCGGGTCCATGGTTCTGGCCGTATACTGGGGGGACGGGGACGACTCCCATTAACCCCTGACTATACCGGGGATACGCTTATCACAATGACTTTCTGGTCTGTGCTGAAGCAGGGCATTCTGGCAGCCAAGTGGCTTGACCTTTATTAGTGAGCCTGGTTACCCCCTCTCGGAACCACAGACTTATAAATCGCCAGCTCATATACAGTGCATAAAATATATTTATATATATACCTATATACACCATTTTAATAAAAAATATCACAAAATTCTTCTAAGTCTCTCGAGAAGAGTGAAAGACGCGCACGTTCATTTTCAGAGCTCCTAGACCTTCCTATAAGAAGTTAGCCAAAAAGTAGCTTCGAAAAACGCTTAGGTTAAGTTTCAGAGTTGCTTCTAATGTACCAAAGCTGGACTTAGACATAATTTCACTCTCACAACATTATGGCTGGTTGGAGACAGTCCGAACCACAAGTACCGGGTCCATGGTTCTGGCCGTATACTGGGGGGACGGGGACGACTCCCATTAACCCCTGACTATACCGGGGATACGCTTATCACAATGCCTTTCTGGTCTGTGCTGAAGCAGGGCATTCTGGCAGGCAAGTGGCTTGACATTTATTAGTGAGCCTGGTTACCCCCTCTCGGAACCACAGACTTAGAAATCGCCAGCTCATATACAGTACAGTGCATAAAATATATTTATATATATACCCTTATACACCATTTTAATAAAAAATATCACAAAATTCTTCTAAGTCCCTCGGGAAGAGTGAAAGACGCGCACGTTCATTTTAAGAGCTCCTAGACCTTCCTATAAGAAGTTAGCCAAAAAGTAGCTTCGAAAAACGCTTAGGTTAAGTTTCAGAGTTGCTTCTAATGTACCAAAGCTGGACTTAGACATAATTTCACTCTCACAACATTATGGCTGGTTGGAGACAGTCCGAACCACAAGTACCGGGTCCATGGTTCTGGCCGTATACTGGGGGGACGGGGACGACTCCCATTAACCCCTGACTATACCGGGGATACGCTTATCACAATGACTTTCTGGTCTGTGCTGAAGCAGGGCATTCTGGCAGCCAAGTGGCTTGACCTTTATTAGTGAGCCTGGTTACCCCCTCTCGGAACCACAGACTTAGAAATCGCCAGCTCATATACAGTGCATAAAATATATTTATATATATACCCTTATACACCATTTTAATAAAAAATATCACAAAATTCTTCTAAGTCTCTCGGGAAGAGTGAGAGACGCGCACGTTCATTTTCAGAGCTCCTAGACCTTCCTATAAGAAGTTAGCCAAAAAGTAGCTTCGAAAAATGCTTAGGTTAAGTTTCAGAGTTGCTTCTAATGTACCAAAGCTGGACTTAGACATAATTTCACTCACAACATTATGGCTGGTTGGAGACAGTCCGAACCACAAGTACCGGGTCCATGGTTCTGGCCGTATACTGGGGGGACGGGGGGGACTCCCATTAACCCCTGACTATACCGGAGATACGCTTATCACAATGCCTTTCTGGTCTGTGCTGAAGCAGGGCATTCTGGCAGCCAAGTGGCTTGACCTTTATTAGTGAGCCTGGTTACCCCCTCTCGGAACCACAGACTTAGAAATCGCCAGCTCATATACAGTGCATAAAATATATTTATATATATACCCTTATACACCATTTTAATAAAAAATATCACAAAATACTTCTAAGTCTCTCGGGAAGACTGAAAGACGCGCACGTTCATTTTCAGAGCTCCTAGACCTTCCTATAAGAAGTTAGCCAAAAAGTAGCTTCGAAAAACGCTTAGGTTAAGTTTCAGAGTTGCTTCTAATGTACCAAAGCTGGACTTAGACATAATTTCACTCTCACAACATTATGGCTGGTTGGAGACAGTCCGAACCACAAGTACCGGGTCCATGGTTCTGGCCGTATACTGGGGGGACGGGGACGACTCCCATTAACCCCTGACTATACCGGGGATACGCTTATCACAATGACTTTCTGGTCTGTGCTGAAGCAGGGCATTCTGGCAGCCAAGTGGCTTGACCTTTATTAGTGAGCCTGGTTACCCCCTCTCGGAACCACAGACTTAGAAATCGCCAGCTCATATACAGTGCATAAAATATATTTATATATATACCTATATACACCATTTTAATAAAAAATATCACAAAATTCTTCTAAGTCTCTCGAGAAGAGTGAAAGACGCGCACGTTCATTTTCAGAGCTCCTAGACCTTCCTATAAGAAGTTAGCCAAAAAGTAGCTTCGAAAAACGCTTAGGTTAAGTTTCAGAGTTGCTTCTAATGTACCAAAGCTGGACTTAGACATAATTTCACTCTCACAACATTATGGCTGGTTGGAGACAGTCCGAACCACAAGTACCGGGTCCATGGTTCTGGCCGTATACTGGGGGGACGGGGACGACTCCCATTAACCCCTGACTATACCGGGGATACGCTTATCACAATGCCTTTCTGGTCTGTGCTGAAGCAGGGCATTCTGGCAGGCAAGTGGCTTGACATTTATTAGTGAGCCTGGTTACCCCCTCTCGGAACCACAGACTTAGAAATCGCCAGCTCATATACAGTACAGTGCATAAAATATATTTATATATATACCCTTATACACCATTTTAATAAAAAATATCACAAAATTCTTCTAAGTCCCTCGGGAAGAGTGAAAGACGCGCACGTTCATTTTCAGAGCTCCTAGACCTTCCTATAAGTAGTTAGCCAAAAAGTAGCTTCGAAAAACGCTTAGGTTAAGTTTCAGAGTTGCTTCTAATGTACCAAAGCTGGACTTAGACATAATTTCACTCTCACAACATTATGGCTGGTTGGAGACAGTCCGAACCACAAGTACCGGGTCCATGGTTCTGGCCGTATACTGGGGGGACGGGGACGACTCCCATTAACCCCTGACTATACCGGGGATACGCTTATCACAATGCCTTTCTGGTCTGTGCTGAAGCAGGGCATTCTGGCAGCCAAGTGGCTTGACCTTTATTAGTGAGCCTGGTTACCCCCTCTCGGAACCACAGACTTAGAAATCGCCAGCTCATATACAGTGCATAAAATATATTTATATATATACCCTTATACACCATTTTAATAAAAAATATCACAAAATTCTTCTAAGTCCCTCGGGAAGAGTGAAAGACGCGCACGTTCATTTTCAGAGCTCCTAGACCTTCCTATAAGAAGTTAGCCAAAAAGTAGCTTCGAAAAACGCTTAGGTTAAGTTTCAGAGTTGCTTCTAATGTACCAAAGCTGGACTTAGACATAATTTCACTCTCACAACATTATGGCTGGTTGGAGACAGTCCGAACCACAAGTACCGGGTCCATGGTTCTGGCCGTATACTGGGGGGACGGGGACGACTCCCATTAACCCCTGACTATACCGGGGATACGCTTATCACAATGCCTTTCTGGTCTGTGCTGAAGCAGGGCATTCTGGCAGCCAAGTGGCTTGACCTTTATTAGTGAGCCTGGTTACCCCCTCTCGGAACCACAGACTTAGAAATCGCCAGCTCATATACAGTGCATAAAATATATTTATATATATACCCTTATACACCATTTTAATAAAAAATATCACAAAATTCTTCTAAGTCTCTCGGGAAGAGTGAAAGACGCGCACGTTCATTTTCAGAGCTCCTAGACCTTCCTATAAGAAGTTAGCCAAAAAGTAGCTTCGAAAAACGCTTAGGTTAAGTTTCAGAGTTGCTTCTAATGTACCAAAGCTGGACTTAGACATAATTTCACTCTCACAACATTATGGCTGGTTGGAGACAGTCCGAACCACAAGTACCGGGTCCATGGTTCTGGCCGTATACTGGGGGGACGGGGACGACTCCCATTAACCCCTGACTATACCGGGGATACGCTTATCACAATGACTTTCTGGTCTGTGCTGAAGCAGGGCATTCTGGCAGCCAAGTGGCTTGACCTTTATTAGTGAGCCTGGTTACCCCCTCTCGGAACCACAGACTTAGAAATCGCCAGCTCATATACAGTGCATAAAATATATTTATATATATACCCTTATTCACCATTTTAATAAAAAATATCACAAAATTCTTCTAAGTCCCTCGGGAAGAGTGAAAGACGCGCACGTTCATTTTCAGAGCTCCTAGACCTTCCTATAAGAAGTTAGCCAAAAAGTAGCTTCGAAAAACGCTTAGGTTAAGTTTCAGAGTTGCTTCTAATGTACCAAAGCTGGACTTAGACATAATTTCACTCTCACAACATTATGGCTGGTTGGAGACAGTCCGAACCACAAGTACCGGGTCCATGGTTCTGGCCGTATACTGGGGGGACGGGGACGACTCCCATTAACCCCTGACTATACCGGGGATACGCTTATCACAATGACTTTCTGGTCTGTGCTGAAGCAGGGCATTCTGGCAGCCAAGTGGCTTGACCTTTATTAGTGAGCCTGGTTACCCCCTCTCGGAACCACAGACTTAGAAATCGCCAGCTCATATACAGTGCATAAAATATATTTATATATATACCTATATACACCATTTTAATAAAAAATATCACAAAATTCTTCTAAGTCTCTCGAGAAGAGTGAAAGACGCGCACGTTCATTTTCAGAGCTCCTAGACCTTCCTATAAGAAGTTAGCCAAAAAGTAGCTTCGAAAAACGCTTAGGTTAAGTTTCAGAGTTGCTTCTAATGTACCAAAGCTGGACTTAGACATAATTTCACTCTCACAACATTATGGCTGGTTGGAGACAGTCCGAACCACAAGTACCGGGTCCATGGTTCTGGCCGTATACTGGGGGGACGGGGACGACTCCCATTAACCCCTGACTATACCGGGGATACGCTTATCACAATGCCTTTCTGGTCTGTGCTGAAGCAGGGCATTCTGGCAGGCAAGTGGCTTGACATTTATTAGTGAGCCTGGTTACCCCCTCTCGGAACCACAGACTTAGAAATCGCCAGCTCATATACAGTACAGTGCATAAAATATATTTATATATATACCCTTATACACCATTTTAATAAAAAATATCACAAAATTCTTCTAAGTCCCTCGGGAAGAGTGAAAGACGCGCACGTTCATTTTAAGAGCTCCTAGACCTTCCTATAAGAAGTTAGCCAAAAAGTAGCTTCGAAAAACGCTTAGGTTAAGTTTCAGAGTTGCTTCTAATGTACCAAAGCTGGACTTAGACATAATTTCACTCTCACAACATTATGGCTGGTTGGAGACAGTCCGAACCACAAGTACCGGGTCCATGGTTCTGGCCGTATACTGGGGGGACGGGGACGACTCCCATTAACCCCTGACTATACCGGGGATACGCTTATCACAATGACTTTCTGGTCTGTGCTGAAGCAGGGCATTCTGGCAGCCAAGTGGCTTGACCTTTATTAGTGAGCCTGGTTACCCCCTCTCGGAACCACAGACTTAGAAATCGCCAGCTCATATACAGTGCATAAAATATATTTATATATATACCCTTATACACCATTTTAATAAAAAATATCACAAAATTCTTCTAAGTCTCTCGGGAAGAGTGAGAGACGCGCACGTTCATTTTCAGAGCTCCTAGACCTTCCTATAAGAAGTTAGCCAAAAAGTAGCTTCGAAAAATGCTTAGGTTAAGTTTCAGAGTTGCTTCTAATGTACCAAAGCTGGACTTAGACATAATTTCACTCACAACATTATGGCTGGTTGGAGACAGTCCGAACCACAAGTACCGGGTCCATGGTTCTGGCCGTATACTGGGGGGACGGGGGGGACTCCCATTAACCCCTGACTATACCGGAGATACGCTTATCACAATGCCTTTCTGGTCTGTGCTGAAGCAGGGCATTCTGGCAGCCAAGTGGCTTGACCTTTATTAGTGAGCCTGGTTACCCCCTCTCGGAACCACAGACTTAGAAATCGCCAGCTCATATACAGTGCATAAAATATATTTATATATATACCCTTATACACCATTTTAATAAAAAATATCACAAAATACTTCTAAGTCTCTCGGGAAGACTGAAAGACGCGCACGTTCATTTTCAGAGCTCCTAGACCTTCCTATAAGAAGTTAGCCAAAAAGTAGCTTCGAAAAACGCTTAGGTTAAGTTTCAGAGTTGCTTCTAATGTACCAAAGCTGGACTTAGACATAATTTCACTCTCACAACATTATGGCTGGTTGGAGACAGTCCGAACCACAAGTACCGGGTCCATGGTTCTGGCCGTATACTGGGGGGACGGGGACGACTCCCATTAACCCCTGACTATACCGGGGATACGCTTATCACAATGCCTTTCTGGTCTGTGCTGAAGCAGGGCATTCTGGCAGCCAAGTGGCTTGACCTTTATTAGTGAGCCTGGTTACCCCCTCTCGGAACCACAGACTTAGAAATCGCCAGCTCATATACAGTGCATAAAATATATTTATATATATACCCTTATACACCATTTTAATAAAAAATATCACAAAATTCTTCTAAGTCTCTCGGGAAGAGTGAAAGACGCGCACGTTCATTTTCAGAGCTCCTAGACCTTCCTATAAGAAGTTAGCCAAAAAGTAGCTTCGAAAAACGCTTAGGTTAAGTTTCAGAGTTGCTTCTAATGTACCAAAGCTGGACTTAGACATAATTTCACTCTCACAACATTATGGCTGGTTGGAGACAGTCCGAACCACAAGTACCGGGTCCATGGTTCTGGCCGTATACTGGGGGGACGGGGACGACTCCCATTAACCCCTGACTATACCGGGGATACGCTTATCACAATGACTTTCTGGTCTGTGCTGAAGCAGGGCATTCTGGCAGCCAAGTGGCTTGACCTTTATTAGTGAGCCTGGTTACCCCCTCTCGGAACCACAGACTTAGAAATCGCCAGCTCATATACAGTGCATAAAATATATTTATATATATACCCTTATACACCATTTTAATAAAAAATATCACAAAATTCTTCTAAGTCCCTCGGGAAGAGTGAAAGACGCGCACGTTCATTTTCAGAGCTCCTAGACCTTCCTATAAGAAGTTAGCCAAAAAGTAGCTTCGAAAAACGCTTAGGTTAAGTTTCAGAGTTGCTTCTAATGTACCAAAGCTGGACTTAGACATAATTTCACTCTCACAACATTATGGCTGGTTGGAGACAGTCCGAACCACAAGTACCGGGTCCATGGTTCTGGCCGTATACTGGGGGGACGGGGACGACTCCCATTAACCCCTGACTATACCGGGGATACGCTTATCACAATGCCTTTCTGGTCTGTGCTGAAGCAGGGCATTCTGGCAGGCAAGTGGCTTGACATTTATTAGTGAGCCTGGTTACCCCCTCTCGAAACCACAGACTTAGAAATCGCCAGCTCATATACAGTACAGTGCATAAAATATATTTATATATATACCCTTATACACCATTTTAATAAAAAATATCACAAAATTCTTCTAAGTCCCTCGGGAAGAGTGAAAGACGCGCACGTTCATTTTCAGAGCTCCTAGAACTTCCTATAAGTAGTTAGCCAAAAAGTAGCTTCGAAAAACGCTTAGGTTAAGTTTCAGAGTTGCTTCTAATGTACCAAAGCTGGACTTAGACATAATTTCACTCTCACAACATTATGGCTGGTTGGAGACAGTCCGAACCACAAGTACCGGGTCCATGGTTCTGGCCGTATACTGGGGGGACGGGGACGACTCCCATTAACCCCTGACTATACCGGGGATACGCTTATCACAATGCCTTTCTGGTCTGTGCTGAAGCAGGGCATTCTGGCAGCCAAGTGGCTTGACCTTTATTAGTGAGCCTGGTTACCCCCTCTCGGAACCACAGACTTAGAAATCGCCAGCTCATATACAGTGCATAAAATATATTTATATATATACCCTTATACACCATTTTAATAAAAAATATCACAAAATTTTTCTAAGTCCCTCGGGAAGAGTGAAAGACGCGCACGTTCATTTTCAGAGCTCCTAGACCTTCCTATAAGAAGTTAGCCAAAAAGTAGCTTCGAAAAACGCTTAGGTTAAGTTTCAGAGTTGCTTCTAATGTACCAAAGCTGGACTTAGACATAATTTCACTCACAACATTATGGCTGGTTGGAGACAGTCCGAACCACAAGTACCGGGTCCATGGTTCTGGCCGTATACTGGGGGGACGGGGACGACTCCCATTAACCCCTGACTATACCGGAGATACGCTTATCACAATGCCTTTCTGGTCTGTGCTGAAGCAGGGCATTCTGGCAGCCAAGTGGCTTGACCTTTATTAGTGAGCCTGGTTACCCCCTCTCGGAACCACAGACTTAGAAATCGCCAGCTCATATACAGTGCATAAAATATATTTATATATATACCCTTATACACCATTTTAATAAAAAATATCACAAAATTCTTCTAAGTCTCTCGGGAAGAGTGAAAGACGCGCACGTTCATTTTCAGAGCTCCTAGACCTTCCTATAAGTAGTTAGCCAAAAAGTAGCTTCGAAAAACGCTTAGGTTAAGTTTCAGAGTTGCTTCTAATGTACCAAAGCTGGACTTAGACATAATTTCACTCTCACAACATTATGGCTGGTTGGAGACAGTCCGAACCACAAGTACCGGGTCCATGGTTCTGGCCGTATACTGGGGGGACGGGGACGACTCCCATTAACCCCTGACTATACCGGGGATACGCTTATCACAATGCCTTTCTGGTCTGTGCTGAAGCAGGGCATTCTGGCAGCCAAGTGGCTTGACCTTTATTAGTGAGCCTGGTTACCCCCTCTCGGAACCACAGACTTAGAAATCGCCAGCTCATATACAGTGCATAAAATATATTTATATATATACCCTTATACACCATTTTAATAAAAAATATCACAAAATTCTTCTAAGTCCCTCGGGAAGAGTGAAAGACGCGCACGTTCATTTTAAGAGCTCCTAGACCTTCCTATAAGAAGTTAGCCAAAAAGTAGCTTCGAAAAACGCTTAGGTTAAGTTTCAGAGTTGCTTCTAATGTACCAAAGCTGGACTTAGACATAATTTCACTCTCACAACATTATGGCTGGTTGGAGACAGTCCGAACCACAAGTACCGGGTCCATGGTTCTGGCCGTATACTGGGGGGACGGGGACGACTCCCATTAACCCCTGACTATACCGGGGATACGCTTATCACAATGACTTTCTGGTCTGTGCTGAAGCAGGGCATTCTGGCAGCCAAGTGGCTTGACCTTTATTAGTGAGCCTGGTTACCCCCTCTCGGAACCACAGACTTAGAAATCGCCAGCTCATATACAGTGCATAAAATATATTTATATATATACCCTTATACACCATTTTAATAAAAAATATCACAAAATTCTTCTAAGTCTCTCGGGAAGAGTGAGAGACGCGCACGTTCATTTTCAGAGCTCCTAGACCTTCCTATAAGAAGTTAGCCAAAAAGTAGCTTCGAAAAATGCTTAGGTTAAGTTTCAGAGTTGCTTCTAATGTACCAAAGCTGGACTTAGACATAATTTCACTCACAACATTATGGCTGGTTGGAGACAGTCCGAACCACAAGTACCGGGTCCATGGTTCTGGCCGTATACTGGGGGGACGGGGACGACTCCCATTAACCCCTGACTATACCGGAGATACGCTTATCACAATGCCTTTCTGGTCTGTGCTGAAGCAGGGCATTCTGGCAGCCAAGTGGCTTGACCTTTATTAGTGAGCCTGGTTACCCCCTCTCGGAACCACAGACTTAGAAATCGCCAGCTCATATACAGTGCATAAAATATATTTATATATATACCCTTATACACCATTTTAATAAAAAATATCACAAAATACTTCTAAGTCTCTCGGGAAGAGTGAAAGACGCGCACGTTCATTTTCAGAGCTCCTAGACCTTCCTATAAGAAGTTAGCCAAAAAGTAGCTTCGAAAAACGCTTAGGTTAAGTTTCAGAGTTGCTTCTAATGTACCAAAGCTGGACTTAGACATAATTTCACTCTCACAACATTATGGCTGGTTGGAGACAGTCCGAACCACAAGTACCGGGTCCATGGTTCTGGCCGTATACTGGGGGGACGGGGACGACTCCCATTAACCCCTGACTATACCGGGGATACGCTTATCACAATGCCTTTCTGGTCTGTGCTGAAGCAGGGCATTCTGGCAGCCAAGTGGCTTGACCTTTATTAGTGAGCCTGGTTACCCCCTCTCGGAACCACAGACTTAGAAATCGCCAGCTCATATACAGTGCATAAAATATATTTATATATATACCCTTATACACCATTTTAATAAAAAATATCACAAAATTCTTCTAAGTCTCTCGGGAAGAGTGAAAGACGCGCACGTTCATTTTCAGAGCTCCTAGACCTTCCTATAAGAAGTTAGCCAAAAAGTAGCTTCGAAAAACGCTTAGGTTAAGTTTCAGAGTTGCTTCTAATGTACCAAAGCTGGACTTAGACATAATTTCACTCTCACAACATTATGGCTGGTTGGAGACAGTCCGAACCACAAGTACCGGGTCCATGGTTCTGGCCGTATACTGGGGGGACGGGGACGACTCCCATTAACCCCTGACTATACCGGGGATACGCTTATCACAATGACTTTCTGGTCTGTGCTGAAGCAGGGCATTCTGGCAGCCAAGTGGCTTGACCTTTATTAGTGAGCCTGGTTACCCCCTCTCGGAACCACAGACTTAGAAATCGCCAGCTCATATACAGTGCATAAAATATATTTATATATATACCCTTATACACCATTTTAATAAAAAATATCACAAAATTCTTCTAAGTCCCTCGGGAAGAGTGAAAGACGCGCACGTTCATTTTCAGAGCTCCTAGACCTTCCTATAAGAAGTTAGCCAAAAAGTAGCTTCGAAAAACGCTTAGGTTAAGTTTCAGAGTTGCTTCTAATGTACCAAAGCTGGACTTAGACATAATTTCACTCTCACAACATTATGGCTGGTTGGAGACAGTCCGAACCACAAGTACCGGGTCCATGGTTCTGGCCGTATACTGGGGGGACGGGGACGACTCCCATTAACCCCTGACTATACCGGGGATACGCTTATCACAATGCCTTTCTGGTCTGTGCTGAAGCAGGGCATTCTGGCAGGCAAGTGGCTTGACCTTTATTAGTGAGCCTGGTTACCCCCTCTCGGAACCACAGACTTAGAAATCGCCAGCTCATATACAGTACAGTGCATAAAATATATTTATATATATACCCTTATACACCATTTTAATAAAAAATATCACAAAATTCTTCTAAGTCCCTCGGGAAGAGTGAAAGACGCGCACGTTCATTTTCAGAGCTCCTAGAACTTCCTATAAGTAGTTAGCCAAAAAGTAGCTTCGAAAAACGCTTAGGTTAAGTTTCAGAGTTGCTTCTAATGTACCAAAGCTGGACTTAGACATAATTTCACTCTCACAACATTATGGCTGGTTGGAGACAGTCCGAACCACAAGTACCGGGTCCATGGTTCTGGCCGTATACTGGGGGGACGGGGACGACTCCCATTAACCCCTGACTATACCGGGGATACGCTTATCACAATGCCTTTCTGGTCTGTGCTGAAGCAGGGCATTCTGGCAGCCAAGTGGCTTGACCTTTATTAGTGAGCCTGGTTACCCCCTCTCGGAACCACAGACTTAGAAATCGCCAGCTCATATACAGTGCATAAAATATATTTATATATATACCCTTATACACCATTTTAATAAAAAATATCACAAAATTCTTCTAAGTCTCTCGAGAAGAGTGAAAGACGCGCACGTTCATTTTCAGAGCTCCTAGACCTTCCTATAAGAAGTTAGCCAAAAAGTAGCTTCGAAAAACGCTTAGGTTAAGTTTCAGAGTTGCTTCTAATGTACCAAAGCTGGACTTAGACATAATTTCACTCTCACAACATTATGGCTGGTTGGAGACAGTCCGAACCACAAGTACCGGGTCCATGGTTCTGGCCGTATACTGGGGGGACGGGGACGACTCCCATTAACCCCTGACTATACCGGGGATACGCTTATCACAATGCCTTTCTGGTCTGTGCTGAAGCAGGGCATTCTGGCAGGCAAGTGGCTTGACCTTTATTAGTGAGCCTGGTTACCCCCTCTCGGAACCACAGACTTAGAAATCGCCAGCTCATATACAGTGCATAAAATATATTTATATATATACCCTTATACACCATTTTAATAAAAAATATCACAAAATTCTTCTAAGTCCCTCGGGAAGAGTGAAAGACGCGCACGTTCATTTTCAGAGCTCCTAGACCTTCCTATAAGTAGTTAGCCAAAAAGTAGCTTCGAAAAACGCTTAGGTTAAGTTTCAGAGTTGCTTCTAATGTACCAAAGCTGGACTTAGACATAATTTCACTCTCACAACATTATGGCTGGTTGGAGACAGTCCGAACCACAAGTACCGGGTCCATGGTTCTGGCCGTATACTGGGGGGACGGGGACGACTCCCATTAACCCCTGACTATACCGGGGATACGCTTATCACAATGCCTTTCTGGTCTGTGCTGAAGCAGGGCATTCTGGCAGCCAAGTGGCTTGACCTTTATTAGTGAGCCTGGTTACCCCCTCTCGGAACCACAGACTTAGAAATCGCCAGCTCATATACAGTGCATAAAATATATTTATATATATATACCCTTATACACCATTTTAATAAAAAATATCACAAAATTCTTCTAAGTCTCTCGGGAAGAGTGAAAGACGCGCACGTTGATTTTCAGAGCTCCTAGACCTTCCTATAAGAAGTTAGCCAAAAAGTAGCTTCGAAAAACGCTTAGGTTAAGTTTCAGAGTTGCTTCTAATGTACCAAAGCTGGACTTAGACATAATTTCACTCTCACAACATTATGGCTGGTTGGAGACAGTCCGAACCACAAGTACCGGGTCCATGGTTCTGGCCGTATACTGGGGGGACGGGGACGACTCCCATTAACCCCTGACTATACCGGGGATACGCTTATCACAATGCCTTTCTGGTCTGTGCTGAAGCAGGGCATTCTGGCAGCCAAGTGGCTTGACCTTTATTAGTGAGCCTGGTTACCCCCTCTCGGAACCACAGACTTAGAAATCGCCAGCTCATATACAGTGCATAAAATATATTTATATATATACCCTTATACACCATTTTAATAAAAAATATCACAAAATTCTTCTAAGTCCCTCGGGAAGAGTGAAAGACGCGCACGTTCATTTTCAGAGCTCCTAGACCTTCCTATAAGAAGTTAGCCAAAAAGTAGCTTCGAAAAACGCTTAGGTTAAGTTTCAGAGTTGCTTCTAATGTACCAAAGCTGGACTTAGACATAATTTCACTCTCACAACATTATGGCTGGTTGGAGACAGTCCGAACCACAAGTACCGGGTCCATGGTTCTGGCCGTATACTGGGGGGACGGGGACAACTCCCATTAACCCCTGACTATACCGGGGATACGCTTATCACAATGCCTTTCTGGTCTGTGCTGAAGCAGGGCATTCTGGCAGCCAAGTGGCTTGACCTTTATTAGTGAGCCTGGTTACCCCCTCTCGGAACCACAGACTTAGAAATCGCCAGCTCATATACAGTGCATAAAATATATTTATATATATACCCTTATACACCATTTTAATAAAAAATATCACAAAATTCTTCTAAGTCCCTCGGGAAGAGTGAAAGACGCGCACGTTCATTTTAAGAGCTCCTAGACCTTCCTATAAGAAGTTAGCCAAAAAGTAGCTTCGAAAAACGCTTAGGTTAAGTTTCAGAGTTGCTTCTAATGTACCAAAGCTGGACTTAGACATAATTTCACTCTCACAACATTATGGCTGGTTGGAGACAGTCCGAACCACAAGTACCGGGTCCATGGTTCTGGCCGTATACTGGGGGGACGGGGACGACTCCCATTAACCCCTGACTATACCGGGGATACGCTTATCACAATGCCTTTCTGGTCTGTGCTGAAGCAGGGCATTCTGGCAGGCAAGTGGCTTGACCTTTATTAGTGAGCCTGGTTACCCCCTCTCGGAACCACAGACTTAGAAATCGCCAGCTCATATACAGTGCATAAAATATATTTATATATATACCCTTATACACCATTTTAATAAAAAATATCACAAAATTCTTCTAAGTCTCTCGAGAAGAGTGAAAGACGCGCACGTTCATTTTCAGAGCTCCTAGACCTTCCTATAAGAAGTTAGCCAAAAAGTAGCTTCGAAAAACGCTTAGGTTAAGTTTCAGAGTTGCTTCTAATGTACCAAAGCTGGACTTAGACATAATTTCACTCTCACAACATTATGGCTGGTTGGAGACAGTCCGAACCACAAGTACCGGGTCCATGGTTCTGGCCGTATACTGGGGGGACGGGGACGACTCCCATTAACCCCTGACTATACCGGAGATACGCTTATCACAATGCCTTTCTGGTCTGTGCTGAAGCAGGGCATTCTGGCAGCCAAGTGGCTTGACCTTTATTAGTGAGCCTGGTTACCCCCTCTCGGAACCACAGACTTAGAAATCGCCAGCTCATATACAGTGCATAAAATATATTTATATATATACCCTTATACACCATTTTAATAAAAAATATCACAAAATACTTCTAAGTCTCTCGGGAAGAGTGAAAGACGCGCACGTTCATTTTCAGAGCTCCTAGACCTTCCTATAAGAAGTTAGCCAAAAAGTAGCTTCGAAAAACGCTTAGGTTAAGTTTCAGAGTTGCTTCTAATGTACCAAAGCTGGACTTAGACATAATTTCACTCTCACAACATTATGGCTGGTTGGAGACAGTCCGAACCACAAGTACCGGGTCCATGGTTCTGGCCGTATACTGGGGGGACGGGGACGACTCCCATTAACCCCTGACTATACCGGGGATACGCTTATCACAATGCCTTTCTGGTCTGTGCTGAAGCAGGGCATTCTGGCAGCCAAGTGGCTTGACCTTTATTAGTGAGCCTGGTTACCCCCTCTCGGAACCACAGACTTAGAAATCGCCAGCTCATATACAGTGCATAAAATATATTTATATATATACCCTTATACACCATTTTAATAAAAAATATCACAAAATTCTTCTAAGTCTCTCGGGAAGAGTGAAAGACGCGCACGTTCATTTTCAGAGCTCCTAGACCTTCCTATAAGAAGTTAGCCAAAAAGTAGCTTCGAAAAACGCTTAGGTTAAGTTTCAGAGTTGCTTCTAATGTACCAAAGCTGGACTTAGACATAATTTCACTCTCACAACATTATGGCTGGTTGGAGACAGTCCGAACCACAAGTACCGGGTCCATGGTTCTGGCCGTATACTGGGGGGACGGGGACGACTCCCATTAACCCCTGACTATACCGGGGATACGCTTATCACAATGACTTTCTGGTCTGTGCTGAAGCAGGGCATTCTGGCAGCCAAGTGGCTTGACCTTTATTAGTGAGCCTGGTTACCCCCTCTCGGAACCACAGACTTAGAAATCGCCAGCTCATATACAGTGCATAAAATATATTTATATATATACCCTTATACACCATTTTAATAAAAAATATCACAAAATTCTTCTAAGTCCCTCGGGAAGAGTGAAAGACGCGCACGTTCATTTTCAGAGCTCCTAGACCTTCCTATAAGAAGTTAGCCAAAAAGTAGCTTCGAAAAACGCTTAGGTTAAGTTTCAGAGTTGCTTCTAATGTACCAAAGCTGGACTTAGACATAATTTCACTCTCACAACATTATGGCTGGTTGGAGACAGTCCGAACCACAAGTACCGGGTCCATGGTTCTGGCCGTATACTGGGGGGACGGGGACGACTCCCATTAACCCCTGACTATACCGGGGATACGCTTATCACAATGCCTTTCTGGTCTGTGCTGAAGCAGGGCATTCTGGCAGGCAAGTGGCTTGACCTTTATTAGTGAGCCTGGTTACCCCCTCTCGGAACCACAGACTTAGAAATCGCCAGCTCATATACAGTACAGTGCATAAAATATATTTATATATATACCCTTATACACCATTTTAATAAAAAATATCACAAAATTCTTCTAAGTCCCTCGGGAAGAGTGAAAGACGCGCACGTTCATTTTCAGAGCTCCTAGAACTTCCTATAAGTAGTTAGCCAAAAAGTAGCTTCGAAAAACGCTTAGGTTAAGTTTCAGAGTTGCTTCTAATGTACCAAAGCTGGACTTAGACATAATTTCACTCTCACAACATTATGGCTGGTTGGAGACAGTCCGAACCACAAGTACCGGGTCCATGGTTCTGGCCGTATACTGGGGGGACGGGGACGACTCCCATTAACCCCTGACTATACCGGGGATACGCTTATCACAATGCCTTTCTGGTCTGTGCTGAAGCAGGGCATTCTGGCAGCCAAGTGGCTTGACCTTTATTAGTGAGCCTGGTTACCCCCTCTCGGAACCACAGACTTAGAAATCGCCAGCTCATATACAGTGCATAAAATATATTTATATATATACCCTTATACACCATTTTAATAAAAAATATCACAAAATTCTTCTAAGTCTCTCGAGAAGAGTGAAAGACGCGCACGTTCATTTTCAGAGCTCCTAGACCTTCCTATAAGAAGTTAGCCAAAAAGTAGCTTCGAAAAACGCTTAGGTTAAGTTTCAGAGTTGCTTCTAATGTACCAAAGCTGGACTTAGACATAATTTCACTCTCACAACATTATGGCTGGTTGGAGACAGTCCGAACCACAAGTACCGGGTCCATGGTTCTGGCCGTATACTGGGGGGACGGGGACGACTCCCATTAACCCCTGACTATACCGGGGATACGCTTATCACAATGCCTTTCTGGTCTGTGCTGAAGCAGGGCATTCTGGCAGGCAAGTGGCTTGACCTTTATTAGTGAGCCTGGTTACCCCCTCTCGGAACCACAGACTTAGAAATCGCCAGCTCATATACAGTGCATAAAATATATTTATATATATACCCTTATACACCATTTTAATAAAAAATATCACAAAATTCTTCTAAGTCCCTCGGGAAGAGTGAAAGACGCGCACGTTCATTTTCAGAGCTCCTAGACCTTCCTATAAGTAGTTAGCCAAAAAGTAGCTTCGAAAAACGCTTAGGTTAAGTTTCAGAGTTGCTTCTAATGTACCAAAGCTGGACTTAGACATAATTTCACTCTCACAACATTATGGCTGGTTGGAGACAGTCCGAACCACAAGTACCGGGTCCATGGTTCTGGCCGTATACTGGGGGGACGGGGACGACTCCCATTAACCCCTGACTATACCGGGGATACGCTTATCACAATGCCTTTCTGGTCTGTGCTGAAGCAGGGCATTCTGGCAGCCAAGTGGCTTGACCTTTATTAGTGAGCCTGGTTACCCCCTCTCGGAACCACAGACTTAGAAATCGCCAGCTCATATACAGTGCATAAAATATATTTATATATATATACCCTTATACACCATTTTAATAAAAAATATCACAAAATTCTTCTAAGTCTCTCGGGAAGAGTGAAAGACGCGCACGTTGATTTTCAGAGCTCCTAGACCTTCCTATAAGAAGTTAGCCAAAAAGTAGCTTCGAAAAACGCTTAGGTTAAGTTTCAGAGTTGCTTCTAATGTACCAAAGCTGGACTTAGACATAATTTCACTCTCACAACATTATGGCTGGTTGGAGACAGTCCGAACCACAAGTACCGGGTCCATGGTTCTGGCCGTATACTGGGGGGACGGGGACGACTCCCATTAACCCCTGACTATACCGGGGATACGCTTATCACAATGCCTTTCTGGTCTGTGCTGAAGCAGGGCATTCTGGCAGCCAAGTGGCTTGACCTTTATTAGTGAGCCTGGTTACCCCCTCTCGGAACCACAGACTTAGAAATCGCCAGCTCATATACAGTGCATAAAATATATTTATATATATACCCTTATACACCATTTTAATAAAAAATATCACAAAATTCTTCTAAGTCCCTCGGGAAGAGTGAAAGACGCGCACGTTCATTTTCAGAGCTCCTAGACCTTCCTATAAGAAGTTAGCCAAAAAGTAGCTTCGAAAAACGCTTAGGTTAAGTTTCAGAGTTGCTTCTAATGTACCAAAGCTGGACTTAGACATAATTTCACTCTCACAACATTATGGCTGGTTGGAGACAGTCCGAACCACAAGTACCGGGTCCATGGTTCTGGCCGTATACTGGGGGGACGGGGACAACTCCCATTAACCCCTGACTATACCGGGGATACGCTTATCACAATGCCTTTCTGGTCTGTGCTGAAGCAGGGCATTCTGGCAGCCAAGTGGCTTGACCTTTATTAGTGAGCCTGGTTACCCCCTCTCGGAACCACAGACTTAGAAATCGCCAGCTCATATACAGTGCATAAAATATATTTATATATATACCCTTATACACCATTTTAATAAAAAATATCACAAAATTCTTCTAAGTCCCTCGGGAAGAGTGAAAGACGCGCACGTTCATTTTAAGAGCTCCTAGACCTTCCTATAAGAAGTTAGCCAAAAAGTAGCTTCGAAAAACGCTTAGGTTAAGTTTCAGAGTTGCTTCTAATGTACCAAAGCTGGACTTAGACATAATTTCACTCTCACAACATTATGGCTGGTTGGAGACAGTCCGAACCACAAGTACCGGGTCCATGGTTCTGGCCGTATACTGGGGGGACGGGGACGACTCCCATTAACCCCTGACTATACCGGGGATACGCTTATCACAATGCCTTTCTGGTCTGTGCTGAAGCAGGGCATTCTGGCAGGCAAGTGGCTTGACCTTTATTAGTGAGCCTGGTTACCCCCTCTCGGAACCACAGACTTAGAAATCGCCAGCTCATATACAGTGCATAAAATATATTTATATATATACCCTTATACACCATTTTAATTAAAAATATCACAAAATTCTTCTAAGTCCCTCGGGAAGAGTGAAAGACGCGCACGTTCATTTTCAGAGCTCCTAGACCTTCCTATAAGTAGTTAGCCAAAAAGTAGCTTCGAAAAACGCTTAGGTTAAGTTTCAGAGTTGCTTCTAATGTACCAAAGCTGGACTTAGACATAATTTCACTCTCACAACATTATGGCTGGTTGGAGACAGTCCGAACCACAAGTACCGGGTCCATGGTTCTGGCCGTATACTGGGGGGACGGGGACGACTCCCATTAACCCCTGACTATACCGGGGATACGCTTATCACAATGCCTTTCTGGTCTGTGCTGAAGCAGGGCATTCTGGCAGCCAAGTGGCTTGACCTTTATTAGTGAGCCTGGTTACCCCCTCTCGGAACCACAGACTTAGAAATCGCCAGCTCATATACAGTGCATAAAATATATTTATATATATACCCTTATACACCATTTTAATAAAAAATATCACAAAATTCTTCTAAGTCCCTCGGGAAGAGTGAAAGACGCGCACGTTCATTTTCAGTGCTCCTAGACCTTCCTATAAGAAGTTAGCCAAAAAGTAGCTTCGAAAAACGCTTAGGTTAAGTTTCAGAGTTGCTTCTAATGTACCAAAGCTGGACTTAGACATAATTTCACTCTCACAACATTATGGCTGGTTGGAGACAGTCCGAACCACAAGTACCGGGTCCATGGTTCTGGCCGTATACTGGGGGGACGGGGACGACTCCCATTAACCCCTGACTATACCGGGGATACGCTTATCACAATGCCTTTCTGGTCTGTGCTGAAGCAGGGCATTCTGGCAGCCAAGTGGCTTGACCTTTATTAGTGAGCCTGGTTACCCCCTCTCGGAACCACAGACTTAGAAATCGCCAGCTCATATACAGTGCATAAAATATATTTATATATATATACCCTTATACACCATTTTAATAAAA
Organism: Ascaphus truei; assembly: GCF_040206685.1. Classification (NCBI taxonomy): domain Eukaryota; kingdom Metazoa; phylum Chordata; class Amphibia; order Anura; family Ascaphidae; genus Ascaphus; species Ascaphus truei. Next base: position 179,231 of record NW_027454112.1, on the reverse strand, counting down.
AATATCACAAAATTCTTCTAAGTCCCTCGGGAAGAGTGAAAGACGCGCACGTTCATTTTCAGAGCTCCTAGACCTTCCTATAAGAAGTTAGCCAAAAAGTAGCTTCGAAAAACGCTTAGGTTAAGTTTCAGAGTTGCTTCTAATGTACCAAAGCTGGACTTAGACATAATTTCACTCTCACAACATTATGGCTGGTTGGAGACAGTCCGAACCACAAGTACCGGGTCCATGGTTCTGGCCGTATACTGGGGGGACGGGGACGACTCCCATTAACCCCTGACTATACCGGGGATACGCTTATCACAATGCCTTTCTGGTCTGTGCTGAAGCAGGGCATTCTGGCAGCCAAGTGGCTTGACCTTTATTAGTGAGCCTGGTTACCCCCTCTCGGAACCACAGACTTAGAAATCGCCAGCTCATATACAGTGCATAAAATATATTTATATATATACCCTTATACACCATTTTAATAAAAAATATCACAAAATTCTTCTAAGTCCCTCGGGAAGAGTGAAAGACGCGCACGTTCATTTTCAGAGCTCCTAGACCTTCCTATAAGAAGTTAGCCAAAAAGTAGCTTCGAAAAACGCTTAGGTTAAGTTTCAGAGTTGCTTCTAATGTACCAAAGCTGGACTTAGACATAATTTCACTCTCACAACATTATGGCTGGTTGGAGACAGTCCGAACCACAAGTACCGGGTCCATGGTTCTGGCCGTATACTGGGGGGACGGGGACGACTCCCATTAACCCCTGACTATACCGGGGATACGCTTATCACAATGACTTTCTGGTCTGTGCTGAAGCAGGGCATTCTGGCAGCCAAGTGGCTTGACCTTTATTAGTGAGCCTGGTTACCCCCTCTCGGAACCACAGACTTAGAAATCGCCAGCTCATATACAGTGCATAAAATATATTTATATATATACCCTTATACACCATTTTAATAAAAAATATCACAAAATTCTTCTAAGTCCCTCGGGAAGAGTGAAAGACGCGCACGTTCATTTTCAGAGCTCCTAGACCTTCCTATAAGAAGTTAGCCAAAAAGTAGCTTCGAAAAACGCTTAGGTTAAGTTTCAGAGTTGCTTCTAATGTACCAAAGCTGGACTTAGACATAATTTCACTCTCACAACATTATGGCTGGTTGGAGACAGTCCGAACCACAAGTACCGGGTCCATGGTTCTGGCCGTATACTGGGGGGACGGGGACGACTCCCATTAACCCCTGACTATACCGGGGATACGCTTATCACAATGACTTTCTGGTCTGTGCTGAAGCAGGGCATTCTGGCAGCCAAGTGGCTTGACCTTTATTAGTGAGCCTGGTTACCCCCTCTCGGAACCACAGACTTAGAAATCGCCAGCTCATATACAGTGCATAAAATATATTTATATATATACCCTTATACACCATTTTAATAAAAAATATCACAAAATTATTCTAAGTCCCTCGGGAAGAGTGAAAGACGCGCACGTTCATTTTCAGAGCTCCTAGACCTTCCTATAAGAAGTTAGCCAAAAAGTAGCTTCGAAAAACGCTTAGGTTAAGTTTCAGAGTTGCTTCTAATGTACCAAAGCTGGACTTAGACATAATTTCACTCTCACAACATTATGGCTGGTTGGAGACAGTCCGAACCACAAGTACCGGGTCCATGGTTCTGGCCGTATACTGGGGGGACGGGGACGACTCCCATTAACCCCTGACTATACCGGGGATACGCTTATCACAATGCCTTTCTGGTCTGTGCTGAAGCAGGGCATTCTGGCAGGCAAGTGGCTTGACATTTATTAGTGAGCCTGGTTACCCCCTCTCGGAACCACAGACTTAGAAATCGCCAGCTCATATACAGTACAGTGCATAAAATATATTTATATATATACCCTTATACACCATTTTAATAAAAAATATCACAAAATTCTTCTAAGTCCCTCGGGAAGAGTGAAAGACGCGCACGTTCATTTTCAGAGCTCCTAGACCTTCCTATAAGTAGTTAGCCAAAAAGTAGCTTCGAAAAACGCTTAGGTTAAGTTTCAGAGTTGCTTCTAATGTACCAAAGCTGGACTTAGACATAATTTCACTCTCACAACATTATGGCTGGTTGGAGACAGTCCGAACCACAAGTACCGGGTCCATGGTTCTGGCCGTATACTGGGGGGACGGGGACGACTCCCATTAACCCCTGACTATACCGGGGATACGCTTATCACAATGCCTTTCTGGTCTGTGCTGAAGCAGGGCATTCTGGCAGCCAAGTGGCTTGACCTTTATTAGTGAGCCTGGTTACCCCCTCTCGGAACCACAGACTTAGAAATCGCCAGCTCATATACAGTGCATAAAATATATTTATATATATACCCTTATACACCATTTTAATAAAAAATATCACAAAATTTTTCTAAGTCCCTCGGGAAGAGTGAAAGACGCGCACGTTCATTTTCAGAGCTCCTAGACCTTCCTATAAGAAGTTAGCCAAAAAGTAGCTTCGAAAAACGCTTAGGTTAAGTTTCAGAGTTGCTTCTAATGTACCAAAGCTGGACTTAGACATAATTTCACTCACAACATTATGGCTGGTTGGAGACAGTCCGAACCACAAGTACCGGGTCCATGGTTCTGGCCGTATACTGGGGGGACGGGGACGACTCCCATTAACCCCTGACTATACCGGAGATACGCTTATCACAATGCCTTTCTGGTCTGTGCTGAAGCAGGGCATTCTGGCAGCCAAGTGGCTTGACCTTTATTAGTGAGCCTGGTTACCCCCTCTCGGAACCACAGACTTAGAAATCGCCAGCTCATATACAGTGCATAAAATATATTTATATATATACCCTTATACACCATTTTAATAAAAAATATCACAAAATTCTTCTAAGTCCCTCGGGAAGAGTGAAAGACGCGCACGTTCATTTTCAGAGCTCCTAGACCTTCCTATAAGTAGTTAGCCAAAAAGTAGCTTCGAAAAACGCTTAGGTTAAGTTTCAGAGTTGCTTCTAATGTACCAAAGCTGGACTTAGACATAATTTCACTCTCACAACATTATGGCTGGTTGGAGACAGTCCGAACCACAAGTACCGGGTCCATGGTTCTGGCCGTATACTGGGGGGACGGGGACGACTCCCATTAACCCCTGACTATACCGGGGATACGCTTATCACAATGCCTTTCTGGTCTGTGCTGAAGCAGGGCATTCTGGCAGCCAAGTGGCTTGACCTTTATTAGTGAGCCTGGTTACCCCCTCTCGGAACCACAGACTTAGAAATCGCCAGCTCATATACAGTGCATAAAATATATTTATATATATATACCCTTATACACCATTTTAATAAAAAATATCACAAAATTCTTCTAAGTCTCTCGGGAAGAGTGAAAGACGCGCACGTTGATTTTCAGAGCTCCTAGACCTTCCTATAAGAAGTTAGCCAAAAAGTAGCTTCGAAAAACGCTTAGGTTAAGTTTCAGAGTTGCTTCTAATGTACCAAAGCTGGACTTAGACATAATTTCACTCTCACAACATTATGGCTGGTTGGAGACAGTCCGAACCACAAGTACCGGGTCCATGGTTCTGGCCGTATACTGGGGGGACGGGGACGACTCCCATTAACCCCTGACTATACCGGGGATACGCTTATCACAATGCCTTTCTGGTCTGTGCTGAAGCAGGGCATTCTGGCAGCCAAGTGGCTTGACCTTTATTAGTGAGCCTGGTTACCCCCTCTCGGAACCACAGACTTAGAAATCGCCAGCTCATATACAGTGCATAAAATATATTTATATATATACCCTTATACACCATTTTAATAAAAAATATCACAAAATTCTTCTAAGTCCCTCGGGAAGAGTGAAAGACGCGCACGTTCATTTTCAGAGCTCCTAGACCTTCCTATAAGAAGTTAGCCAAAAAGTAGCTTCGAAAAACGCTTAGGTTAAGTTTCAGAGTTGCTTCTAATGTACCAAAGCTGGACTTAGACATAATTTCACTCTCACAACATTATGGCTGGTTGGAGACAGTCCGAACCACAAGTACCGGGTCCATGGTTCTGGCCGTATACTGGGGGGACGGGGACGACTCCCATTAACCCCTGACTATACCGGGGATACGCTTATCACAATGCCTTTCTGGTCTGTGCTGAAGCAGGGCATTCTGGCAGCCAAGTGGCTTGACCTTTATTAGTGAGCCTGGTTACCCCCTCTCGGAACCACAGACTTAGAAATCGCCAGCTCATATACAGTGCATAAAATATATTTATATATATACCCTTATACACCATTTTAATAAAAAATATCACAAAATTCTTCTAAGTCCCTCGGGAAGAGTGAAAGACGCGCACGTTCATTTTAAGAGCTCCTAGACCTTCCTATAAGAAGTTAGCCAAAAAGTAGCTTCGAAAAACGCTTAGGTTAAGTTTCAGAGTTGCTTCTAATGTACCAAAGCTGGACTTAGACATAATTTCACTCTCACAACATTATGGCTGGTTGGAGACAGTCCGAACCACAAGTACCGGGTCCATGGTTCTGGCCGTATACTGGGGGGACGGGGACGACTCCCATTAACCCCTGACTATACCGGGGATACGCTTATCACAATGCCTTTCTGGTCTGTGCTGAAGCAGGGCATTCTGGCAGCCAAGTGGCTTGACCTTTATTAGTGAGCCTGGTTACCCCCTCTCGGAACCACAGACTTAGAAATCGCCAGCTCATATACAGTGCATAAAATATATTTATATATATACCCTTATACACCATTTTAATAAAAAATATCACAAAATTCTTCTAAGTCCCTCGGGAAGAGTGAAAGACGCGCACGTTCATTTTCAGAGCTCCTAGACCTTCCTATAAGAAGTTAGCCAAAAAGTAGCTTCGAAAAACGCTTAGGTTAAGTTTCAGAGTTGCTTCTAATGTACCAAAGCTGGACTTAGACATAATTTCACTCTCACAACATTATGGCTGGTTGGAGACAGTCCGAACCACAAGTACCGGGTCCATGGTTCTGGCCGTATACTGGGGGGACGGGGACGACTCCCATTAACCCCTGACTATACCGGGGATACGCTTATCACAATGCCTTTCTGGTCTGTGCTGAAGCAGGGCATTCTGGCAGCCAAGTGGCTTGACCTTTATTAGTGAGCCTGGTTACCCCCTCTCGGAACCACAGACTTAGAAATCGCCAGCTCATATACAGTGCATAAAATATATTTATATATATACCCTTATACACCATTTTAATAAAAAATATCACAAAATTCTTCTAAGTCCCTCGGGAAGAGTGAAAGACGCGCACGTTCATTTTAAGAGCTCCTAGACCTTCCTATAAGAAGTTAGCCAAAAAGTAGCTTCGAAAAACGCTTAGGTTAAGTTTCAGAGTTGCTTCTAATGTACCAAAGCTGGACTTAGACATAATTTCACTCTCACAACATTATGGCTGGTTGGAGACAGTCCGAACCACAAGTACCGGGTCCATGGTTCTGGCCGTATACTGGGGGGACGGGGACGACTCCCATTAACCCCTGACTATACCGGGGATACGCTTATCACAATGCCTTTCTGGTCTGTGCTGAAGCAGGGCATTCTGGCAGGCAAGTGGCTTGACCTTTATTAGTGAGCCTGGTTACCCCCTCTCGGAACCACAGACTTAGAAATCGCCAGCTCATATACAGTGCATAAAATATATTTATATATATACCCTTATACACCATTTTAATAAAAAATATCACAAAATTCTTCTAAGTCCCTCGGGAAGAGTGAAAGACGCGCACGTTCATTTTCAGAGCTCCTAGACCTTCCTATAAGTAGTTAGCCAAAAAGTAGCTTCGAAAAACGCTTAGGTTAAGTTTCAGAGTTGCTTCTAATGTACCAAAGCTGGACTTAGACATAATTTCACTCTCACAACATTATGGCTGGTTGGAGACAGTCCGAACCACAAGTACCGGGTCCATGGTTCTGGCCGTATACTGGGGGGACGGGGACGACTCCCATTAACCCCTGACTATACCGGGGATACGCTTATCACAATGCCTTTCTGGTCTGTGCTGAAGCAGGGCATTCTGGCAGCCAAGTGGCTTGACCTTTATTAGTGAGCCTGGTTACCCCCTCTCGGAACCACAGACTTAGAAATCGCCAGCTCATATACAGTGCATAAAATATATTTATATATATATACCCTTATACACCATTTTAATAAAAAATATCACAAAATTCTTCTAAGTCTCTCGGGAAGAGTGAAAGACGCGCACGTTGATTTTCAGAGCTCCTAGACCTTCCTATAAGAAGTTAGCCAAAAAGTAGCTTCGAAAAACGCTTAGGTTAAGTTTCAGAGTTGCTTCTAATGTACCAAAGCTGGACTTAGACATAATTTCACTCTCACAACATTATGGCTGGTTGGAGACAGTCCGAACCACAAGTACCGGGTCCATGGTTCTGGCCGTATACTGGGGGGACGGGGACGACTCCCATTAACCCCTGACTATACCGGGGATACGCTTATCACAATGCCTTTCTGGTCTGTGCTGAAGCAGGGCATTCTGGCAGCCAAGTGGCTTGACCTTTATTAGTGAGCCTGGTTACCCCCTCTCGGAACCACAGACTTAGAAATCGCCAGCTCATATACAGTGCATAAAATATATTTATATATATACCCTTATACACCATTTTAATAAAAAATATCACAAAATTCTTCTAAGTCCCTCGGGAAGAGTGAAAGACGCGCACGTTCATTTTCAGAGCTCCTAGACCTTCCTATAAGAAGTTAGCCAAAAAGTAGCTTCGAAAAACGCTTAGGTTAAGTTTCAGAGTTGCTTCTAATGTACCAAAGCTGGACTTAGACATAATTTCACTCTCACAACATTATGGCTGGTTGGAGACAGTCCGAACCACAAGTACCGGGTCCATGGTTCTGGCCGTATACTGGGGGGACGGGGACGACTCCCATTAACCCCTGACTATACCGGGGATACGCTTATCACAATGCCTTTCTGGTCTGTGCTGAAGCAGGGCATTCTGGCAGCCAAGTGGCTTGACCTTTATTAGTGAGCCTGGTTACCCCCTCTCGGAACCACAGACTTAGAAATCGCCAGCTCATATACAGTGCATAAAATATATTTATATATATACCCTTATACACCATTTTAATAAAAAATATCACAAAATTCTTCTAAGTCTCTCGGGAAGAGTGAAAGACGCGCACGTTCATTTTCAGAGCTCCTAGACCTTCCTATAAGAAGTTAGCCAAAAAGTAGCTTCGAAAAACGCTTAGGTTAAGTTTCAGAGTTGCTTCTAATGTACCAAAGCTGGACTTAGACATAATTTCACTCTCACAACATTATGGCTGGTTGGAGACAGTCCGAACCACAAGTACCGGGTCCATGGTTCTGGCCGTATACTGGGGGGACGGGGACGACTCCCATTAACCCCTGACTATACCGGGGATACGCTTATCACAATGACTTTCTGGTCTGTGCTGAAGCAGGGCATTCTGGCAGCCAAGTGGCTTGACCTTTATTAGTGAGCCTGGTTACCCCCTCTCGGAACCACAGACTTAGAAATCGCCAGCTCATATACAGTGCATAAAATATATTTATATATATACCCTTATACACCATTTTAATAAAAAATATCACAAAATTCTTCTAAGTCCCTCGGGAAGAGTGAAAGACGCGCACGTTCATTTTCAGAGCTCCTAGACCTTCCTATAAGAAGTTAGCCAAAAAGTAGCTTCGAAAAACGCTTAGGTTAAGTTTCAGAGTTGCTTCTAATGTACCAAAGCTGGACTTAGACATAATTTCACTCTCACAACATTATGGCTGGTTGGAGACAATCCGAACCACAAGTACCGGGTCCATGGTTCTGGCCGTATACTGGGGGGACGGGGACGACTCCCATTAACCCCTGACTATACCGGGGATACGCTTATCACAATGACTTTCTGGTCTGTGCTGAAGCAGGGCATTCTGGCAGCCAAGTGGCTTGACCTTTATTAGTGAGCCTGGTTACCCCCTCTCGGAACCACAGACTTAGAAATCGCCAGCTCATATACAGTGCATAAAATATATTTATATATATACCTATATACACCATTTTAATAAAAAATATCACAAAATTCTTCTAAGTCTCTCGAGAAGAGTGAAAGACGCGCACGTTCATTTTCAGAGCTCCTAGACCTTCCTATAAGAAGTTAGCCAAAAAGTAGCTTCGAAAAACGCTTAGGTTAAGTTTCAGAGTTGCTTCTAATGTACCAAAGCTGGACTTAGACATAATTTCACTCTCACAACATTATGGCTGGTTGGAGACAGTCCGAACCACAAGTACCGGGTCCATGGTTCTGGCCGTATACTGGGGGGACGGGGACGACTCCCATTAACCCCTGACTATACCGGGGATACGCTTATCACAATGCCTTTCTGGTCTGTGCTGAAGCAGGGCATTCTGGCAGCCAAGTGGCTTGACCTTTATTAGTGAGCCTGGTTACCCCCTCTCGGAACCACAGACTTAGAAATCGCCAGCTCATATACAGTGCATAAAATATATTTATATATATACCCTTATACACCATTTTAATAAAAAATATCACAAAATTCTTCTAAGTCTCTCGGGAAGAGTGAAAGACGCGCACGTTCATTTTCAGAGCTCCTAGACCTTCCTATAAGAAGTTAGCCAAAAAGTAGCTTCGAAAAACGCTTAGGTTAAGTTTCAGAGTTGCTTCTAATGTACCAAAGCTGGACTTAGACATAATTTCACTCTCACAACATTATGGCTGGTTGGAGACAGTCCGAACCACAAGTACCGGGTCCATGGTTCTGGCCGTATACTGGGGGGACGGGGACGACTCCCATTAACCCCTGACTATACCGGGGATACGCTTATCACAATGACTTTCTGGTCTGTGCTGAAGCAGGGCATTCTGGCAGCCAAGTGGCTTGACCTTTATTAGTGAGCCTGGTTACCCCCTCTCGGAACCACAGACTTAGAAATCGCCAGCTCATATACAGTGCATAAAATATATTTATATATATACCCTTATACACCATTTTAATAAAAAATATCACAAAATTCTTCTAAGTCTCTCGAGAAGAGTGAAAGACGCGCACGTTCATTTTCAGAGCTCCTAGACCTTCCTATAAGAAGTTAGCCAAAAAGTAGCTTCGAAAAACGCTTAGGTTAAGTTTCAGAGTTGCTTCTAATGTACCAAAGCTGGACTTAGACATAATTTCACTCTCACAACATTATGGCTGGTTGGAGACAGTCCGAACCACAAGTACCGGGTCCATGGTTCTGGCCGTATACTGGGGGGACGGGGACGACTCCCATTAACCCCTGACTATACCGGGGATACGCTTATCACAATGCCTTTCTGGTCTGTGCTGAAGCAGGGCATTCTGGCAGGCAAGTGGCTTGACATTTATTAGTGAGCCTGGTTACCCCCTCTCGGAACCACAGACTTAGAAATCGCCAGCTCATATACAGTACAGTGCATAAAATATATTTATATATATACCCTTATACACCATTTTAATAAAAAATATCACAAAATTCTTCTAAGTCCCTCGGGAAGAGTGAAAGACGCGCACGTTCATTTTCAGAGCTCCTAGACCTTCCTATAAGTAGTTAGCCAAAAAGTAGCTTCGAAAAACGCTTAGGTTAAGTTTCAGAGTTGCTTCTAATGTACCAAAGCTGGACTTAGACATAATTTCACTCTCACAACATTATGGCTGGTTGGAGACAGTCCGAACCACAAGTACCGGGTCCATGGTTCTGGCCGTATACTGGGGGGACGGGGACGACTCCCATTAACCCCTGACTATACCGGGGATACGCTTATCACAATGCCTTTCTGGTCTGTGCTGAAGCAGGGCATTCTGGCAGCCAAGTGGCTTGACCTTTATTAGTGAGCCTGGTTACCCCCTCTCGGAACCACAGACTTAGAAATCGCCAGCTCATATACAGTGCATAAAATATATTTATATATATACCCTTATACACCATTTTAATAAAAAATATCACAAAATTCTTCTAAGTCCCTCGGGAAGAGTGAAAGACGCGCACGTTCATTTTAAGAGCTCCTAGACCTTCCTATAAGAAGTTAGCCAAAAAGTAGCTTCGAAAAACGCTTAGGTTAAGTTTCAGAGTTGCTTCTAATGTACCAAAGCTGGACTTAGACATAATTTCACTCTCACAACATTATGGCTGGTTGGAGACAGTCCGAACCACAAGTACCGGGTCCATGGTTCTGGCCGTATACTGGGGGGACGGGGACGACTCCCATTAACCCCTGACTATACCGGGGATACGCTTATCACAATGACTTTCTGGTCTGTGCTGAAGCAGGGCATTCTGGCAGCCAAGTGGCTTGACCTTTATTAGTGAGCCTGGTTACCCCCTCTCGGAACCACAGACTTAGAAATCGCCAGCTCATATACAGTGCATAAAATATATTTATATATATACCCTTATACACCATTTTAATAAAAAATATCACAAAATTCTTCTAAGTCCCTCGGGAAGAGTGAAAGACGCGTACGTTCATTTTCAGAGCTCCTAGACCTTCCTATAAGAAGTTAGCCAAAAAGTAGCTTCGAAAAACGCTTAGGTTAAGTTTCAGAGTTGCTTCTAATGTACCAAAGCTGGACTTAGACATAATTTCACTCTCACAACATTATGGCTGGTTGGAGACAGTCCGAACCACAAGTACCGGGTCCATGGTTCTGGCCGTATACTGGGGGGACGGGGACGACTCCCATTAACCCCTGACTATACCGGGGATACGCTTATCACAATGCCTTTCTGGTCTGTGCTGAAGCAGGGCATTCTGGCAGCCAAGTGGCTTGACCTTTATTAGTGAGCCTGGTTACCCCCTCTCGGAACCACAGACTTAGAAATCGCCAGCTCATATACAGTGCATAAAATATATTTATATATATACCCTTATACACCATTTTAATAAAAAATATCACAAAATTCTTCTAAGTCCCTCGGGAAGAGTGAAAGACGCGCACGTTCATTTTAAGAGCTCCTAGACCTTCCTATAAGAAGTTAGCCAAAAAGTAGCTTCGAAAAACGCTTAGGTTAAGTTTCAGAGTTGCTTCTAATGTACCAAAGCTGGACTTAGACATAATTTCACTCTCACAACATTATGGCTGGTTGGAGACAGTCCGAACCACAAGTACCGGGTCCATGGTTCTGGCCGTATACTGGGGGGACGGGGACGACTCCCATTAACCCCTGACTATACCGGGGATACGCTTATCACAATGCCTTTCTGGTCTGTGCTGAAGCAGGGCATTCTGGCAGCCAAGTGGCTTGACCTTTATTAGTGAGCCTGGTTACCCCCTCTCGGAACCACAGACTTAGAAATCGCCAGCTCATATACAGTGCATAAAATATATTTATATATATACCCTTATACACCATTTTAATAAAAAATATCACAAAATTCTTCTAAGTCCCTCGGGAAGAGTGAAAGACGCGCACGTTCATTTTCAGAGCTCCTAGACCTTCCTATAAGAAGTTAGCCAAAAAGTAGCTTCGAAAAACGCTTAGGTTAAGTTTCAGAGTTGCTTCTAATGTACCAAAGCTGGACTTAGACATAATTTCACTCTCACAACATTATGGCTGGTTGGAGACAGTCCGAACCACAAGTACCGGGTCCATGGTTCTGGCCGTATACTGGGGGGACGGGGACGACTCCCATTAACCCCTGACTATACCGGGGATACGCTTATCACAATGCCTTTCTGGTCTGTGCTGAAGCAGGGCATTCTGGCAGCCAAGTGGCTTGACCTTTATTAGTGAGCCTGGTTACCCCCTCTCGGAACCACAGACTTAGAAATCGCCAGCTCATATACAGTGCATAAAATATATTTATATATATATACCCTTATACACCATTTTAATAAAAAATATCACAAAATTCTTCTAAGTCTCTCGGGAAGAGTGAAAGACGCGCACGTTGATTTTCAGAGCTCCTAGACCTTCCTATAAGAAGTTAGCCAAAAAGTAGCTTCGAAAAACGCTTAGGTTAAGTTTCAGAGTTGCTTCTAATGTACCAAAGCTGGACTTAGACATAATTTCACTCTCACAACATTATGGCTGGTTGGAGACAGTCCGAACCACAAGTACCGGGTCCATGGTTCTGGCCGTATACTGGGGGGACGGGGACGACTCCCATTAACCCCTGACTATACCGGGGATACGCTTATCACAATGACTTTCTGGTCTGTGCTGAAGCAGGGCATTCTGGCAGCCAAGTGGCTTGACCTTTATTAGTGAGCCTGGTTACCCCCTCTCGGAACCACAGACTTAGAAATCGCCAGCTCATATACAGTGCATAAAATATATTTATATATATACCCTTATACACCATTTTAATAAAAAATATCACAAAATTCTTCTAAGTCCCTCGGGAAGAGTGAAAGACGCGCACGTTCATTTTCAGAGCTCCTAGACCTTCCTATAAGAAGTTAGCCAAAAAGTAGCTTCGAAAAACGCTTAGGTTAAGTTTCAGAGTTGCTTCTAATGTACCAAAGCTGGACTTAGACATAATTTCACTCTCACAACATTATGGCTGGTTGGAGACAGTCCGAACCACAAGTACCGGGTCCATGGTTCTGGCCGTATACTGGGGGGACGGGGACGACTCCCATTAACCCCTGACTATACCGGGGATACGCTTATCACAATGCCTTTCTGGTCTGTGCTGAAGCAGGGCATTCTGGCAGGCAAGTGGCTTGACATTTATTAGTGAGCCTGGTTACCCCCTCTCGGAACCACAGACTTAGAAATCGCCAGCTCATATACAGTACAGTGCATAAAATATATTTATATATATACCCTTATACACCATTTTAATAAAAAATATCACAAAATTCTTCTAAGTCCCTCGGGAAGAGTGAAAGACGCGCACGTTCATTTTCAGAGCTCCTAGACCTTCCTATAAGTAGTTAGCCAAAAAGTAGCTTCGAAAAACGCTTAGGTTAAGTTTCAGAGTTGCTTCTAATGTACCAAAGCTGGACTTAGACATAATTTCACTCTCACAACATTATGGCTGGTTGGAGACAGTCCGAACCACAAGTACCGGGTCCATGGTTCTGGCCGTATACTGGGGGGACGGGGACGACTCCCATTAACCCCTGACTATACCGGGGATACGCTTATCACAATGCCTTTCTGGTCTGTGCTGAAGCAGGGCATTCTGGCAGCCAAGTGGCTTGACCTTTATTAGTGAGCCTGGTTACCCCCTCTCGGAACCACAGACTTAGAAATCGCCAGCTCATATACAGTGCATAAAATATATTTATATATATACCCTTATACACCATTTTAATAAAAAATATCACAAAATACTTCTAAGTCTCTCGGGAAGAGTGAAAGACGCGCACGTTCATTTTCAGAGCTCCTAGACCTTCCTATAAGAAGTTAGCCAAAAAGTAGCTTCGAAAAACGCTCAGGTTAAGTTTCAGAGTTGCTTCTAATGTACCAAAGCTGGACTTAGACATAATTTCACTCTCACAACATTATGGCTGGTTGGAGACAGTCCGAACCACAAGTACCGGGTCCATGGTTCTGGCCGTATACTGGGGGGACGGGGACGACTCCCATTAACCCCTGACTATACCGGGGATACGCTTATCACAATGCCTTTCTGGTCTGTGCTGAAGCAGGGCATTCTGGCAGCCAAGTGGCTTGACCTTTATTAGTGAGCCTGGTTACCCCCTCTCGGAACCACAGACTTAGAAATCGCCAGCTCATATACAGTGCATAAAATATATTTATATATATACCCTTATACACCATTTTAATAAAAAATATCACAAAATTCTTCTAAGTCTCTCGAGAAGAGTGAAAGACGCGCACGTTCATTTTCAGAGCTCCTAGACCTTCCTATAAGAAGTTAGCCAAAAAGTAGCTTCGAAAAACGCTTAGGTTAAGTTTCAGAGTTGCTTCTAATGTACCAAAGCTGGACTTAGACATAATTTCACTCTCACAACATTATGGCTGGTTGGAGACAGTCCGAACCACAAGTACCGGGTCCATGGTTCTGGCCGTATACTGGGGGGACGGGGACGACTCCCATTAACCCCTGACTATACCGGGGATACGCTTATCACAATGCCTTTCTGGTCTGTGCTGAAGCAGGGCATTCTGGCAGGCAAGTGGCTTGACCTTTATTAGTGAGCCTGGTTACCCCCTCTCGGAACCACAGACTTAGAAATCGCCAGCTCATATACAGTGCATAAAATATATTTATATATATACCCTTATACACCATTTTAATAAAAAATATCACAAAATTCTTCTAAGTCCCTCGGGAAGAGTGAAAGACGCGCACGTTCATTTTCAGAGCTCCTAGACCTTCCTATAAGTAGTTAGCCAAAAAGTAGCTTCGAAAAACGCTTAGGTTAAGTTTCAGAGTTGCTTCTAATGTACCAAAGCTGGACTTAGACATAATTTCACTCTCACAACATTATGGCTGGTTGGAGACAGTCCGAACCACAAGTACCGGGTCCATGGTTCTGGCCGTATACTGGGGGGACGGGGACGACTCCCATTAACCCCTGACTATACCGGGGATACGCTTATCACAATGCCTTTCTGGTCTGTGCTGAAGCAGGGCATTCTGGCAGCCAAGTGGCTTGACCTTTATTAGTGAGCCTGGTTACCCCCTCTCGGAACCACAGACTTAGAAATCGCCAGCTCATATACAGTGCATAAAATATATTTATATATATATACCCTTATACACCATTTTAATAAAAAATATCACAAAATTCTTCTAAGTCTCTCGGGAAGAGTGAAAGACGCGCACGTTGATTTTCAGAGCTCCTAGACCTTCCTATAAGAAGTTAGCCAAAAAGTAGCTTCGAAAAACGCTTAGGTTAAGTTTCAGAGTTGCTTCTAATGTACCAAAGCTGGACTTAGACATAATTTCACTCTCACAACATTATGGCTGGTTGGAGACAGTCCGAACCACAAGTACCGGGTCCATGGTTCTGGCCGTATACTGGGGGGACGGGGACGACTCCCATTAACCCCTGACTATACCGGGGATACGCTTATCACAATGCCTTTCTGGTCTGTGCTGAAGCAGGGCATTCTGGCAGCCAAGTGGCTTGACCTTTATTAGTGAGCCTGGTTACCCCCTCTCGGAACCACAGACTTAGAAATCGCCAGCTCATATACAGTGCATAAAATATATTTATATATATACCCTTATACACCATTTTAATAAAAAATATCACAAAATTCTTCTAAGTCCCTCGGGAAGAGTGAAAGACGCGCACGTTCATTTTCAGAGCTCCTAGACCTTCCTATAAGAAGTTAGCCAAAAAGTAGCTTCGAAAAACGCTTAGGTTAAGTTTCAGAGTTGCTTCTAATGTACCAAAGCTGGACTTAGACATAATTTCACTCTCACAACATTATGGCTGGTTGGAGACAGTCCGAACCACAAGTACCGGGTCCATGGTTCTGGCCGTATACTGGGGGGACGGGGACGACTCCCATTAACCCCTGACTATACCGGGGATACGCTTATCACAATGCCTTTCTGGTCTGTGCTGAAGCAGGGCATTCTGGCAGCCAAGTGGCTTGACCTTTATTAGTGAGCCTGGTTACCCCCTCTCGGAACCACAGACTTAGAAATCGCCAGCTCATATACAGTGCATAAAATATATTTATATATATACCCTTATACACCATTTTAATAAAAAATATCACAAAATTCTTCTAAGTCCCTCGGGAAGAGTGAAAGACGCGCACGTTCATTTTAAGAGCTCCTAGACCTTCCTATAAGAAGTTAGCCAAAAAGTAGCTTCGAAAAACGCTTAGGTTAAGTTTCAGAGTTGCTTCTAATGTACCAAAGCTGGACTTAGACATAATTTCACTCTCACAACATTATGGCTGGTTGGAGACAGTCCGAACCACAAGTACCGGGTCCATGGTTCTGGCCGTATACTGGGGGGACGGGGACGACTCCCATTAACCCCTGACTATACCGGGGATACGCTTATCACAATGCCTTTCTGGTCTGTGCTGAAGCAGGGCATTCTGGCAGGCAAGTGGCTTGACCTTTATTAGTGAGCCTGGTTACCCCCTCTCGGAACCACAGACTTAGAAATCGCCAGCTCATATACAGTGCATAAAATATATTTATATATATACCCTTATACACCATTTTAATAAAAAATATCACAAAATTCTTCTAAGTCCCTCGGGAAGAGTGAAAGACGCGCACGTTCATTTTCAGAGCTCCTAGACCTTCCTATAAGTAGTTAGCCAAAAAGTAGCTTCGAAAAACGCTTAGGTTAAGTTTCAGAGTTGCTTCTAATGTACCAAAGCTGGACTTAGACATAATTTCACTCTCACAACATTATGGCTGGTTGGAGACAGTCCGAACCACAAGTACCGGGTCCATGGTTGTGGCCGTATACTGGGGGGACGGGGACGACTCCCATTAACCCCTGACTATACCGGGGATACGCTTATCACAATGCCTTTCTGGTCTGTGCTGAAGCAGGGCATTCTGGCAGCCAAGTGGCTTGACCTTTATTAGTGAGCCTGGTTACCCCCTCTCGGAACCACAGACTTAGAAATCGCCAGCTCATATACAGTGCATAAAATATATTTATATATATATACCCTTATACACCATTTTAATAAAAAATATCACAAAATTCTTCTAAGTCTCTCGGGAAGAGTGAAAGACGCGCACGTTCATTTTCAGAGCTCCTAGACCTTCCTATAAGAAGTTAGCCAAAAAGTAGCTTCGAAAAACGCTTAGGTTAAGTTTCAGAGTTGCTTCTAATGTACCAAAGCTGGACTTAGACATAATTTCACTCTCACAACATTATGGCTGGTTGGAGACAGTCCGAACCACAAGTACCGGGTCCATGGTTCTGGCCGTATACTGGGGGGACGGGGACGACTCCCATTAACCCCTGACTATACCGGGGATACGCTTATCACAATGCCTTTCTGGTCTGTGCTGAAGCAGGGCATTCTGGCAGCCAAGTGGCTTGACCTTTATTAGTGAGCCTGGTTACCCCCTCTCGGAACCACAGACTTAGAAATCGCCAGCTCATATACAGTGCATAAAATATATTTATATATATACCCTTATACACCATTTTAATAAAAAATATCACAAAATTCTTCTAAGTCCCTCGGGAAGAGTGAAAGACGCGCACGTTCATTTTCAGAGCTCCTAGACCTTCCTATAAGAAGTTAGCCAAAAAGTAGCTTCGAAAAACGCTTAGGTTAAGTTTCAGAGTTGCTTCTAATGTACCAAAGCTGGACTTAGACATAATTTCACTCTCACAACATTATGGCTGGTTGGAGACAGTCCGAACCACAAGTACCGGGTCCATGGTTCTGGCCGTATACTGGGGGGACGGGGACGACTCCCATTAACCCCTGACTATACCGGGGATACGCTTATCACAATGCCTTTCTGGTCTGTGCTGAAGCAGGGCATTCTGGCAGCCAAGTGGCTTGACCTTTATTAGTGAGCCTGGTTACCCCCTCTCGGAACCACAGACTTAGAAATCGCCAGCTCATATACAGTGCATAAAATATATTTATATATATACCCTTATACACCATTTTAATAAAAAATATCACAAAATTCTTCTAAGTCCCTCGGGAAGAGTGAAAGACGCGCACGTTCATTTTAAGAGCTCCTAGACCTTCCTATAAGAAGTTAGCCAAAAAGTAGCTTCGAAAAACGCTTAGGTTAAGTTTCAGAGTTGCTTCTAATGTACCAAAGCTGGACTTAGACATAATTTCACTCTCACAACATTATGGCTGGTTGGAGACAGTCCGAACCACAAGTACCGGGTCCATGGTTCTGGCCGTATACTGGGGGGACGGGGACGACTCCCATTAACCCCTGACTATACCGGGGATACGCTTATCACAATGCCTTTCTGGTCTGTGCTGAAGCAGGGCATTCTGGCAGGCAAGTGGCTTGACCTTTATTAGTGAGCCTGGTTACCCCCTCTCGGAACCACAGACTTAGAAATCGCCAGCTCATATACAGTGCATAAAATATATTTATATATATACCCTTATACACCATTTTAATAAAAAATATCACAAAATTCTTCTAAGTCCCTCGGGAAGAGTGAAAGACGCGCACGTTCATTTTCAGAGCTCCTAGACCTTCCTATAAGTAGTTAGCCAAAAAGTAGCTTCGAAAAACGCTTAGGTTAAGTTTCAGAGTTGCTTCTAATGTACCAAAGCTGGACTTAGACATAATTTCACTCTCACAACATTATGGCTGGTTGGAGACAGTCCGAACCACAAGTACCGGGTCCATGGTTGTGGCCGTATACTGGGGGGACGGGGACGACTCCCATTAACCCCTGACTATACCGGGGATACGCTTATCACAATGCCTTTCTGGTCTGTGCTGAAGCAGGGCATTCTGGCAGCCAAGTGGCTTGACCTTTATTAGTGAGCCTGGTTACCCCCTCTCGGAACCACAGACTTAGAAATCGCCAGCTCATATACAGTGCATAAAATATATTTATATATATATACCCTTATACACCATTTTAATAAAAAATATCACAAAATTCTTCTAAGTCTCTCGGGAAGAGTGAAAGACGCGCACGTTCATTTTCAGAGCTCCTAGACCTTCCTATAAGAAGTTAGCCAAAAAGTAGCTTCGAAAAACGCTTAGGTTAAGTTTCAGAGTTGCTTCTAATGTACCAAAGCTGGACTTAGACATAATTTCACTCTCACAACATTATGGCTGGTTGGAGACAGTCCGAACCACAAGTACCGGGTCCATGGTTCTGGCCGTATACTGGGGGGACGGGGACGACTCCCATTAACCCCTGACTATACCGGGGATACGCTTATCACAATGCCTTTCTGGTCTGTGCTGAAGCAGGGCATTCTGGCAGCCAAGTGGCTTGACCTTTATTAGTGAGCCTGGTTACCCCCTCTCGGAACCACAGACTTAGAAATCGCCAGCTCATATACAGTGCATAAAATATATTTATATATATACCCTTATACACCATTTTAATAAAAAATATCACAAAATTCTTCTAAGTCCCTCGGGAAGAGTGAAAGACGCGCACGTTCATTTTCAGAGCTCCTAGACCTTCCTATAAGAAGTTAGCCAAAAAGTAGCTTCGAAAAACGCTTAGGTTAAGTTTCAGAGTTGCTTCTAATGTACCAAAGCTGGACTTAGACATAATTTCACTCTCACAACATTATGGCTGGTTGGAGACAGTCCGAACCACAAGTACCGGGTCCATGGTTCTGGCCGTATACTGGGGGGACGGGGACGACTCCCATTAACCCCTGACTATACCGGGGATACGCTTATCACAATGCCTTTCTGGTCTGTGCTGAAGCAGGGCATTCTGGCAGGCAAGTGGCTTGACCTTTATTAGTGAGCCTGGTTACCCCCTCTCGGAACCACAGACTTAGAAATCGCCAGCTCATATACAGTGCATAAAATATATTTATATATATACCCTTATACACCATTTTAATAAAAAATATCACAAAATTCTTCTAAGTCCCTCGGGAAGAGTGAAAGACGCGCACGTTCATTTTCAGAGCTCCTAGACCTTCCTATAAGAAGTTAGCCAAAAAGTAGCTTCGAAAAACGCTTAGGTTAAGTTTCAGAGTTGCTTCTAATGTACCAAAGCTGGACTTAGACATAATTTCACTCTCACAACATTATGGCTGGTTGGAGACAGTCCGAACCACAAGTACCGGGTCCATGGTTCTGGCCGTATACTGGGGGGACGGGGACGACTCCCATTAACCCCTGACTATACCGGGGATACGCTTATCACAATGCCTTTCTGGTCTGTGCTGAAGCAGGGCATTCTGGCAGCCAAGTGGCTTGACCTTTATTAGTGAGCCTGGTTACCCCCTCTCGGAACCACAGACTTAGAAATCGCCAGCTCATATACAGTGCATAAAATATATTTATATATATATACCCTTATACACCATTTTAATAAAAAATATCACAAAATTCTTCTAAGTCTCTCGGGAAGAGTGAAAGACGCGCACGTTGATTTTCAGAGCTCCTAGACCTTCCTATAAGAAGTTAGCCAAAAAGTAGCTTCGAAAAACGCTTAGGTTAAGTTTCAGAGTTGCTTCTAATGTACCAAAGCTGGACTTAGACATAATTTCACTCTCACAACATTATGGCTGGTTGGAGACAGTCCGAACCACAAGTACCGGGTCCATGGTTCTGGCCGTATACTGGGGGGACGGGGATGACTCCCATTAACCCCTGACTATACCGGGGATACGCTTATCACAATGCCTTTCTGGTCTGTGCTGAAGCAGGGCATTCTGGCAGCCAAGTGGCTTGACCTTTATTAGTGAGCCTGGTTACCCCCTCTCGGAACCACAGACTTAGAAATCGCCAGCTCATATACAGTGCATAAAATATATTTATATATATACCCTTATACACCATTTTAATAAAAAATATCACAAAATTCTTCTAAGTCCCTCGGGAAGAGTGAAAGACGCGCACGTTCATTTTCAGAGCTCCTAGACCTTCCTATAAGAAGTTAGCCAAAAAGTAGCTTCGAAAAACGCTTAGGTTAAGTTTCAGAGTTGCTTCTAATGTACCAAAGCTGGACTTAGACATAATTTCACTCTCACAACATTATGGCTGGTTGGAGACAGTCCGAACCACAAGTACCGGGTCCATGGTTCTGGCCGTATACTGGGGGGACGGGGACGACTCCCATTAACCCCTGACTATACCGGGGATACGCTTATCACAATGCCTTTCTGGTCTGTGCTGAAGCAGGGCATTCTGGCAGCCAAGTGGCTTGACCTTTATTAGTGAGCCTGGTTACCCCCTCTCGGAACCACAGACTTAGAAATCGCCAGCTCATATACAGTGCATAAAATATATTTATATATATACCCTTATACACCATTTTAATAAAAAATATCACAAAATTCTTCTAAGTCCCTCGGGAAGAGTGAAAGACGCGCACGTTCATTTTAAGAGCTCCTAGACCTTCCTATAAGAAGTTAGCCAAAAAGTAGCTTCGAAAAACGCTTAGGTTAAGTTTCAGAGTTGCTTCTAATGTACCAAAGCTGGACTTAGACATAATTTCACTCTCACAACATTATGGCTGGTTGGAGACAGTCCGAACCACAAGTACCGGGTCCATGGTTCTGGCCGTATACTGGGGGGACGGGGACGACTCCCATTAACCCCTGACTATACCGGGGATACGCTTATCACAATGCCTTTCTGGTCTGTGCTGAAGCAGGGCATTCTGGCAGGCAAGTGGCTTGACCTTTATTAGTGAGCCTGGTTACCCCCTCTCGGAACCACAGACTTAGAAATCGCCAGCTCATATACAGTGCATAAAATATATTTATATATATACCCTTATACACCATTTTAATAAAAAATATCACAAAATTCTTCTAAGTCCCTCGGGAAGAGTGAAAGACGCGCACGTTCATTTTCAGAGCTCCTAGACCTTCCTATAAGTAGTTAGCCAAAAAGTAGCTTCGAAAAACGCTTAGGTTAAGTTTCAGAGTTGCTTCTAATGTACCAAAGCTGGACTTAGACATAATTTCACTCTCACAACATTATGGCTGGTTGGAGACAGTCCGAACCACAAGTACCGGGTCCATGGTTCTGGCCGTATACTGGGGGGACGGGGACGACTCCCATTAACCCCTGACTATACCGGGGATACGCTTATCACAATGCCTTTCTGGTCTGTGCTGAAGCAGGGCATTCTGGCAGCCAAGTGGCTTGACCTTTATTAGTGAGCCTGGTTACCCCCTCTCGGAACCACAGACTTAGAAATCGCCAGCTCATATACAGTGCATAAAATATATTTATATATATATACCCTTATACACCATTTTAATAAAAAATATCACAAAATTCTTCTAAGTCTCTCGGGAAGAGTGAAAGACGCGCACGTTCATTTTCAGAGCTCCTAGACCTTCCTATAAGAAGTTAGCCAAAAAGTAGCTTCGAAAAACGCTTAGGTTAAGTTTCAGAGTTGCTTCTAATGTACCAAAGCTGGACTTAGACATAATTTCACTCTCACAACATTATGGCTGGTTGGAGACAGTCCGAACCACAAGTACCGGGTCCATGGTTCTGGCCGTATACTGGGGGGACGGGGACGACTCCCATTAACCCCTGACTATACCGGGGATACGCTTATCACAATGCCTTTCTGGTCTGTGCTGAAGCAGGGCATTCTGGCAGCCAAGTGGCTTGACCTTTATTAGTGAGCCTGGTTACCCCCTCTCGGAACCACAGACTTAGAAATCGCCAGCTCATATACAGTGCATAAAATATATTTATATATATACCCTTATACACCATTTTAATAAAAAATATCACAAAATTCTTCTAAGTCCCTCGGGAAGAGTGAAAGACGCGCACGTTCATTTTCAGAGCTCCTAGACCTTCCTATAAGAAGTTAGCCAAAAAGTAGCTTCGAAAAACGCTTAGGTTAAGTTTCAGAGTTGCTTCTAATGTACCAAAGCTGGACTTAGACATAATTTCACTCTCACAACATTATGGCTGGTTGGAGACAGTCCGAACCACAAGTACCGGGTCCATGGTTCTGGCCGTATACTGGGGGGACGGGGACGACTCCCATTAACCCCTGACTATACCGGGGATACGCTTATCACAATGCCTTTCTGGTCTGTGCTGAAGCAGGGCATTCTGGCAGCCAAGTGGCTTGACCTTTATTAGTGAGCCTGGTTACCCCCTCTCGGAACCACAGACTTAGAAATCGCCAGCTCATATACAGTGCATAAAATATATTTATATATATACCCTTATACACCATTTTAATAAAAAATATCACAAAAATCTTCTAAGTCCCTCGGGAAGAGTGAAAGACGCGCACGTTCATTTTCAGAGCTCCTAGACCTTCCTATAAGAAGTTAGCCAAAAAGTAGCTTCGAAAAACGCTTAGGTTAAGTTTCAGAGTTGCTTCTAATGTACCAAAGCTGGACTTAGACATAATTTCACTCTCACAACATTATGGCTGGTTGGAGACAGTCCGAACCACAAGTACCGGGTCCATGGTTCTGGCCGTATACTGGGGGGACGGGGACGACTCCCATTAACCCCTGACTATACCGGGGATACGCTTATCACAATGCCTTTCTGGTCTGTGCTGAAGCAGGGCATTCTGGCAGCCAAGTGGCTTGACCTTTATTAGTGAGCCTGGTTACCCCCTCTCGGAACCACAGACTTAGAAATCGCCAGCTCATATACAGTGCATAAAATATATTTATATATATACCCTTATACACCATTTTAATAAAAAATATCACAAAAATCTTCTAAGTCCCTCGGGAAGAGTGAAAGACGCGCACGTTCATTTTCAGAGCTCCTAGACCTTCCTATAAGAAGTTAGCCAAAAAGTAGCTTCGAAAAACGCTTAGGTTAAGTTTCAGAGTTGCTTCTAATGTACCAAAGCTGGACTTAGACATAATTTCACTCTCACAACATTATGGCTGGTTGGAGACAGTCCGAACCACAAGTACCGGGTCCATGGTTCTGGCCGTATACTGGGGGGACGGGGACGACTCCCATTAACCCCTGACTATACCGGGGATACGCTTATCACAATGACTTTCTGGTCTGTGCTGAAGCAGGGCATTCTGGCAGCCAAGTGGCTTGACCTTTATTAGTGAGCCTGGTTACCCCCTCTCGGAACCACAGACTTAGAAATCGCCAGCTCATATACAGTGCATAAAATATATTTATATATATACCTATATACACCATTTTAATAAAAAATATCACAAAATTCTTCTAAGTCTCTCGAGAAGAGTGAAAGACGCGCACGTTCATTTTCAGAGCTCCTAGACCTTCCTATAAGAAGTTAGCCAAAAAGTAGCTTCGAAAAACGCTTAGGTTAAGTTTCAGAGTTGCTTCTAATGTACCAAAGCTGGACTTAGACATAATTTCACTCTCACAACATTATGGCTGGTTGGAGACAGTCCGAACCACAAGTACCGGGTCCATGGTTCTGGCCGTATACTGGGGGGACGGGGACGACTCCCATTAACCCCTGACTATACCGGGGATACGCTTATCACAATGCCTTTCTGGTCTGTGCTGAAGCAGGGCATTCTGGCAGGCAAGTGGCTTGACATTTATTAGTGAGCCTGGTTACCCCCTCTCGGAACCACAGACTTAGAAATCGCCAGCTCATATACAGTACAGTGCATAAAATATATTTATATATATACCCTTATACACCATTTTAATAAAAAATATCACAAAATTCTTCTAAGTCCCTCGGGAAGAGTGAAAGACGCGCACGTTCATTTTCAGAGCTCCTAGACCTTCCTATAAGTAGTTAGCCAAAAAGTAGCTTCGAAAAACGCTTAGGTTAAGTTTCAGAGTTGCTTCTAATGTACCAAAGCTGGACTTAGACATAATTTCACTCTCACAACATTATGGCTGGTTGGAGACAGTCCGAACCACAAGTACCGGGTCCATGGTTCTGGCCGTATACTGGGGGGACGGGGACGACTCCCATTAACCCCTGACTATACCGGGGATACGCTTATCACAATGCCTTTCTGGTCTGTGCTGAAGCAGGGCATTCTGGCAGCCAAGTGGCTTGACCTTTATTAGTGAGCCTGGTTACCCCCTCTCGGAACCACAGACTTAGAAATCGCCAGCTCATATACAGTGCATAAAATATATTTATATATATACCCTTATACACCATTTTAATAAAAAATATCACAAAATTCTTCTAAGTCCCTCGGGAAGAGTGAAAGACGCGCACGTTCATTTTCAGAGCTCCTAGACCTTCCTATAAGTAGTTAGCCAAAAAGTAGCTTCGAAAAACGCTTAGGTTAAGTTTCAGAGTTGCTTCTAATGTACCAAAGCTGGACTTAGACATAATTTCACTCTCACAACATTATGGCTGGTTGGAGACAGTCCGAACCACAAGTACCGGGTCCATGGTTCTGGCCGTATACTGGGGGGACGGGGACGACTCCCATTAACCCCTGACTATACCGGGGATACGCTTATCACAATGCCTTTCTGGTCTGTGCTGAAGCAGGGCATTCTGGCAGGCAAGTGGCTTGACATTTATTAGTGAGCCTGGTTACCCCCTCTCGGAACCACAGACTTAGAAATCGCCAGCTCATATACAGTACAGTGCATAAAATATATTTATATATATACCCTTATACACCATTTTAATAAAAAATATCACAAAATTCTTCTAAGTCCCTCGGGAAGAGTGAAAGACGCGCACGTTCATTTTCAGAGCTCCTAGACCTTCCTATAAGTAGTTAGCCAAAAAGTAGCTTCGAAAAACGCTTAGGTTAAGTTTCAGAGTTGCTTCTAATGTACCAAAGCTGGACTTAGACATAATTTCACTCTCACAACATTATGGCTGGTTGGAGACAGTCCGAACCACAAGTACCGGGTCCATGGTTCTGGCCGTATACTGGGGGGACGGGGACGACTCCCATTAACCCCTGACTATACCGGGGATACGCTTATCACAATGCCTTTCTGGTCTGTGCTGAAGCAGGGCATTCTGGCAGGCAAGTGGCTTGACCTTTATTAGTGAGCCTGGTTACCCCCTCTCGGAACCACAGACTTAGAAATCGCCAGCTCATATACAGTGCATAAAATATATTTATATATATACCCTTATACACCATTTTAATAAAAAATATCACAAAATTCTTCTAAGTCCCTCGGGAAGAGTGAAAGACGCGCACGTTCATTTTCAGAGCTCCTAGACCTTCCTATAAGTAGTTAGCCAAAAAGTAGCTTCGAAAAACGCTTAGGTTAAGTTTCAGAGTTGCTTCTAATGTACCAAAGCTGGACTTAGACATAATTTCACTCTCACAACATTATGGCTGGTTGGAGACAGTCCGAACCACAAGTACCGGGTCCATGGTTCTGGCCGTATACTGGGGGGACGGGGACGACTCCCATTAACCCCTGACTATACCGGGGATACGCTTATCACAATGCCTTTCTGGTCTGTGCTGAAGCAGGGCATTCTGGCAGCCAAGTGGCTTGACCTTTATTAGTGAGCCTGGTTACCCCCTCTCGGAACCACAGACTTAGAAATCGCCAGCTCATATACAGTGCATAAAATATATTTATATATATATACCCTTATACACCATTTTAATAAAAAATATCACAAAATTCTTCTAAGTCTCTCGGGAAGAGTGAAAGACGCGCACGTTCATTTTCAGAGCTCCTAGACCTTCCTATAAGAAGTTAGCCAAAAAGTAGCTTCGAAAAACGCTTAGGTTAAGTTTCAGAGTTGCTTCTAATGTACCAAAGCTGGACTTAGACATAATTTCACTCTCACAACATTATGGCTGGTTGGAGACAGTCCGAACCACAAGTACCGGGTCCATGGTTCTGGCCGTATACTGGGGGGACGGGGACGACTCCCATTAACCCCTGACTATACCGGGGATACGCTTATCACAATGCCTTTCTGGTCTGTGCTGAAGCAGGGCATTCTGGCAGCCAAGTGGCTTGACCTTTATTAGTGAGCCTGGTTACCCCCTCTCGGAACCACAGACTTAGAAATCGCCAGCTCATATACAGTGCATAAAATATATTTATATATATACCCTTATACACCATTTTAATAAAAAATATCACAAAATTCTTCTAAGTCCCTCGGGAAGAGTGAAAGACGCGCACGTTCATTTTCAGAGCTCCTAGACCTTCCTATAAGAAGTTAGCCAAAAAGTAGCTTCGAAAAACGCTTAGGTTAAGTTTCAGAGTTGCTTCTAATGTACCAAAGCTGGACTTAGACATAATTTCACTCTCACAACATTATGGCTGGTTGGAGACAGTCCGAACCACAAGTACCGGGTCCATGGTTCTGGCCGTATACTGGGGGGACGGGGACGACTCCCATTAACCCCTGACTATACCGGGGATACGCTTATCACAATGCCTTTCTGGTCTGTGCTGAAGCAGGGCATTCTGGCAGGCAAGTGGCTTGACCTTTATTAGTGAGCCTGGTTACCCCCTCTCGGAACCACAGACTTAGAAATCGCCAGCTCATATACAGTGCATAAAATATATTTATATATATACCCTTATACACCATTTTAATAAAAAATATCACAAAATTCTTCTAAGTCCCTCGGGAAGAGTGAAAGACGCGCACGTTCATTTTCAGAGCTCCTAGACCTTCCTATAAGAAGTTAGCCAAAAAGTAGCTTCGAAAAACGCTTAGGTTAAGTTTCAGAGTTGCTTCTAATGTACCAAAGCTGGACTTAGACATAATTTCACTCTCACAACATTATGGCTGGTTGGAGACAGTCCGAACCACAAGTACCGGGTCCATGGTTCTGGCCGTATACTGGGGGGACGGGGACGACTCCCATTAACCCCTGACTATACCGGGGATACGCTTATCACAATGCCTTTCTGGTCTGTGCTGAAGCAGGGCATTCTGGCAGCCAAGTGGCTTGACCTTTATTAGTGAGCCTGGTTACCCCCTCTCGGAACCACAGACTTAGAAATCGCCAGCTCATATACAGTGCATAAAATATATTTATATATATACCCTTATACACCATTTTAATAAAAAATATCACAAAATTCTTCTAAGTCTCTCGGGAAGAGTGAAAGACGCGCACGTTCATTTTCAGAGCTCCTAGACCTTCCTATAAGAAGTTAGCCAAAAAGTAGCTTCGAAAAACGCTTAGGTTAAGTTTCAGAGTTGCTTCTAATGTACCAAAGCTGGACTTAGACATAATTTCACTCTCACAACATTATGGCTGGTTGGAGACAGTCCGAACCACAAGTACCGGGTCCATGGTTCTGGCCGTATACTGGGGGGACGGGGACGACTCCCATTAACCCCTGACTATACCGGGGATACGCTTATCACAATGCCTTTCTGGTCTGTGCTGAAGCAGGGCATTCTGGCAGCCAAGTGGCTTGACCTTTATTAGTGAGCCTGGTTACCCCCTCTCGGAACCACAGACTTAGAAATCGCCAGCTCATATACAGTGCATAAAATATATTTATATATATACCCTTATACACCATTTTAATAAAAAATATCACAAAATTCTTCTAAGTCCCTCGGGAAGAGTGAAAGACGCGCACGTTCATTTTCAGAGCTCCTAGACCTTCCTATAAGAAGTTAGCCAAAAAGTAGCTTCGAAAAACGCTTAGGTTAAGTTTCAGAGTTGCTTCTAATGTACCAAAGCTGGACTTAGACATAATTTCACTCTCACAACATTATGGCTGGTTGGAGACAGTCCGAACCACAAGTACCGGGTCCATGGTTCTGGCCGTATACTGGGGGGACGGGGACGACTCCCATTAACCCCTGACTATACCGGGGATACGCTTATCACAATGCCTTTCTGGTCTGTGCTGAAGCAGGGCATTCTGGCAGGCAAGTGGCTTGACCTTTATTAGTGAGCCTGGTTACCCCCTCTCGGAACCACAGACTTAGAAATCGCCAGCTCATATACAGTGCATAAAATATATTTATATATATACCCTTATACACCATTTTAATAAAAAATATCACAAAATTCTTCTAAGTCCCTCGGGAAGAGTGAAAGACGCGCACGTTCATTTTCAGAGCTCCTAGACCTTCCTATAAGAAGTTAGCCAAAAAGTAGCTTCGAAAAACGCTTAGGTTAAGTTTCAGAGTTGCTTCTAATGTACCAAAGCTGGACTTAGACATAATTTCACTCTCACAACATTATGGCTGGTTGGAGACAGTCCGAACCACAAGTACCGGGTCCATGGTTCTGGCCGTATACTGGGGGGACGGGGACGACTCCCATTAACCCCTGACTATACCGGGGATACGCTTATCACAATGCCTTTCTGGTCTGTGCTGAAGCAGGGCATTCTGGCAGCCAAGTGGCTTGACCTTTATTAGTGAGCCTGGTTACCCCCTCTCGGAACCACAGACTTAGAAATCGCCAGCTCATATACAGTGCATAAAATATATTTATATATATACCCTTATACACCATTTTAATAAAAAATATCACAAAATACTTCTAAGTCTCTCGGGAAGAGTGAAAGACGCGCACGTTCATTTTCAGAGCTCCTAGACCTTCCTATAAGAAGTTAGCCAAAAAGTAGCTTCGAAAAACGCTTAGGTTAAGTTTCAGAGTTGCTTCTAATGTACCAAAGCTGGACTTAGACATAATTTCACTCTCACAACATTATGGCTGGTTGGAGACAGTCCGAACCACAAGTACCGGGTCCATGGTTCTGGCCGTATACTGGGGGGACGGGGACGACTCCCATTAACCCCTGACTATACCGGGGATACGCTTATCACAATGCCTTTCTGGTCTGTGCTGAAGCAGGGCATTCTGGCAGCCAAGTGGCTTGACCTTTATTAGTGAGCCTGGTTACCCCCTCTCGGAACCACAGACTTAGAAATCGCCAGCTCATATACAGTGCATAAAATATATTTATATATATACCCTTATACACCATTTTAATAAAAAATATCACAAAATTCTTCTAAGTCTCTCGAGAAGAGTGAAAGACGCGCACGTTCATTTTCAGAGCTCCTAGACCTTCCTATAAGAAGTTAGCCAAAAAGTAGCTTCGAAAAACGCTTAGGTTAAGTTTCAGAGTTGCTTCTAATGTACCAAAGCTGGACTTAGACATAATTTCACTCTCACAACATTATGGCTGGTTGGAGACAGTCCGAACCACAAGTACCGGGTCCATGGTTCTGGCCGTATACTGGGGGGACGGGGACGACTCCCATTAACCCCTGACTATACCGGGGATACGCTTATCACAATGCCTTTCTGGTCTGTGCTGAAGCAGGGCATTCTGGCAGGCAAGTGGCTTGACCTTTATAAGTGAGCCTGGTTACCCCCTCTCGGAACCACAGACTTAGAAATCGCCAGCTCATATACAGTGCATAAAATATATTTATATATATACCCTTATACACCATTTTAATAAAAAATATCACAAAATTCTTCTAAGTCCCTCGGGAAGAGTGAAAGACGCGCACGTTCATTTTCAGAGCTCCTAGACCTTCCTATAAGTAGTTAGCCAAAAAGTAGCTTCGAAAAACGCTTAGGTTAAGTTTCAGAGTTGCTTCTAATGTACCAAAGCTGGACTTAGACATAATTTCACTCTCACAACATTATGGCTGGTTGGAGACAGTCCGAACCACAAGTACCGGGTCCATGGTTCTGGCCGTATACTGGGGGGACGGGGACGACTCCCATTAACCCCTGACTATACCGGGGATACGCTTATCACAATGCCTTTCTGGTCTGTGCTGAAGCAGGGCATCCTGGCAGCCAAGTGGCTTGACCTTTATTAGTGAGCCTGGTTACCCCCTCTCGGAACCACAGACTTAGAAATCGCCAGCTCATATACAGTGCATAAAATATATTTATATATATACCCTTATACACCATTTTAATAAAAAATATCACAAAATTCTTCTAAGTCTCTCGGGAAGAGTGAAAGACGCGCACGTTCATTTTCAGAGCTCCTAGACCTTCCTATAAGAAGTTAGCCAAAAAGTAGCTTCGAAAATCGCTTAGGTTAAGTTTCAGAGTTGCTTCTAATGTACCAAAGCTGGACTTAGACATAATTTCACTCTCACAACATTATGGCTGATTGGAGACAGTCCGAACCACAAGTACCGGGTCCATGGTTCTGGCCGTATACTGGGGGGACGGGGACGACTCCCATTAACCCCTGACTATACCGGGGATACGCTTATCACAATGCCTTTCTGGTCTGTGCTGAAGCAGGGCATTCTGGTAGACAAGTGGCTTGACCTTTATTAGTGAGACTGGTTACCCCCTCTCGGAACCACAGACTTAGAAATCGCCAGCTCATATACAGTGCATAAAATATATTTATATATATACCCTTATACACCATTTTAATAAAAAATATCACAAAATTCTTCTAAGTCTCTCGGGAAGAGTGAGAGACGCGCACGTTCATTTTCAGAGCTCCTAGACCTTCCTATAAGAATTTAGCCAAAAAGTAGCTTCGAAAAATGCTTAGGTTAAGTTTCAGAGTTGCTTCTAATGTACCAAAGCTGGACTTAGACATAATTTCACTCTCACAACATTATGGCTGGTTGGAGACAGTCCGAACCACAAGTACCGGGTCCATGGTTCTGGCCGTATACTGGGGGGACGGGGACGACTCCCATTAACCCTTGACTATACCGGGGATACGCTTATCACAATGCCTTTCTGGTCTGTGCTGAAGCAGGGCATTCTGGCAGCCAAGTGGCTTGACCTTTATTAGTGAGCCTGGTTACCCCCTCTCGGAACCACAGACTTAGAAATCGCCAGCTCATATACAGTGCATAAAATATATTTATATATATACCCTTATACACCATTTTAATAAAAAATATCACAAAATTCTTCTAAGTCCCTCGGGAAGAGTGAAAGACGCGCACGTTCATTTTCAGAGCTCCTAGACCTTCCTATAAGAAGTTAGCCAAAAAGTAGCTTCGAAAATCGCTTAGGTTAAGTTTCAGAGTTGCTTCTAATGTACCAAAGCTGGACTTAGACATAATTTCACTCTCACAACATTATGGCTGATTGGAGACAGTCCGAACCACAAGTACCGGGTCCATGGTTCTGGCCGTATACTGGGGGGACGGGGACGACTCCCATTAACCCCTGACTATACCGGGGATACGCTTATCACAATGCCTTTCTGGTCTGTGCTGAAGCAGGGCATTCTGGTAGACAAGTGGCTTGACCTTTATTAGTGAGACTGGTTACCCCCTCTCGGAACCACAGACTTAGAAATCGCCAGCTCATATACAGTGCATAAAATATATTTATATATATACCCTTATACACCATTTTAATAAAAAATATCACAAAATTCTTCTAAGTCTCTCGGGAAGAGTGAGAGACGCGCACGTTCATTTTCAGAGCTCCTAGACCTTCCTATAAGAATTTAGCCAAAAAGTAGCTTCGAAAAATGCTTAGGTTAAGTTTCAGAGTTGCTTCTAATGTACCAAAGCTGGACTTAGACATAATTTCACTCTCACAACATTATGGCTGGTTGGAGACAGTCCGAACCACAAGTACCGGGTCCATGGTTCTGGCCGTATACTGGGGGGACGGGGACGACTCCCATTAACCCTTGACTATACCGGGGATACGCTTATCACAATGCCTTTCTGGTCTGTGCTGAAGCAGGGCATTCTGGCAGCCAAGTGGCTTGACCTTTATTAGTGAGCCTGGTTACCCCCTCTCGGAACCACAGACTTAGAAATCGCCAGCTCATATACAGTGCATAAAATATATTTATATATATACCCTTATACACCATTTTAATAAAAAATATCACAAAATTCTTCTAAGTCCCTCGGGAAGAGTGAAAGACGCGCACGTTCATTTTCAGAGCTCCTAGACCTTCCTATAAGAAGTTAGCCAAAAAGTAGCTTCGAAAAACGCTTAGGTTAAGTTTCA
Source organism: Ascaphus truei (assembly GCF_040206685.1). Lineage (NCBI taxonomy): Eukaryota > Metazoa > Chordata > Amphibia > Anura > Ascaphidae > Ascaphus > Ascaphus truei. Next base: position 146,760 of record NW_027454112.1, on the reverse strand, counting down.
GAGTTGCTTCTAATGTACCAAAGCTGGACTTAGACATAATTTCACTCTCACAACATTATGGCTGGTTGGAGACAGTCCGAACCACAAGTACCGGGTCCATGGTTCTGGCCGTATACTGGGGGGACGGGGACGACTCCCATTAACCCCTGACTATACCGGGGATACGCTTATCACAATGCCTTTCTGGTCTGTGCTGAAGCAGGGCATTCTGGCAGGCAAGTGGCTTGACCTTTATAAGTGAGCCTGGTTACCCCCTCTCGGAACCACAGACTTAGAAATCGCCAGCTCATATACAGTGCATAAAATATATTTATATATATACCCTTATACACCATTTTAATAAAAAATATCACAAAATTCTTCTAAGTCCCTCGGGAAGAGTGAAAGACGCGCACGTTCATTTTCAGAGCTCCTAGACCTTCCTATAAGTAGTTAGCCAAAAAGTAGCTTCGAAAAACGCTTAGGTTAAGTTTCAGAGTTGCTTCTAATGTACCAAAGCTGGACTTAGACATAATTTCACTCTCACAACATTATGGCTGGTTGGAGACAGTCCGAACCACAAGTACCGGGTCCATGGTTCTGGCCGTATACTGGGGGGACGGGGACGACTCCCATTAACCCCTGACTATACCGGGGATACGCTTATCACAATGCCTTTCTGGTCTGTGCTGAAGCAGGGCATTCTGGTAGACAAGTGGCTTGACCTTTATTAGTGAGACTGGTTACCCCCTCTCGGAACCACAGACTTAGAAATCGCCAGCTCATATACAGTGCATAAAATATATTTATATATATACCCTTATACACCATTTTAATAAAAAATATCACAAAATTCTTCTAAGTCTCTCGGGAAGAGTGAGAGACGCGCACGTTCATTTTCAGAGCTCCTAGACCTTCCTATAAGAAGTTAGCCAAAAAGTAGCTTCGAAAAATGCTTAGGTTAAGTTTCAGAGTTGCTTCTAATGTACCAAAGCTGGACTTAGACATAATTTCACTCACAACATTATGGCTGGTTGGAGACAGTCCGAACCACAAGTACCGGGTCCATGGTTCTGGCCGTATACTGGGGGGACGGGGACGACTCCCATTAACCCCTGACTATACCGGGGATACGCTTATCACAATGCCTTTCTGGTCTGTGCTGAAGCAGGGCATTCTGGCAGCCAAGTGGCTTGACCTTTATTAGTGAGCCTGGTTACCCCCTCTCGGAACCACAGACTTAGAAATCGCCAGCTCATATACAGTGCATAAAATATATTTATATATATACCCTTATACACCATTTTAATAAAAAATATCACAAAATTCTTCTAAGTCTCTCGAGAAGAGTGAAAGACGCGCACGTTCATTTTCAGAGCTCCTAGACCTTCCTATAAGAATTTAGCCAAAAAGTAGCTTCGAAAAACGCTTAGGTTAAGTTTCAGAGTTGCTTCTAATGTACCAAAGCTGGACTTAGACATAATTTCACTCTCACAACATTATGGCTGGTTGGAGACAGTCCGAACCACAAGTACCGGGTCCATGGTTCTGGCCGTATACTGGGGGGACGGGGACGACTCCCATTAACCCCTGACTATACCGGGGATACGCTTATCACAATGCCTTTCTGGTCTGTGCTGAAGCAGGGCATTCTGGCAGGCAAGTGGCTTGACCTTTATAAGTGAGCCTGGTTACCCCCTCTCGGAACCACAGACTTAGAAATCGCCAGCTCATATACAGTGCATAAAATATATTTATATATATACCCTTATACACCATTTTAATAAAAAATATCACAAAATTCTTCTAAGTCCCTCGGGAAGAGTGAAAGACGCGCACGTTCATTTTCAGAGCTCCTAGACCTTCCTATAAGTAGTTAGCCAAAAAGTAGCTTCGAAAAACGCTTAGGTTAAGTTTCAGAGTTGCTTCTAATGTACCAAAGCTGGACTTAGACATAATTTCACTCTCACAACATTATGGCTGGTTGGAGACAGTCCGAACCACAAGTACCGGGTCCATGGTTCTGGCCGTATACTGGGGGGACGGGGACGACTCCCATTAACCCCTGACTATACCGGGGATACGCTTATCACAATGCCTTTCTGGTCTGTGCTGAAGCAGGGCATTCTGGCAGCCAAGTGGCTTGACCTTTATTAGTGAGCCTGGTTACCCCCTCTCGGAACCACAGACTTAGAAATCGCCAGCTCATATACAGTGCATAAAATATATTTATATATATACCCTTATACACCATTTTAATAAAAAATATCACAAAATTCTTCTAAGTCTCTCGGGAAGAGTGAAAGATGCGCACGTTCATTTTCAGAGCTCCTAGACCTTCCTATAAGAAGTTAGCCAAAAAGTAGCTTCGAAAAACGCTTAGGTTAAGTTTCAGAGTTGCTTCTAATGTACCAAAGCTGGACTTAGACATAATTTCACTCTCACAACATTATGGCTGGTTGGAGACAGTCCGAACCACAAGTACCGGGTCCATGGTTCTGGCCGTATACTGGGGGGACGGGGACGACTCCCATTAACCCCTGACTATACCGGGGATACGCTTATCACAATACCTTTCTGGTCTGTGCTGAAGCAGGGCATTCTGGCAGCCAAGTGGCTTGACCTTTATTAGTGAGCCTGGTTACCCCCTCTCGGAACCACAGACTTAGAAATCGCCAGCTCATATACAGTGCATAAAATATATTTATATATAAACCCTTATACACAATTTTAATAAAAAATATCACAAAATTCTTCTAAGTCCCTCGGGAAGAGTGAAAGACGCGCACGTTCATTTTCAGAGCTCCTAGACCTTCCTATAAGAAGTTAGCCAAAAAGTAGCTTCGAAAAACGCTTAGGTTAAGTTTCAGAGTTGCTTCTAATGTACCAAAGCTGGACTTAGACATAATTTCACTCTCACAACATTATGGCTGGTTGGAGACAGTCCGAACCACAAGTACCGGGTCCATGGTTCTGGCCGTATACTGGGGGGACGGGGACGACTCCCATTAACCCCTGACTATACCGGGGATACGCTTATCACAATGCCTTTCTGGTCTGTGCTGAAGCAGGGCATTCTGGTAGACAAGTGGCTTGACCTTTATTAGTGAGACTGGTTACCCCCTCTCGGAACCACAGACTTAGAAATCGCCAGCTCATATACAGTGCATAAAATATATTTATATATATACCCTTATACACCATTTTAATAAAAAATATCACAAAATTCTTCTAAGTCTCTCGGGAAGAGTGAGAGACGCGCACGTTCATTTTCAGAGCTCCTAGACCTTCCTATAAGAAGTTAGCCAAAAAGTAGCTTCGAAAAATGCTTAGGTTAAGTTTCAGAGTTGCTTCTAATGTACCAAAGCTGGACTTAGACATAATTTCACTCTCACAACATTATGGCTGGTTGGAGACAGTCCGAACCACAAGTACCGGGTCCATGGTTCTGGCCGTATACTGGGGGGACGGGGACGACTCCCATTAACCCCTGACTATACCGGAGATACGCTTATCACAATGCCTTTCTGGTCTGTGCTGAAGCAGGGCATTCTGGCAGCCAAGTGGCTTGACCTTTATTAGTGAGCCTGGTTACCCCCTCTCGGAACCACAGACTTAGAAATCGCCAGCTCATATACAGTGCATAAAATATATTTATATATATATACCCTTATACACCATTTTAATAAAAAATATCACAAAATTCTTTTAAGTCCCTCGGGAAGAGTAAAAGACGCGCACGTTCATTTTCAGAGCTCCTAGACCTTCCTATAAGAAGTTAGCCAAAAAGTAGCTTCGAAAAATGCTTAGGTTAAGTTTCAGAGTTGCTTCTAATGTACCAAAGCTGGACTTAGACATAATTTCACTCACAACATTATGGCTGGTTGGAGACAGTCCGAACCACAAGTACCGGGTCCATGGTTCTGGCCGTATACTGGGGGGACGGGGACGACTCCCATTAACCCCTGACTATACCGGGGATACGCTTATCACAATGCCTTTCTGGTCTGTGCTGAAGCAGGGCATTCTGGTAGACAAGTGGCTTGACCTTTATTAGTGAGACTGGTTACCCCCTCTCGGAACCACAGACTTAGAAATCGCCAGCTCATATACAGTGCATAAAATATATTTATATATATACCCTTATACACCATTTTAATAAAAAATATCACAAAATTCTTCTAAGTCTCTCGAGAAGAGTGAAAGACGCGCACGTTCATTTTCAGAGCTCCTAGACCTTCCTATAAGAAGTTAGCCAAAAAGTAGCTTCGAAAAACGCTTAGGTTAAGTTTCAGAGTTGCTTCTAATGTACCAAAGCTGGACTTAGACATAATTTCACTCTCACAACATTATGGCTGGTTGGAGACAGTCCGAACAACAAGTACCGGGTCCATGGTTCTGGCCGTATACTGGGGGGACGGGGACGACTCCCATTAACCCCTGACTATACCGGGGATACGCTTATCACAATGCCTTTCTGGTCTGTGCTGAAGCAGGGCATTCTGGCAGCCAAGTGGCTTGACCTTTATTAGTGAGCCTGGTTACCCCCTCTCGGAACCACAGACTTAGAAATCGCCAGCTCATATACAGTGCATAAAATATATTTATATATATACCCTTATACACCATTTTAATAAAAAATATCTCAAAATTCTTCTAAGTCCCTCGGGAATAGTGAAAGACGCGCACGTTCATTTTCAGAGCTCCTAGACCTTCCTATAAGAAGTTAGCCAAAAAGTAGCTTCGAAAAACGCTTAGGTTAAGTTTCAGAGTTGCTTCTAATGTACCAAAGCTGGACTTAGACATAATTTCACTCTCACAACATTATGGCTGGTTGGAGACAGTCCGAACCACAAGTACCGGGTCCATGGTTCTGGCCGTATACTGGGGGGACGGGGACGACTCCCATTAACCCCTGACTATACCGGGGATACGCTTATCACAATACCTTTCTGGTCTGTGCTGAAGCAGGGCATTCTGGCAGCCAAGTGGCTTGACCTTTATTAGTGAGCCTGGTTACCCCCTCTCGGAACCACAGACTTAGAAATCGCCAGCTCATATACAGTGCATAAAATATATTTATATATAAACCCTTATACACAATTTTAATAAAAAATATCACAAAATTCTTCTAAGTCCCTCGGGAAGAGTGAAAGACGCGCACGTTCATTTTCAGAGCTCCTAGACCTTCCTATAAGAAGTTAGCCAAAAAGTAGCTTCGAAAAACGCTTAGGTTAAGTTTCAGAGTTGCTTCTAATGTACCAAAGCTGGACTTAGACATAATTTCACTCTCACAACATTATGGCTGGTTGGAGACAGTCCGAACCACAAGTACCGGGTCCATGGTTCTGGCCGTATACTGGGGGGACGGGGACGACTCCCATTAACCCCTGACTATACCGGGGATACGCTTATCACAATGCCTTTCTGGTCTGTGCTGAAGCAGGGCATTCTGGTAGACAAGTGGCTTGACCTTTATTAGTGAGACTGGTTACCCCCTCTCGGAACCACAGACTTAGAAATCGCCAGCTCATATACAGTGCATAAAATATATTTATATATATACCCTTATACACCATTTTAATAAAAAATATCACAAAATTCTTCTAAGTCTCTCGAGAAGAGTGAAAGACGCGCACGTTCATTTTCAGAGCTCCTAGACCTTCCTATAAGAAGTTAGCCAAAAAGTAGCTTCGAAAAACGCTTAGGTTAAGTTTCAGAGTTGCTTCTAATGTACCAAAGCTGGACTTAGACATAATTTCACTCTCACAACATTATGGCTGGTTGGAGACAGTCCGAACAACAAGTACCGGGTCCATGGTTCTGGCCGTATACTGGGGGGACGGGGACGACTCCCATTAACCCCTGACTATACCGGGGATACGCTTATCACAATGCCTTTCTGGTCTGTGCTGAAGCAGGGCATTCTGGCAGCCAAGTGGCTTGACCTTTATTAGTGAGCCTGGTTACCCCCTCTCGGAACCACAGACTTAGAAATCGCCAGCTCATATACAGTGCATAAAATATATTTATATATATACCCTTATACACCATTTTAATAAAAAATATCTCAAAATTCTTCTAAGTCCCTCGGGAATAGTGAAAGACGCGCACGTTCATTTTCAGAGCTCCTAGACCTTCCTATAAGAAGTTAGCCAAAAAGTAGCTTCGAAAGACGCTTAGGTTAAGTTTCAGAGTTGCTTCTAATGTACCAAAGCTGGACTTAGACATAATTTCACTCTCACAACATTATGGCTGGTTGGAGACAGTCCGAACCACAAGTACCGGGTCCATGGTTCTGGCCGTATACTGGGGGGACGGGGACGACTCCCATTAACCCCTGACTATACCGGGGATACGCTTATCACAATACCTTTCTGGTCTGTGCTGAAGCAGGGCATTCTGGCAGCCAAGTGGCTTGACCTTTATTAGTGAGCCTGGTTACCCCCTCTCGGAACCACAGACTTAGAAATCGCCAGCTCATATACAGTGCATAAAATATATTTATATATAAACCCTTATACACAATTTTAATAAAAAATATCACAAAATTCTTCTAAGTCCCTCGGGAAGAGTGAAAGACGCGCACGTTCATTTTCAGAGCTCCTAGACCTTCCTATAAGAAGTTAGCCAAAAAGTAGCTTCGAAAAACGCTTAGGTTAAGTTTCAGATTTGCTTCTAATGTACCAAAGCTGGACTTAGACATAATTTCACTCTCACAACATTATGGCTGGTTGGAGACAGTCCGAACCACAAGTACCGGGTCCATGGTTCTGGCCGTATACTGGGGGGACGGGGACGACTCCCATTAACCCCTGACTATACCGGGGATACGCTTATCACAATGCCTTTCTGGTCTGTGCTGAAGCAGGGCATTCTGGTAGACAAGTGGCTTGACCTTTATTAGTGAGACTGGTTACCCCCTCTCGGAACCACAGACTTAGAAATCGCCAGCTCATATACAGTGCATAAAATATATTTATATATATACCCTTATACACCATTTTAATAAAAAATATCACAAAATTCTTCTAAGTCTCTCGGGAAGAGTGAGAGACGCGCACGTTCATTTTCAGAGCTCCTAGACCTTCCTATAAGAAGTTAGCCAAAAAGTAGCTTCGAAAAATGCTTAGGTTAAGTTTCAGAGTTGCTTCTAATGTACCAAAGCTGGACTTAGACATAATTTCACTCTCACAACATTATGGCTGGTTGGAGACAGTCCGAACCACAAGTACCGGGTCCATGGTTCTGGCCGTATACTGGGGGGACGGGGACGACTCCCATTAACCCCTGACTATACCGGAGATACGCTTATCACAATGCCTTTCTGGTCTGTGCTGAAGCAGGGCATTCTGGCAGCCAAGTGGCTTGACCTTTATTAGTGAGCCTGGTTACCCCCTCTCGGAACCACAGACTTAGAAATCGCCAGCTCATATACAGTGCATAAAATATATTTATATATATATACCCTTATACACCATTTTAATAAAAAATATCACAAAATTCTTCTAAGTCCCTCGGGAAGAGTAAAAGACGCGCACGTTCATTTTCAGAGCTCCTAGACCTTCCTATAAGAAGTTAGCCAAAAAGTAGCTTCGAAAAATGCTTAGGTTAAGTTTCAGAGTTGCTTCTAATGTACCAAAGCTGGACTTAGACATAATTTCACTCACAACATTATGGCTGGTTGGAGACAGTCCGAACCACAAGTACCGGGTCCATGGTTCTGGCCGTATACTGGGGGGACGGGGACGACTCCCATTAACCCCTGACTATACCGGGGATACGCTTATCACAATGCCTTTCTGGTCTGTGCTGAAGCAGGGCATTCTGGTAGACAAGTGGCTTGACCTTTATTAGTGAGACTGGTTACCCCCTCTCGGAACCACAGACTTAGAAATCGCCAGCTCATATACAGTGCATAAAATATATTTATATATATACCCTTATACACCATTTTAATAAAAAATATCACAAAATTCTTCTAAGTCTCTCGAGAAGAGTGAAAGACGCGCACGTTCATTTTCAGAGCTCCTAGACCTTCCTATAAGAAGTTAGCCAAAAAGTAGCTTCGAAAAACGCTTAGGTTAAGTTTCAGAGTTGCTTCTAATGTACCAAAGCTGGACTTAGACATAATTTCACTCTCACAACATTATGGCTGGTTGGAGACAGTCCGAACAACAAGTACCGGGTCCATGGTTCTGGCCGTATACTGGGGGGACGGGGACGACTCCCATTAACCCCTGACTATACCGGGGATACGCTTATCACAATGCCTTTCTGGTCTGTGCTGAAGCAGGGCATTCTGGCAGCCAAGTGGCTTGACCTTTATTAGTGAGCCTGGTTACCCCCTCTCGGAACCACAGACTTAGAAATCGCCAGCTCATATACAGTGCATAAAATATATTTATATATATACCCTTATACACCATTTTAATAAAAAATATCTCAAAATTCTTCTAAGTCCCTCGGGAATAGAGAAAGACGCGCACGTTCATTTTCAGAGCTCCTAGACCTTCCTATAAGAAGTTAGCCAAAAAGTAGCTTCGAAAAACGCTTAGGTTAAGTTTCAGAGTTGCTTCTAATGTACCAAAGCTGGACTTAGACATAATTTCACTCTCACAACATTATGGCTGGTTGGAGACAGTCCGAACCACAAGTACCGGGTCCATGGTTCTGGCCGTATACTGGGGGGACGGGGACGACTCCCATTAACCCCTGACTATACCGGGGATACGCTTATCACAATGCCTTTCTGGTCTGTGCTGAAGCAGGGCATTCTGGCAGCCAAGTGGCTTGACCTTTATTAGTGAGCCTGGTTACCCCCTCTCGGAACCACAGACTTAGAAATCGCCAGCTCATATACAGTGCATAAAATATATTTATATATATACCCTTATACACCATTTTAATAAAAAATATCACAAAATTCTTCTAAGTCTCTCGGGAAGAGTGAAAGATGCGCACGTTCATTTTCAGAGCTCCTAGACCTTCCTATAAGAAGTTAGCCAAAAAGTAGCTTCGAAAAACGCTTAGGTTAAGTTTCAGAGTTGCTTCTAATGTACCAAAGCTGGACTTAGACATAATTTCACTCTCACAACATTATGGCTGGTTGGAGACAGTCCGAACCACAAGTGCCGGGTCCATGGTTCTGGCCGTATACTGGGGGGACGGGGACGACTCCCATTAACCCCTGACTATACCGGGGATACGCTTATCACAATACCTTTCTGGTCTGTGCTGAAGCAGGGCATTCTGGCAGCCAAGTGGCTTGACCTTTATTAGTGAGCCTGGTTACCCCCTCTCGGAACCACAGACTTAGAAATCGCCAGCTCATATACAGTGCATAAAATATATTTATATATAAACCCTTATACACCATTTTAATAAAAAATATCACAAAATTCTTCTAAGTCCCTCGGGAAGAGTGAAAGACGCGCACGTTCATTTTCAGAGCTCCTAGACCTTCCTATAAGAAGTTAGCCAAAAAGTAGCTTCGAAAAACGCTTAGGTTAAGTTTCAGAGTTGCTTCTAATGTACCAAAGCTGGACTTAGACATAATTTCACTCTCACAACATTATGGCTGGTTGGAGACAGTCCGAACCACAAGTACCGGGTCCATGGTTCTGGCCGTATACTGGGGGGACGGGGACGACTCCCATTAACCCCTGACTATACCGGGGATACGCTTATCACAATGCCTTTCTGGTCTGTGCTGAAGCAGGGCATTCTGGCAGCCAAGTGGCTTGACCTTTATTAGTGAGCCTGGTTACCCCCTCTCGGAACCACAGACTTAGAAATCGCCAGCTCATATACAGTGCATAAAATATATTTATATATATACCCTTATACACCATTTTAATAAAAAATATCACAAAATTCTTCTAAGTCTCTCGGGAAGAGTGAGAGACGCGCACGTTCATTTTCAGAGCTCCTAGACCTTCCTATAAGAAGTTAGCCAAAAAGTAGCTTCGAAAAATGCTTAGGTTAAGTTTCAGAGTTGCTTCTAATGTACCAAAGCTGGACTTAGACATAATTTCACTCTCACAACATTATGGCTGGTTGGAGACAGTCCGAACCACAAGTACCGGGTCCATGGTTCTGGCCGTATACTGGGGGGACGGGGACGACTCCCATTAACCCCTGACTATACCGGAGATACGCTTATCACAATGCCTTTCTGGTCTGTGCTGAAGCAGGGCATTCTGGCAGCCAAGTGGCTTGACCTTTATTAGTGAGCCTGGTTACCCCCTCTCGGAACCACAGACTTAGAAATCGCCAGCTCATATACAGTGCATAAAATATATTTATATATATATACCCTTATACACCATTTTAATAAAAAATATCACAAAATTCTTCTAAGTCCCTCGGGAAGAGTAAAAGACGCGCACGTTCATTTTCAGAGCTCCTAGACCTTCCTATAAGAAGTTAGCCAAAAAGTAGCTTCGAAAAATGCTTAGGTTAAGTTTCAGAGTTGCTTCTAATGTACCAAAGCTGGACTTAGACATAATTTCACTCACAACATTATGGCTGGTTGGAGACAGTCCGAACCACAAGTACCGGGTCCATGGTTCTGGCCGTATACTGGGGGGACGGGGACGACTCCCATTAACCCCTGACTATACCGGGGATACGCTTATCACAATGCCTTTCTGGTCTGTGCTGAAGCAGGGCATTCTGGTAGACAAGTGGCTTGACCTTTATTAGTGAGACTGGTTACCCCCTCTCGGAACCACAGACTTAGAAATCGCCAGCTCATATACAGTGCATAAAATATATTTATATATATACCCTTATACACCATTTTAATAAAAAATATCACAAAATTCTTCTAAGTCTCTCGAGAAGAGTGAAAGACGCGCACGTTCATTTTCAGAGCTCCTAGACCTTCCTATAAGAAGTTAGCCAAAAAGTAGCTTCGAAAAACGCTTAGGTTAAGTTTCAGAGTTGCTTCTAATGTACCAAAGCTGGACTTAGACATAATTTCACTCTCACAACATTATGGCTGGTTGGAGACAGTCCGAACAACAAGTACCGGGTCCATGGTTCTGGCCGTATACTGGGGGGACGGGGACGACTCCCATTAACCCCTGACTATACCGGGGATACGCTTATCACAATGCCTTTCTGGTCTGTGCTGAAGCAGGGCATTCTGGCAGCCAAGTGGCTTGACCTTTATTAGTGAGCCTGGTTACCCCCTCTCGGAACCACAGACTTAGAAATCGCCAGCTCATATACAGTGCATAAAATATATTTATATATATACCCTTATACACCATTTTAATAAAAAATATCTCAAAATTCTTCTAAGTCCCTCGGGAATAGTGAAAGACGCGCACGTTCATTTTCAGAGCTCCTAGACCTTCCTATAAGAAGTTAGCCAAAAAGTAGCTTCGAAAAACGCTTAGGTTAAGTTTCAGAGTTGCTTCTAATGTACCAAAGCTGGACTTAGACATAATTTCACTCTCACAACATTATGGCTGGTTGGAGACAGTCCGAACCACAAGTACCGGGTCCATGGTTCTGGCCGTATACTGGGGGGACGGGGACGACTCCCATTAACCCCTGACTATACCGGGGATACGCTTATCACAATGCCTTTCTGGTCTGTGCTGAAGCAGGGCATTCTGGCAGCCAAGTGGCTTGACCTTTATTAGTGAGCCTGGTTACCCCCTCTCGGAACCACAGACTTAGAAATCGCCAGCTCATATACAGTGCATAAAATATATTTATATATATACCCTTATACACCATTTTAATAAAAAATATCACAAAATTCTTCTAAGTCTCTCGGGAAGAGTGAAAGATGCGCACGTTCATTTTCAGAGCTCCTAGACCTTCCTATAAGAAGTTAGCCAAAAAGTAGCTTCGAAAAACGCTTAGGTTAAGTTTCAGAGTTGCTTCTAATGTACCAAAGCTGGACTTAGACATAATTTCACTCTCACAACATTATGGCTGGTTGGAGACAGTCCGAACCACAAGTACCGGGTCCATGGTTCTGGCCGTATACTGGGGGGACGGGGACGACTCCCATTAACCCCTGACTATACCGGGGATACGCTTATCACAATACCTTTCTGGTCTGTGCTGAAGCAGGGCATTCTGGCAGCCAAGTGGCTTGACCTTTATTAGTGAGCCTGGTTACCCCCTCTCGGAACCACAGACTTAGAAATCGCCAGCTCATATACAGTGCATAAAATATATTTATATATAAACCCTTATACACCATTTTAATAAAAAATATCACAAAATTCTTCTAAGTCCCTCGGGAAGAGTGAAAGACGCGCACGTTCATTTTCAGAGCTCCTAGACCTTCCTATAAGAAGTTAGCCAAAAAGTAGCTTCGAAAAACGCTTAGGTTAAGTTTCAGAGTTGCTTCTAATGTACCAAAGCTGGACTTAGACATAATTTCACTCTCACAACATTATGGCTGGTTGGAGACAGTCCGAACCACAAGTACCGGGTCCATGGTTCTGGCCGTATACTGGGGGGACGGGGACGACTCCCATTAACCCCTGACTATACCGGGGATACGCTTATCACAATGCCTTTCTGGTCTGTGCTGAAGCAGGGCATTCTGGCAGCCAAGTGGCTTGACCTTTATTAGTGAGCCTGGTTACCCCCTCTCGGAACCACAGACTTAGAAATCGCCAGCTCATATACAGTGCATAAAATATATTTATATATATACCCTTATACACCATTTTAATAAAAAATATCACAAAATTCTTCTAAGTCCCTCGGGAAGAGTGAAAGACGCACACGTTCATTTTCAGAGCTCTTAGACCTTCCTATAAGAAGTTAGCCAAAAAGTAGCTTCGAAAAACGCTTAGGTTAAGTTTCAGAGTTGCTTCTAATGTACCAAAGCTGGACTTAGACATAATTTCACTCTCACAACATTATGGCTGGTTGGAGACAGTCCGAACCACAAGTACCGGGTCCATGGTTCTGGCCGTATACTGGGGGGACGGGGACGACTCCCATTAACCCCTGACTATACCGGGGATACGCTTATCACAATGCCTGTCTGGTCTGTGCTGAAGCAGGGCATTCTGGCAGCCAAGTGGCTTGACCTTTATTAGTGAGCCTGGTTACCCCCTCTCGGAACCACAGACTTAGAAATCGCCAGCTCATATACAGTGCATAAAATATATTTATATATATACCCTTATACACCATTTTAATAAAAAATATCACAAAATTCTTCTAAGTCTCTCGGGAAGAGTGAAAGATGCGCACGTTCATTTTCAGAGCTCCTAGACCTTCCTATAAGAAGTTAGCCAAAAAGTAGCTTCGAAAAACGCTTAGGTTAAGTTTCAGAGTTGCTTCTAATGTACCAAAGCTGGACTTAGACATAATTTCACTCTCACAACATTATGGCTGGTTGGAGACAGTCCGAACCACAAGTACCGGGTCCATGGTTCTGGCCGTATACTGGGGGGACGGGGACGACTCCCATTAACCCCTGACTATACCGGGGATACGCTTATCACAATACCTTTCTGGTCTGTGCTGAAGCAGGGCATTCTGGCAGCCAAGTGGCTTGACCTTTATTAGTGAGCCTGGTTACCCCCTCTCGGAACCACAGACTTAGAAATCGCCAGCTCATATACAGTGCATAAAATATATTTATATATAAACCCTTATACACCATTTTAATAAAAAATATCACAAAATTCTTCTAAGTCCCTCGGGAAGAGTGAAAGACGCGCACGTTCATTTTCAGAGCTCCTAGACCTTCCTATAAGAAGTTAGCCAAAAAGTAGCTTCGAAAAACGCTTAGGTTAAGTTTCAGAGTTGCTTCTAATGTACCAAAGCTGGACTTAGACATAATTTCACTCTCACAACATTATGGCTGGTTGGAGACAGTCCGAACCACAAGTACCGGGTCCATGGTTCTGGCCGTATACTGGGGGGACGGGGACGACTCCCATTAACCCCTGACTATACCGGGGATACGCTTATCACAATGCCTTTCTGGTCTGTGCTGAAGCAGGGCATTCTGGCAGCCAAGTGGCTTGACCTTTATTAGTGAGCCTGGTTACCCCCTCTCGGAACCACAGACTTAGAAATCGCCAGCTCATATACAGTGCATAAAATATATTTATATATATACCCTTATACACCATTTTAATAAAAAATATCACAAAATTCTTCTAAGTCTCTCGGGAAGAGTGAAAGATGCGCACGTTCATTTTCAGAGCTCCTAGACCTTCCTATAAGAAGTTAGCCAAAAAGTAGCTTCGAAAAACGCTTAGGTTAAGTTTCAGAGTTGCTTCTAATGTACCAAAGCTGGACTTAGACATAATTTCACTCTCACAACATTATGGCTGGTTGGAGACAGTCCGAACCACAAGTACCGGGTCCATGGTTCTGGCCGTATACTGGGGGGACGGGGACGACTCCCATTAACCCCTGACTATACCGGGGATACGCTTATCACAATGCCTTTCTGGTCTGTGCTGAAGCAGGGCATTCTGGCAGGCAAGTGGCTTGACCTTTATTAGTGAGCCTGGTTACCCCCTCTCGGAACCACAGACTTAGAAATCGCCAGCTCATATACAGTGCATAAAATATATTTATATATATACCCTTATACACCATTTTAATAAAAAATATCACAAAATTCTTCTAAGTCCATCGGGAAGAGTGAAAGACGCGCACGTTCATTTTCAGAGCTCCTAGACCTTCCTATAAGTAGTTAGCCAAAAAGTAGCTTCGAAAAACGCTTAGGTTAAGTTTCAGAGTTGCTTCTAATGTACCAAAGCTGGACTTAGACATAATTTCACTCTCACAACATTATGGCTGGTTGGAGACAGTCCGAACCACAAGTACCGGGTCCATGGTTCTGGCCGTATACTGGGGGGACGGGGACGACTCCCATTAACCCCTGACTATACCGGGGATACGCTTATCACAATGCCTTTCTGGTCTGTGCTGAAGCAGGGCATTCTGGCAGCCAAGTGGCTTGACCTTTATTAGTGAGCCTGGTTACCCCCTCTCGGAACCACAGACTTAGAAATCGCCAGCTCATATACAGTGCATAAAATATATTTATATATATACCCTTATACACCATTTTAATAAAAAATATCACAAAATTCTTCTAAGTCTCTCGGGAAGAGTGAGAGACGCGCAAGTTCATTTTCAGAGCTCCTAGACCTTCCTATAAGAAGTTAGCCAAAAAGTAGCTTCGAAAAATGCTTAGGTTAAGTTTCAGAGTTGCTTCTAAAGTACCAAAGCTGGACTTAGACATAATTTCACTCTCACAACATTATGGCTGGTTGGAGACAGTCCGAACCACAAGTACCGGGTCCATGGTTCTGGCCGTATACTGGGGGGACGGGGACGACTCCCATTAACCCCTGACTATACCGGAGATACGCTTATCACAATGCCTTTCTGGTCTGTGCTGAAGCAGGGCATTCTGGCAGCCAAGTGGCTTGACCTTTATTAGTGAGCCTGGTTACCCCCTTTCGGAACCACAGACTTAGAAATCGCCAGCTCATATACAGTGCATAAAATATATTTATATATATACCCTTATACACCATTTTAATAAAAAATATCACAAAATTCTTCTAAGTCCCTCGGGAAGAGTGAAAGACGCGCACGTTCATTTTCAGAGCTCCTAAACCTTCCTATAAGAAGTTAGCCAAAAAGTGGCTTCGAAAAACGCTTAGGTTAAGTTTCAGAGTTGCTTCTAATGTACCAAAGCTGGACTTAGACATAATTTCACTCTCACAACATTATGGCTGGTTGGAGACAGTCCGAACCACAAGTACCGGGTCCATGGTTCTGGCCGTATACTGGGGGGACGGGGACGACTCCCATTAACCCCTGACTATACCGGGGATACGCTTATCACAATGCCTTTCTGGTCTGTGCTGAAGCAGGGCATTCTGGCAGCCAAGTGGCTTGACCTTTATTAGTGAGCCTGGTTACCCCCTCTCGGAACCACAGACTTAGAAATCGCCAGCTCATATACAGTGCATAAAATATATTTATATATATACCCTTATACACCATTTTAATAAAAAATATCACAAAATTCTTCTAAGTCTCTCGGGAAGAGTGAGAGACGCGCACGTTCATTTTCAGAGCTCCTAGACCTTCCTATAAGAAGTTAGCCAAAAAGTAGCTTCGAAAAATGCTTAGGTTAAGTTTCAGAGTTGCTTCTAATGTACCAAAGCTGGACTTAGACATAATTTCACTCTCACAACATTATGGCTGGTTGGAGACAGTCCGAACCACAAGTACCGGGTCCATGGTTCTGGCCGTATACTGGGGGGACGGGGACGACTCCCATTAACCCCTGACTATACCGGAGATACGCTTATCACAATGCCTTTCTGGTCTGTGCTGAAGCAGGGCATTCTGGCAGCCAAGTGGCTTGACCTTTATTAGTGAGCCTGGTTACCCCCTCTCGGAACCACAGACTTAGAAATCGCCAGCTCATATACAGTGCATAAAATATATTTATATATATACCCTTATACACCATTTTAATAAAAAATATCACAAAATTCTTCTAAGTCCCTCGGGAAGAGTAAAAGACGCGCACGTTCATTTTCAGAGCTCCTAGACCTTCCTATAAGAAGTTAGACAAAAAGTAGCTTCGAAAAACGCTTAGGTTAAGTTTCAGAGTTGCTTCTAATGTACCAAAGCTGGACTTAGACATAATTTCACTCTCACAACATTATGGCTGGTTGGAGACAGTCCGAACCACAAGTACCGGGTCCATGGTTCTGGCCGTATACTGGGGGAACGGGGACGACTCCCATTAACCCCTGACTATACCGGAGATACGCTTATCACAATGCCTTTCTGGTCTGTGCTGAAGCAGGGCATTCTGGCAGCCAAGTGGCTTGACCTTTATTAGTGAGCCTGGTTACCCCCTCTCGGAACCACAGACTTAGAAATCGCCAGCTCATATACAGTGCATAAAATATATTTATATATATACCCTTATACACCATTTTAATAAAAAATATCACAAAATTCTTCTAAGTCCCTCGGGAAGAGTAAAAGACGCGCACGTTCATTTTTAGAGCTCCTAGACCTTCCTATAAGAAGTTAGCCAAAAAGTAGCTTCGAAAAACGCTTAGGTTAAGTTTCAGAGTTGCTTCTAATGTACCAAAGCTGGACTTAGACATAATTTCACTCTCACAACATTATGGCTGGTTGGAGACAGTCCGAACCACAAGTACCGGGTCCATGGTTCTGGCCGTATACTGGGGGGACGGGGACGACTCCCATTAACCCCTGACTATACCGGAGATACGCTTATCACAATGCCTTTCTGGTCTGTGCTGAAGCAGGGCATTCTGGCAGCCAAGTGGCTTGACCTTTATTAGTGAGCCTGGTTACCCCCTCTCGGAACCACAGACTTAGAAATCGCCAGCTCATATACAGTGCATAAAATATATTTATATATATACACTTATACACCATTTTAATAAAAAATATCACAAAATTCTTCTAAGTCTCTCGAGAAGAGTGAAAGACGCGCACGTTCATTTTCAGAGCTCCTAGACCTTCCTATAAGAAGTTAGCCAAAAAGTAGCTTCGAAAAACGCTTAGGTTAAGTTTCAGAGTTGCTTCTAATGTACCAAAGCTGGACTTAGACATAATTTCACTCTCACAACATTATGGCTGGTTGGAGACAGTCCGAACCACAAGTACCGGGTCCATGGTTCTGGCCGTATACTGGGGGAACGGGGACGACTCCCATTAACCCCTGACTATACCGGAGATACGCTTATCACAATGCCTTTCTGGTCTGTGCTGAAGCAGGGCATTCTGGCAGCCAAGTGGCTTGACCTTTATTAGTGAGCCTGGTTACCCCCTCTCGGAACCACAGACTTAGAAATCGCCAGCTCATATACAGTGCATAAAATATATTTATATATATACCCGTATACACCATTTTAATAAAAAATATCACAAAATTCTTCTAAGTCCCTCGGGAAGAGTAAAAGACGCGCACGTTCATTTTTAGAGCTCCTAGACCTTCCTATAAGAAGTTAGCCAAAAAGTAGCTTCGAAAAACGCTTAGGTTAAGTTTCAGAGTTGCTTCTAATGTACCAAAGCTGGACTTAGACATAATTTCACTCTCACAACATTATGGCTGGTTGGAGACAGTCCGAACCACAAGTACCGGGTCCATGGTTCTGGCCGTATACTGGGGGGACGGGGACGACTCCCATTAACCCCTGACTATACCGGGGATACGCTTATCACAATGCCTTTCTGGTCTGTGCTGAAGCAGGGCATTCTGGCAGCCAAGTGGCTTGACCTTTATTAGTGAGCCTGGTTACCCCCTCTCGGAACCACAGACTTAGAAATCGCCAGCTCATATACAGTGCATAAAATATATTTATATATATACCCTTATACACCATTTTAATAAAAAATATCACAAAATTCTTCTAAGTCCCTCGGGAAGAGTAAAAGACGCGCACGTTCATTTTCAGAGCTCCTAGACCTTCCTATAAGAAGTTAGCCAAAAAGTAGCTTCGAAAAACGCTTAGGTTAAGTTTCAGAGTTGCTTCTAATGTACCAAAGCTGGACTTAGACATAATTTCACTCTCACAACATTATGGCTGGTTGGAGACAGTCCGAACCACAAGTACCGGGTCCATGGTTCTGGCCGTATACTGGGGGGACGGGGACGACTCCCATTAACCCCTGACTATACCGGGGATACGCTTATCACAATGACTTTCTGGTCTGTGCTGAAGCAGGGCATTCTGGCAGCCAAGTGGCTTGACCTTTATTAGTGAGCCTGGTTACCCCCTCTCGGAACCACAGACTTAGAAATCGCCAGCTCATATACAGTGCATAAAATATATTTATATATATACCCTTATACACCATTTTAATAAAAAATATCACAAAATTCTTCTAAGTCTCTCGAGAAGAGTGAAAGACGCGCACGTTCATTTTCAGAGCTCCTAGACCTTCCTATAAGAAGTTAGCCAAAAAGTAGCTTCGAAAAACGCTTAGGTTAAGTTTCAGAGTTGCTTCTAATGTACCAAAGCTGGACTTAGACATAATTTCACTCTCACAACATTATGGCTGGTTGGAGACAGTCCGAACCACAAGTACCGGGTCCATGGTTCTGGCCGTATACTGGGGGGACGGGGACGACTCCCATTAACCCCTGACTATACCGGGGATATGCTTATCACAATGCCTTTCTGGTCTGTGCTGAAGCAGGGCATTCTGGCAGCCAAGTGGCTTGACCTTTATTAGTGAGCCTGGTTACCCCCTCTCGGAACCACAGACTTAGAAATCGCCAGCTCATATACAGTGCATAAAATATATTTATATATATACCCTTATACACCATTTTAATAAAAAATATCACAAAATTCTTCTAAGTCTCTCGAGAAGAGTGAAAGACGCGCACGTTCATTTTCAGAGCTCCTAGACCTTCCTATAAGAAGTTAGCCAAAAAGTGGCTTCGAAAAACGCTTAGGTTAAGTTTCAGAGTTGCTTCTAATGTACCAAAGCTGGACTTAGACATAATTTCACTCTCACAACATTATGGCTGGTTGGAGACAGTCCGAACCACAAGTACCGGGTCCATGGTTCTGGCCGTATACTGGGGGGACGGGGACGACTCCCATTAACCCCTGACTATACCGGGGATACGCTTATCACAATGCCTTTCTGGTCTGTGCTGAAGCAGGGCATTCTGGCAGCCAAGTGGCTTGACCTTTATTAGTGAGCCTGGTTACCCCCTCTCGGAACCACAGACTTAGAAATCGCCAGCTCATATACAGTGCATAAAATATATTTATATATATACCCTTATACACCATTTTAATAAAAAATATCACAAAATTCTTCTAAGTCTCTCGGGAAGAGTGAGAGACGCGCACGTTCATTTTCAGAGCTCCTAGACCTTCCTATAAGAAGTTAGCCAAAAAGTAGCTTCGAAAAATGCTTAGGTTAAGTTTCAGAGTTGCTTCTAATGTACCAAAGCTGGACTTAGACATAATTTCACTCTCACAACATTATGGCTGGTTGGAGACAGTCCGAACCACAAGTACCGGGTCCATGGTTCTGGCCGTATACTGGGGGGACGGGGACGACTCCCATTAACCCCTGACTATACCGGAGATACGCTTATCACAATGCCTTTCTGGTCTGTGCTGAAGCAGGGCATTCTGGCAGCCAAGTGGCTTGACCTTTATTAGTGAGCCTGGTTACCCCCTCTCGGAACCACAGACTTAGAAATCGCCAGCTCATATACAGTGCATAAAATATATTTATATATATACCCTTATACACCATTTTAATAAAAAATATCACAAAATTCTTCTAAGTCCCTCGGGAAGAGTAAAAGACGCGCACGTTCATTTTCAGAGCTCCTAGACCTTCCTATAAGAAGTTAGCCAAAAAGTAGCTTCGAAAAACGCTTAGGTTAAGTTTCAGAGTTGCTTCTAATGTACCAAAGCTGGACTTAGACATAATTTCACTCTCACAACATTATGGCTGGTTGGAGACAGTCCGAACCACAAGTACCGGGTCCATGGTTCTGGCCGTATACTGGGGGAACGGGGACGACTCCCATTAACCCCTGACTATACCGGAGATACGCTTATCACAATGCCTTTCTGGTCTGTGCTGAAGCAGGGCATTCTGGCAGCCAAGTGGCTTGACCTTTATTAGTGAGCCTGGTTACCCCCTCTCGGAACCACAGACTTAGAAATCGCCAGCTCATATACAGTGCATAAAATATATTTATATATATACCCTTATACACCATTTTAATAAAAAATATCACAAAATTCTTCTAAGTCCCTCGGGAAGAGTAAAAGACGCGCACGTTCATTTTTAGAGCTCCTAGACCTTCCTATAAGAAGTTAGCCAAAAAGTAGCTTCGAAAAACGCTTAGGTTAAGTTTCAGAGTTGCTTCTAATGTACCAAAGCTGGACTTAGACATAATTTCACTCTCACAACATTATGGCTGGTTGGAGACAGTCCGAACCACAAGTACCGGGTCCATGGTTCTGGCCGTATACTGGGGGGACGGGGACGACTCCCATTAACCCCTGACTATACCGGAGATACGCTTATCACAATGCCTTTCTGGTCTGTGCTGAAGCAGGGCATTCTGGCAGCCAAGTGGCTTGACCTTTATTAGTGAGCCTGGTTACCCCCTCTCGGAACCACAGACTTAGAAATCGCCAGCTCATATACAGTGCATAAAATATATTTATATATATACACTTATACACCATTTTAATAAAAAATATCACAAAATTCTTCTAAGTCTCTCGAGAAGAGTGAAAGACGCGCACGTTCATTTTCAGAGCTCCTAGACCTTCCTATAAGAAGTTAGCCAAAAAGTAGCTTCGAAAAACGCTTAGGTTAAGTTTCAGAGTTGCTTCTAATGTACCAAAGCTGGACTTAGACATAATTTCACTCTCACAACATTATGGCTGGTTGGAGACAGTCCGAACCACAAGTACCGGGTCCATGGTTCTGGCCGTATACTGGGGGAACGGGGACGACTCCCATTAACCCCTGACTATACCGGAGATACGCTTATCACAATGCCTTTCTGGTCTGTGCTGAAGCAGGGCATTCTGGCAGCCAAGTGGCTTGACCTTTATTAGTGAGCCTGGTTACCCCCTCTCGGAACCACAGACTTAGAAATCGCCAGCTCATATACAGTGCATAAAATATATTTATATATATACCCTTATACACCATTTTAATAAAAAATATCACAAAATTCTTCTAAGTCCCTCGGGAAGAGTAAAAGACGCGCACGTTCATTTTTAGAGCTCCTAGACCTTCCTATAAGAAGTTAGCCAAAAAGTAGCTTCGAAAAACGCTTAGGTTAAGTTTCAGAGTTGCTTCTAATGTACCAAAGCTGGACTTAGACATAATTTCACTCTCACAACATTATGGCTGGTTGGAGACAGTCCGAACCACAAGTACCGGGTCCATGGTTCTGGCCGTATACTGGGGGGACGGGGACGACTCCCATTAACCCCTGACTATACCGGGGATACGCTTATCACAATGCCTTTCTGGTCTGTGCTGAAGCAGGGCATTCTGGCAGCCAAGTGGCTTGACCTTTATTAGTGAGCCTGGTTACCCCCTCTCGGAACCACAGACTTAGAAATCGCCAGCTCATATACAGTGCATAAAATATATTTATATATATACCCTTATACACCATTTTAATAAAAAATATCACAAAATTCTTCTAAGTCCCTCGGGAAGAGTAAAAGACGCGCACGTTCATTTTCAGAGCTCCTAGACCTTCCTATAAGAAGTTAGCCAAAAAGTAGCTTCGAAAAACGCTTAGGTTAAGTTTCAGAGTTGCTTCTAATGTACCAAAGCTGGACTTAGACATAATTTCACTCTCACAACATTATGGCTGGTTGGAGACAGTCCGAACCACAAGTACCGGGTCCATGGTTCTGGCCGTATACTGGGGGGACGGGGACGACTCCCATTAACCCCTGACTATACCGGGGATACGCTTATCACAATGACTTTCTGGTCTGTGCTGAAGCAGGGCATTCTGGCAGCCAAGTGGCTTGACCTTTATTAGTGAGCCTGGTTACCCCCTCTCGGAACCACAGACTTAGAAATCGCCAGCTCATATACAGTGCATAAAATATATTTATATATATACCCTTATACACCATTTTAATAAAAAATATCACAAAATTCTTCTAAGTCTCTCGAGAAGAGTGAAAGACGCGCACGTTCATTTTCAGAGCTCCTAGACCTTCCTATAAGAAGTTAGCCAAAAAGTAGCTTCGAAAAACGCTTAGGTTAAGTTTCAGAGTTGCTTCTAATGTACCAAAGCTGGACTTAGACATAATTTCACTCTCACAACATTATGGCTGGTTGGAGACAGTCCGAACCACAAGTACCGGGTCCATGGTTCTGGCCGTATACTGGGGGGACGGGGACGACTCCCATTAACCCCTGACTATACCGGGGATACGCTTATCACAATGCCTTTCTGGTCTGTGCTGAAGCAGGGCATTCTGGCAGCCAAGTGGCTTGACCTTTATTAGTGAGCCTGGTTACCCCCTCTCGGAACCACAGACTTAGAAATCGCCAGCTCATATACAGTGCATAAAATATATTTATATATATACCCTTATACACCATTTTAATAAAAAATATCACAAAATTCTTCTAAGTCTCTCGAGAAGAGTGAAAGACGCGCACGTTCATTTTCAGAGCTCCTAGACCTTCCTATAAGAAGTTAGCCAAAAAGTAGCTTCGAAAAACGCTTAGGTTAAGTTTCAGAGTTGCTTCTAATGTACCAAAGCTGGACTTAGACATAATTTCACTCTCACAACATTATGGCTGGTTGGAGACAGTCCGAACCACAAGTACCGGGTCCATGGTTCTGGCCGTATACTGGGGGGACGGGGACGACTCCCATTAACCCCTGACTATACCGGGGATACGCTTATCACAATGCCTTTCTGGTCTGTGCTGAAGCAGGGCATTCTGGCAGCCAAGTGGCTTGACCTTTATTAGTGAGCCTGGTTACCCCCTCTCGGAACCACAGACTTAGAAATCGCCAGCTCATATACAGTGCATAAAATATATTTATATATATACCCTTATACACCATTTTAATAAAAAATATCACAAAATTCTTCTAAGTCCCTCGGGAAGAGTGAAAGACGCGCACGTTCATTTTCAGAGCTCCTAGACCTTCCTATAAGAAGTTAGCCAAAAAGTAGCTTCGAAAAACGCTTAGGTTAAGTTTCAGAGTTGCTTCTAATGTACCAAAGCTGGACTTAGACATAATTTCACTCTCACAACATTATGGCTGGTTGGAGACAGTCCGAACCACAAGTACCGGGTCCATGGTTCTGGCCGTATACTGGGGGGACGGGGACGACTCCCATTAACCCCTGACTATACCGGGGATACGCTTATCACAATGCCTTTCTGGTCTGTGCTGAAGCAGGGCATTCTGGCAGCCAAGTGGCTTGACCTTTATTAGTGAGCCTGGTTACCCCCTCTCGGAACCACAGACTTAGAAATCGCCAGCTCATATACAGTGCATAAAATATATTTATATATATACCCTTATACACCATTTTAATAAAAAATATCACAAAATTCTTCTAAGTCTCTCGAGAAGAGTGAAAGACGCGCACGTTCATTTTCAGAGCTCCTAGACCTTCCTATAAGAAGTTAGCCAAAAAGTAGCTTCGAAAAACGCTTAGGTTAAGTTTCAGAGTTGCTTCTAATGTACCAAAGCTGGACTTAGACATAATTTCACTCTCACAACATTATGGCTGGTTGGAGACAGTCCGAACCACAAGTACCGGGTCCATGGTTCTGGCCGTATACTGGGGGGACGGGGACGACTCCCATTAACCCCTGACTATACCGGGGATACGCTTATCACAATGCCTTTCTGGTCTGTGCTGAAGCAGGGCATTCTGGCAGCCAAGTGGCTTGACCTTTATTAGTGAGCCTGGTTACCCCCTCTCGGAACCACAGACTTAGAAATCGCCAGCTCATATACAGTGCATAAAATATATTTATATATATACCCTTATACACCATTTTAATAAAAAATATCACAAAATTCTTCTAAGTCCCTCGGGAAGAGTGAAAGACGCGCACGTTCATTTTCAGAGCTCCTAGACCTTCCTATAAGAAGTTAGCCAAAAAGTAGCTTCGAAAAACGCTTAGGTTAAGTTTCAGAGTTGCTTCTAATGTACCAAAGCTGGACTTAGACATAATTTCACTCTCACAACATTATGGCTGGTTGGAGACAGTCCGAACCACAAGTACCGGGTCCATGGTTCTGGCCGTATACTGGGGGGACGGGGACGACTCCCATTAACCCCTGACTATACCGGAGATACGCTTATCACAATGCCTTTCTGGTCTGTGCTGAAGCAGGGCATTCTGGTAGACAAGTGGCTTGACCTTTATTAGTGAGACTGGTTACCCCCTCTCGGAACCACAGACTTAGAAATCGCCAGCTCATATACAGTGCATAAAATATATTTATATATATACCCTTATACACCATTTTAATAAAAAATATCACAAAATACTTCTAAGTCTCTCGGGAAGAGTGAAAGACGCGCACGTTCATTTTCAGAGCTCCTAGACCTTCCTATAAGAAGTTAGCCAAAAAGTAGCTTCGAAAAACGCTTAGGTTAAGTTTCAGAGTTGCTTCTAATGTACCAAAGCTGGACTTAGACATAATTTCACTCTCACAACATTATGGCTGGTTGGAGACAGTCCGAACCACCAGTACCGGGTCCATGGTTCTGGCCGTATACTGGGGGGACGGGGACGACTCCCATTAACCCCTGACTATACCGGGGATACGCTTATCACAATGCCTTTCTGGTCTGTGCTGAAGCAGGGCATTCTGGCAGCCAAGTGGCTTGACCTTTATTAGTGAGCCTGGTTACCCCCTCTCGGAACCACAGACTTAGAAATCGCCAGCTCATATACAGTGCATAAAATATATTTATATATATACCCTTATACACCATTTTAATAAAAAATATCACAAAATTCTTCTAAGTCTCTCGGGAAGAGTGAAAGACGCGCACGTTCATTTTCAGAGCTCCTAGACCTTCCTATAAGAAGTTAGCCAAAAAGTAGCTTCGAAAAACGCTTAGGTTAAGTTTCAGAGTTGCTTCTAATGTACCAAAGCTGGACTTAGACATAATTTCACTCTCACAACATTATGGCTGGTTGGAGACAGTCCGAACCACAAGTACCGGGTCCATGGTTCTGGCCGTATACTGGGGGGACGGGGACGACTCCCATTAACCCCTGACTATACCGGAGATACGCTTATCACAATGCCTTTCTGGTCTGTGCTGAAGCAGGGCATTCTGGCAGCCAAGTGGCTTGACCTTTATTAGTGAGCCTGGTTACCCCCTCTCGGAACCACAGACTTAGAAATCGCCAGCTCATATACAGTGCATAAAATATATTTATATATATACCCTTATACACCATTTTAATAAAAAATATCACAAAATTCTTCTAAGTCTCTCGGGAAGAGTGAAAGACGCGCACGTTCATTTTCAGAGCTCCTAGACCTTCCTATAAGAAGTTAGCCAAAAAGTAGCTTCGAAAAACGCTTAGGTTAAGTTTCAGAGTTGCTTCTAATGTACCAAAGCTGGACTTAGACATAATTTCACTCTCACAACATTATGGCTGGTTGGAGACAGTCCGAACCACAAGTACCGGGTCCATGGTTCTGGCCGTATACTGGGGGGACGGGGACGACTCCCATTAACCCCTGACTATACCGGGGATACGCTTATCACAATGACTTTCTGGTCTGTGCTGAAGCAGGGCATTCTGGCAGCCAAGTGGCTTGACCTTTATTAGTGAGCCTGGTTACCCCCTCTCGGAACCACAGACTTAGAAATCGCCAGCTCATATACAGTGCATAAAATATATTTATATATATACCCTTATTCACCATTTTAATAAAAAATATCACAAAATTCTTCTAAGTCCCTCGGGAAGAGTGAAAGACGCGCACGTTCATTTTCAGAGCTCCTAGACCTTCCTATAAGAAGTTAGCCAAAAAGTAGCTTCGAAAAACGCTTAGGTTAAGTTTCAGAGTTGCTTCTAATGTACCAAAGCTGGACTTAGACATAATTTCACTCTCACAACATTATGGCTGGTTGGAGACAGTCCGAACCACAAGTACCGGGTCCATGGTTCTGGCCGTATACTGGGGGGACGGGGACGACTCCCATTAACCCCTGACTATACCGGGGATACGCTTATCACAATGACTTTCTGGTCTGTGCTGAAGCAGGGCATTCTGGCAGCCAAGTGGCTTGACCTTTATTAGTGAGCCTGGTTACCCCCTCTCGGAACCACAGACTTAGAAATCGCCAGCTCATATACAGTGCATAAAATATATTTATATATATACCTATATACACCATTTTAATAAAAAATATCACAAAATTCTTCTAAGTCTCTCGAGAAGAGTGAAAGACGCGCACGTTCATTTTCAGAGCTCCTAGACCTTCCTATAAGAAGTTAGCCAAAAAGTAGCTTCGAAAAACGCTTAGGTTAAGTTTCAGAGTTGCTTCTAATGTACCAAAGCTGGACTTAGACATAATTTCACTCTCACAACATTATGGCTGGTTGGAGACAGTCCGAACCACAAGTACCGGGTCCATGGTTCTGGCCGTATACTGGGGGGACGGGGACGACTCCCATTAACCCCTGACTATACCGGGGATACGCTTATCACAATGCCTTTCTGGTCTGTGCTGAAGCAGGGCATTCTGGCAGCCAAGTGGCTTGACCTTTATTAGTGAGCCTGGTTACCCCCTCTCGGAACCACAGACTTAGAAATCGCCAGCTCATATACAGTGCATAAAATATATTTATATATATACCCTTATACACCATTTTAATAAAAAATATCACAAAATTTTTCTAAGTCCCTCGGGAAGAGTGAAAGACGCGCACGTTCATTTTCAGAGCTCCTAGACCTTCCTATAAGAAGTTAGCCAAAAAGTAGCTTCGAAAAACGCTTAGGTTAAGTTTCAGAGTTGCTTCTAATGTACCAAAGCTGGACTTAGACATAATTTCACTCTCACAACATTATGGCTGGTTGGAGACAGTCCGAACCACAAGTACCGGGTCCATGGTTCTGGCCGTATACTGGGGGGACGGGGACGACTCCCATTAACCCCTGACTATACCGGGGATACGCTTATCACAATGCCTTTCTGGTCTGTGCTGAAGCAGGGCATTCTGGTAGACAAGTGGCATGACCTTTATTAGTGAGCCTGGTTACCCCCTCTCGGAACCACAGACTTAGAAATCGCCAGCTCATATACAGTGCATAAAATATATTTATATATATACCCTTATACACCATTTTAATAAAAAATATCACAAAATTCTTCTAAGTCTCTCGGGAAGAGTGAGAGACGCGCACGTTCATTTTCAGAGCTCCTAGACCTTCCTATAAGAAGTTAGCCAAAAAGTAGCTTCGAAAAATGCTTAGGTTAAGTTTCAGAGTTGCTTCTAATGTACCAAAGCTGGACTTAGACATAATTTCACTCACAACATTATGGCTGGTTGGAGACAGTCCGAACCACAAGTACCGGGTCCATGGTTCTGGCCGTATACTGGGGGGACGGGGACGACTCCCATTAACCCCTGACTATACCGGAGATACGCTTATCACAATGCCTTTCTGGTCTGTGCTGAAGCAGGGCATTCTGGTAGACAAGTGGCTTGACCTTTATTAGTGAGACTGGTTACCCCCTCTCGGAACCACAGACTTAGAAATCGCCAGCTCATATACAGTGCATAAAATATATTTATATATATACCCTTATACACCATTTTAATAAAAAATATCACAAAATACTTCTAAGTCTCTCGGGAAGAGTGAAAGACGCGCACGTTCATTTTCAGAGCTCCTAGACCTTCCTATAAGAAGTTAGCCAAAAAGTAGCTTCGAAAAACGCTTAGGTTAAGTTTCAGAGTTGCTTCTAATGTACCAAAGCTGGACTTAGACATAATTTCACTCTCACAACATTATGGCTGGTTGGAGACAGTCCGAACCACCAGTACCGGGTCCATGGTTCTGGCCGTATACTGGGGGGACGGGGACGACTCCCATTAACCCCTGACTATACCGGGGATACGCTTATCACAATGCCTTTCTGGTCTGTGCTGAAGCAGGGCATTCTGGCAGCCAAGTGGCTTGACCTTTATTAGTGAGCCTGGTTACCCCCTCTCGGAACCACAGACTTAGAAATCGCCAGCTCATATACAGTGCATAAAATATATTTATATATATACCCTTATACACCATTTAATAAAAAATATCACAAAATTCTTCTAAGTCTCTCGGGAAGAGTGAAAGACGCGCACGTTCATTTTCAGAGCTCCTAGACCTTCCTATAAGAAGTTAGCCAAAAAGTAGCTTCGAAAAACGCTTAGGTTAAGTTTCAGAGTTGCTTCTAATGTACCAAAGCTGGACTTAGACATAATTTCACTCTCACAACATTATGGCTGGTTGGAGACAGTCCGAACCACAAGTACCGGGTCCATGGTTCTGGCCGTATACTGGGGGGACGGGGACGACTCCCATTAACCCCTGACTATACCGGGGATACGCTTATCACAATGACTTTCTGGTCTGTGCTGAAGCAGGGCATTCTGGCAGCCAAGTGGCTTGACCTTTATTAGTGAGCCTGGTTACCCCCTCTCGGAACCACAGACTTAGAAATCGCCAGCTCATATACAGTGCATAAAATATATTTATATATATACCCTTATTCACCATTTTAATAAAAAATATCACAAAATTCTTCTAAGTCCCTCGGGAAGAGTGAAAGACGCGCACGTTCATTTTCAGAGCTCCTAGACCTTCCTATAAGAAGTTAGCCAAAAAGTAGCTTCGAAAAACGCTTAGGTTAAGTTTCAGAGTTGCTTCTAATGTACCAAAGCTGGACTTAGACATAATTTCACTCTCACAACATTATGGCTGGTTGGAGACAGTCCGAACCACAAGTACCGGGTCCATGGTTCTGGCCGTATACTGGGGGGACGGGGACGACTCCCATTAACCCCTGACTATACCGGGGATACGCTTATCACAATGACTTTCTGGTCTGTGCTGAAGCAGGGCATTCTGGCAGCCAAGTGGCTTGACCTTTATTAGTGAGCCTGGTTACCCCCTCTCGGAACCACAGACTTAGAAATCGCCAGCTCATATACAGTGCATAAAATATATTTATATATATACCTATATACACCATTTTAATAAAAAATATCACAAAATTCTTCTAAGTCTCTCGAGAAGAGTGAAAGACGCGCACGTTCATTTTCAGAGCTCCTAGACCTTCCTATAAGAAGTTAGCCAAAAAGTAGCTTCGAAAAACGCTTAGGTTAAGTTTCAGAGTTGCTTCTAATGTACCAAAGCTGGACTTAGACATAATTTCACTCTCACAACATTATGGCTGGTTGGAGACAGTCCGAACCACAAGTACCGGGTCCATGGTTCTGGCCGTATACTGGGGGGACGGGGACGACTCCCATTAACCCCTGACTATACCGGGGATACGCTTATCACAATGCCTTTCTGGTCTGTGCTGAAGCAGGGCATTCTGGCAGCCAAGTGGCTTGACCTTTATTATTGAGCCTGGTTACCCCCTCTCGGAACCACAGACTTAGAAATCGCCAGCTCATATACAGTGCATAAAATATATTTATATATATACCCTTATACACCATTTTAATAAAAAATATCACAAAATTTTTCTAAGTCCCTCGGGAAGAGTGAAAGACGCGCACGTTCATTTTCAGAGCTCCTAGACCTTCCTATAAGAAGTTAGCCAAAAAGTAGCTTCGAAAAACGCTTAGGTTAAGTTTCAGAGTTGCTTCTAATGTACCAAAGCTGGACTTAGACATAATTTCACTCTCACAACATTATGGCTGGTTGGAGACAGTCCGAACCACAAGTACCGGGTCCATGGTTCTGGCCGTATACTGGGGGGACGGGGACGACTCCCATTAACCCCTGACTATACCGGGGATACGCTTATCACAATGCCTTTCTGGTCTGTGCTGAAGCAGGGCATTCTGGTAGACAAGTGGCATGACCTTTATTAGTGAGACTGGTTACCCCCTCTCGGAACCACAGACTTAGAAATCGCCAGCTCATATACAGTGCATAAAATATATTTATATATATACCCTTATACACCATTTTAATAAAAAATATCACAAAATTCTTCTAAGTCTCTCGGGAAGAGTGAGAGACGCGCACGTTCATTTTCAGAGCTCCTAGACCTTCCTATAAGAAGTTAGCCAAAAAGTAGCTTCGAAAAATGCTTAGGTTAAGTTTCAGAGTTGCTTCTAATGTACCAAAGCTGGACTTAGACATAATTTCACTCACAACATTATGGCTGGTTGGAGACAGTCCGAACCACAAGTACCGGGTCCATGGTTCTGGCCGTATACTGGGGGGACGGGGACGACTCCCATTAACCCCTGACTATACCGGAGATACGCTTATCACAATGCCTTTCTGGTCTGTGCTGAAGCAGGGCATTCTGGCAGCCAAGTGGCTTGACCTTTATTAGTGAGCCTGGTTACCCCCTCTCGGAACCACAGACTTAGAAATCGCCAGCTCATATACAGTGCATAAAATATATTTATATATATACCCTTATACACCATTTTAATAAAAAATATCACAAAATTCTTCTAAGTCTCTCGGGAAGAGTGAAAGACGCGCACGTTCATTTTCAGAGCTCCTAGACCTTCCTATAAGAAGTTAGCCAAAAAGTAGCTTCGAAAAACGCTTAGGTTAAGTTTCAGAGTTGCTTCTAATGTACCAAAGCTGGACTTAGACATAATTTCACTCTCACAACATTATGGCTGGTTGGAGACAGTCCGAACCACAAGTACCGGGTCCATGGTTCTGGCCGTATACTGGGGGGACGGGGACGACTCCCATTAACCCCTGACTATACCGGGGATACGCTTATCACAATGCCTTTCTGGTCTGTGCTGAAGCAGGGCATTCTGGCAGCCAAGTGGCTTGACCTTTATTAGTGAGCCTGGTTACCCCCTCTCGGAACCACAGACTTAGAAATCGCCAGCTCATATACAGTGCATAAAATATATTTATATATATACCCTTATACACCATTTTAATAAAAAATATCACAAAATTCTTCTAAGTCTCTCGAGAAGAGTGAAAGACGCGCACGTTCATTTTCAGAGCTCCTAGACCTTCCAATAAGAAGTTAACCAAAAAGTAGCTTCGAAAAACGCTTAGGTTAAGTTTCAGAGTTGCTTCTAATGTACCAAAGCTGGACTTAGACATAATTTCACTCTCACAACATTATGGCTGGTTGGAGACAGTCCGAACAACAAGTACCGGGTCCATGGTTCTGGCCGTATACTGGGGGGACGGGGACGACTCCCATTAACCCCTGACTATACCGGGGATACGCTTATCACAATGCCTTTCTGGTCTGTGCTGAAGCAGGGCATTCTGGCAGCCAAGTGGCTTGACCTTTATTAGTGAGCCTGGTTACCCCCTCTCGGAACCACAGACTTAGAAATCGCCAGCTCATATACAGTGCATAAAATATATTTATATATATACCCTTATACACCATTTTAATAAAAAATATCACAAAATTCTTCTAAGTCTCTCGAGAAGAGTGAAAGACGCGCACGTTCATTTTCAGAGCTCCTAGACCTTCCTATAAGAAGTTAGCCAAAAAGTAGCTTCGAAAAACGCTTAGGTTAAGTTTCAGAGTTGCTTCTAATGTACCAAAGCTGGACTTAGACATAATTTCACTCTCACAACATTATGGCTGGTTGGAGACAGTCCGAACCACAAGTACCGGGTCCATGGTTCTGGCCGTATACTGGGGGGACGGGGACGACTCCCATTAACCCCTGACTATACCGGGGATACGCTTATCACAATGCCTTTCTGGTCTGTGCTGAAGCAGGGCATTCTGGCAGCCAAGTGGCTTGACCTTTATTAGTGAGCCTGGTTACCCCCTCTCGGAACCACAGACTTAGAAATCGCCAGCTCATATACAGTGCATAAAATATATTTATATATATACCCTTATACACCATTTTAATAAAAAATATCACAAAATTCTTCTAAGTCTCTCGAGAAGAGTGAAAGACGCGCACGTTCATTTTCAGAGCTCCTAGACCTTCCTATAAGAAGTTAGCCAAAAAGTAGCTTCGAAAAACGCTTAGGTTAAGTTTCAGAGTTGCTTCTAATGTACCAAAGCTGGACTTAGACATAATTTCACTCTCACAACATTATGGCTGGTTGGAGACAGTCCGAACCACAAGTACCGGGTCCATGGTTCTGGCCGTATACTGGGGGGACGGGGACGACTCCCATTAACCCCTGACTATACCGGGGATACGCTTATCACAATGCCTTTCTGGTCTGTGCTGAAGCAGGGCATTCTGGCAGCCAAGTGGCTTGACCTTTATTAGTGAGCCTGGTTACCCCCTCTCGGAACCACAGACTTAGAAATCGCCAGCTCATATACAGTGCATAAAATATATTTATATATATATACCCTTATACACCATTTTAATAAAAAATATCACAAAATTCTTCTAAGTCTCTCGAGAAGAGTGAAAGACGCGCACGTTCATTTTCAGAGCTCCTAGACCTTCCAATAAGAAGTTAACCAAAAAGTAGCTTCGAAAAACGCTTAGGTTAAGTTTCAGAGTTGCTTCTAATGTACCAAAGCTGGACTTAGACATAATTTCACTCTCACAACATTATGGCTGGTTGGAGACAGTCCGAACAACAAGTACCGGGTCCATGGTTCTGGCCGTATACTGGGGGGACGGGGACGACTCCCATTAACCCCTGACTATACCGGGGATACGCTTATCACAATGCCTTTCTGGTCTGTGCTGAAGCAGGGCATTCTGGCAGCCAAGTGGCTTGACCTTTATTAGTGAGCCTGGTTACCCCCTCTCGGAACCACAGACTTAGAAATCGCCAGCTCATATACAGTGCATAAAATATATTTATATATATACCCTTATACACCATTTTAATAAAAAATATCACAAAATTCTTCTAAGTCTCTCGAGAAGAGTGAAAGACGCGCACGTTCATTTTCAGAGCTCCTAGACCTTCCTATAAGAAGTTAGCCAAAAAGTAGCTTCGAAAAACGCTTAGGTTAAGTTTCAGAGTTGCTTCTAATGTACCAAAGCTGGACTTAGACATAATTTCACTCTCACAACATTATGGCTGGTTGGAGACAGTCCGAACCACAAGTACCGGGTCCATGGTTCTGGCCGTATACTGGGGGGACGGGGACGACTCCCATTAACCCCTGACTATACCGGGGATACGCTTATCACAATGCCTTTCTGGTCTGTGCTGAAGCAGGGCATTCTGGCAGCCAAGTGGCTTGACCTTTATTAGTGAGCCTGGTTACCCCCTCTCGGAACCACAGACTTAGAAATCGCCAGCTCATATACAGTGCATAAAATATATTTATATATATACCCTTATACACCATTTTAATAAAAAATATCACAAAATTCTTCTAAGTCTCTCGAGAAGAGTGAAAGACGCGCACGTTCATTTTCAGAGCTCCTAGACCTTCCTATAAGAAGTTAGCCAAAAAGTAGCTTCGAAAAACGCTTAGGTTAAGTTTCAGAGTTGCTTCTAATGTACCAAAGCTGGACTTAGACATAATTTCACTCTCACAACATTATGGCTGGTTGGAGACAGTCCGAACCACAAGTACCGGGTCCATGGTTCTGGCCGTATACTGGGGGGACGGGGACGACTCCCATTAACCCCTGACTATACCGGGGATACGCTTATCACAATGCCTTTCTGGTCTGTGCTGAAGCAGGGCATTCTGGTAGACAAGTGGCATGACCTTTATTAGTGAGACTGGTTACCCCCTCTCGGAACCACAGACTTAGAAATCGCCAGCTCATATACAGTGCATAAAATATATTTATATATATACCCTTATACACCATTTTAATAAAAAATATCACAAAATTCTTCTAAGTCTCTCGGGAAGAGTGAGAGACGCGCACGTTCATTTTCAGAGCTCCTAGACCTTCCTATAAGAAGTTAGCCAAAAAGTAGCTTCGAAAAACGCTTAGGTTAAGTTTCAGAGTTGCTTCTAATGTACCAAAGCTGGACTTAGACATAATTTCACTCTCACAACATTATGGCTGGTTGGAGACAGTCCGAACCACAAGTACCGGGTCCATGGTTCTGGCCGTATACTGGGGGGACGGGGACGACTCCCATTAACCCCTGACTATACCGGGGATACGCTTATCACAATGACTTTCTGGTCTGTGCTGAAGCAGGGCATTCTGGCAGCCAAGTGGCTTGACCTTTATTAGTGAGCCTGGTTACCCCCTCTCGGAACCACAGACTTAGAAATCGCCAGCTCATATACAGTGCATAAAATATATTTATATATATACCCTTATTCACCATTTTAATAAAAAATATCACAAAATTCTTCTAAGTCCCTCGGGAAGAGTGAAAGACGCGCACGTTCATTTTCAGAGCTCCTAGACCTTCCTATAAGAAGTTAGCCAAAAAGTAGCTTCGAAAAACGCTTAGGTTAAGTTTCAGAGTTGCTTCTAATGTACCAAAGCTGGACTTAGACATAATTTCACTCTCACAACATTATGGCTGGTTGGAGACAGTCCGAACCACAAGTACCGGGTCCATGGTTCTGGCCGTATACTGGGGGGACGGGGACGACTCCCATTAACCCCTGACTATACCGGGGATACGCTTATCACAATGCCTTTCTGGTCTGTGCTGAAGCAGGGCATTCTGGCAGCCAAGTGGCTTGACCTTTATTAGTGAGCCTGGTTACCCCCTCTCGGAACCACAGACTTAGAAATCGCCAGCTCATATACAGTGCATAAAATATATTTATATATATACCCTTATACACCATTTTAATAAAAAATATCACAAAATTCTTCTAAGTCTCTCGAGAAGAGTGAAAGACGCGCACGTTCATTTTCAGAGCTCCTAGACCTTCCTATAAGAAGTTAGCCAAAAAGTAGCTTCGAAAAACGCTTAGGTTAAGTTTCAGAGTTGCTTCTAATGTACCAAAGCTGGACTTAGACATAATTTCACTCTCACAACATTATGGCTGGTTGGAGACAGTCCGAACCACAAGTACCGGGTCCATGGTTCTGGCCGTATACTGGGGGGACGGGGACGACTCCCATTAACCCCTGACTATACCGGGGATACGCTTATCACAATGCCTTTCTGGTCTGTGCTGAAGCAGGGCATTCTGGTAGACAAGTGGCATGACCTTTATTAGTGAGACTGGTTACCCCCTCTCGGAACCACAGACTTAGAAATCGCCAGCTCATATACAGTGCATAAAATATATTTATATATATACCCTTATACACCATTTTAATAAAAAATATCACAAAATTCTTCTAAGTCTCTCGGGAAGAGTGAGAGACGCGCACGTTCATTTTCAGAGCTCCTAGACCTTCCTATAAGAAGTTAGCCAAAAAGTAGCTTCGAAAAACGCTTAGGTTAAGTTTCAGAGTTGCTTCTAATGTACCAAAGCTGGACTTAGACATAATTTCACTCTCACAACATTATGGCTGGTTGGAGACAGTCCGAACCACAAGTACCGGGTCCATGGTTCTGGCCGTATACTGGGGGGACGGGGACGACTCCCATTAACCCCTGACTATACCGGGGATACGCTTATCACAATGACTTTCTGGTCTGTGCTGAAGCAGGGCATTCTGGCAGCCAAGTGGCTTGACCTTTATTAGTGAGCCTGGTTACCCCCTCTCGGAACCACAGACTTAGAAATCGCCAGCTCATATACAGTGCATAAAATATATTTATATATATACCCTTATTCACCATTTTAATAAAAAATATCACAAAATTCTTCTAAGTCCCTCGGGAAGAGTGAAAGACGCGCACGTTCATTTTCAGAGCTCCTAGACCTTCCTATAAGAAGTTAGCCAAAAAGTAGCTTCGAAAAACGCTTAGGTTAAGTTTCAGAGTTGCTTCTAATGTACCAAAGCTGGACTTAGACATAATTTCACTCTCACAACATTATGGCTGGTTGGAGACAGTCCGAACCACAAGTACCGGGTCCATGGTTCTGGCCGTATACTGGGGGGACGGGGACGACTCCCATTAACCCCTGACTATACCGGGGATACGCTTATCACAATGCCTTTCTGGTCTGTGCTGAAGCAGGGCATTCTGGCAGCCAAGTGGCTTGACCTTTATTAGTGAGCCTGGTTACCCCCTCTCGGAACCACAGACTTAGAAATCGCCAGCTCATATACAGTACAGTGCATAAAATATATTTATATATATACCCTTATACACCATTTTAATAAAAAATATCACAAAATTCTTCTAAGTCCCTCGGGAAGAGTGAAAGACGCGCACGTTCATTTTCAGAGATCCTAGACCTTCCTATAAGAAGTTAGCCAAAAAGTAGCTTCGAAAAACGCTTAGGTTAAGTTTCAGAGTTGCTTCTAATGTACCAAAGCTGGACTTAGACATAATTTCA
Source organism: Ascaphus truei (assembly GCF_040206685.1). Lineage (NCBI taxonomy): Eukaryota > Metazoa > Chordata > Amphibia > Anura > Ascaphidae > Ascaphus > Ascaphus truei. The sequence continues at coordinate 109,666 of NW_027454112.1, read as the reverse complement.
CTCTCACAACATTATGGCTGGTTGGAGACAGTCCGAACCACAAGTACCGGGTCCATGGTTCTGGCCGTATACTGGGGGGACGGGGACGACTCCCATTAACCCCTGACTATACCGGGGATACGCTTATCACAATGCCTTTCTGGTCTGTGCTGAAGCAGGGCATTCTGGCAGCCAAGTGGCTTGACCTTTATTAGTGAGCCTGGTTACCCCCTCTCGGAACCACAGACTTAGAAATCGCCAGCTCATATACAGTACAGTGCATAAAATATATTTATATATATACCCTTATACACCATTTTAATAAAAAATATCACAAAATTCTTCTAAGTCCCTCGGGAAGAGTGAAAGACGCGCACGTTCATTTTCAGAGCTCCTAGACCTTCCTATAAGTAGTTAGCAAAAAGTAGCTTCGAAAAACGCTTAGGTTAAGTTTCAGAGTTGCTTCTAATGTACCAAAGCTGGACTTAGACATAATTTCACTCTCACAACATTATGGCTGGTTGGAGACAGTCCGAACCACAAGTACCGGGTCCATGGTTCTGGCCGTATACTGGGGGGACGGGGACGACTCCCATTAACCCCTGACTATACCGGGGATACGCTTATCACAATGCCTTTCTGGTCTGTGCTGAAGCAGGGCATTCTGGCAGCCAAGTGGCTTGACCTTTATTAGTGAGCCTGGTTACCCCCTCTCGGAACCACAGACTTAGAAATCGCCAGCTCATATACAGTGCATAAAATATATTTATATATATATACCCTTATACACCATTTTAATAAAAAATATCACAAAATTCTTCTAAGTCTCTCGGGAAGAGTGAAAGACGCGCACGTTGATTTTCAGAGCTCCTAGACCTTCCTATAAGAAGTTAGCCAAAAAGTAGCTTCGAAAAACGCTTAGGTTAAGTTTCAGAGTTGCTTCTAATGTACCAAAGCTGGACTTAGACATAATTTCACTCTCACAACATTATGGCTGGTTGGAGACAGTCCGAACCACAAGTACCGGGTCCATGGTTCTGGCCGTATACTGGGGGGACGGGGACGACTCCCATTAACCCCTGACTATACCGGGGATACGCTTATCACAATGACTTTCTGGTCTGTGCTGAAGCAGGGCATTCTGGCAGCCAAGTGGCTTGACCTTTATTAGTGAGCCTGGTTACCCCCTCTCGGAACCACAGACTTAGAAATCGCCAGCTCATATACAGTGCATAAAATATATTTATATATATACCCTTATACACCATTTTAATAAAAAATATCACAAAATTCTTCTAAGTCTCTCGAGAAGAGTGAAAGACGCGCACGTTCATTTTCAGAGCTCCTAGACCTTCCTATAAGAAGTTAGCCAAAAAGTAGCTTCGAAAAACGCTTAGGTTAAGTTTCAGAGTTGCTTCTAATGTACCAAAGCTGGACTTAGACATAATTTCACTCTCACAACATTATGGCTGGTTGGAGACAGTCCGAACCACAAGTACCGGGTCCATGGTTCTGGCCGTATACTGGGGGGACGGGGACGACTCCCATTAACCCCTGACTATACCGGGGATACGCTTATCACAATGCCTTTCTGGTCTGTGCTGAAGCAGGGCATTCTGGCAGCCAAGTGGCTTGACCTTTATTAGTGAGCCTGGTTACCCCCTCTCGGAACCACAGACTTAGAAATCGCCAGCTCATATACAGTGCATAAAATATATTTATATATATACCCTTATACACCATTTTAATAAAAAATATCACAAAATTCTTCTAAGTCCCTCGGGAAGAGTAAAAGACGCGCACGTTCATTTTCAGAGCTCCTAGACCTTCCTATAAGAAGTTAGCCAAAAAGTAGCTTCGAAAAACGCTTAGGTTAAGTTTCAGAGTTGCTTCTAATGTACCAAAGCTGGACTTAGACATAATTTCACTCTCACAACATTATGGCTGGTTGGAGACAGTCCGAACCACAAGTACCGGGTCCATGGTTCTGGCCGTATACTGGGGGGACGGGGACGACTCCCATTAACCCCTGACTATACCGGGGATACGCTTATCACAATGCCTTTCTGGTCTGTGCTGAAGCAGGGCATTCTGGCAGCCAAGTGGCTTGACCTTTATTAGTGAGCCTGGTTACCCCCTCTCGGAACCACAGACTTAGAAATCGCCAGCTCATATACAGTGCATAAAATATATTTATATATATACCCTTATACACCATTTTAATAAAAAATATCACAAAATTCTTCTAAGTCCCTCGGGAAGAGTGAAAGACGCGCACGTTCATTTTCAGAGCTCCTAGACCTTCCTATAAGAAGTTAGCCAAAAAGTAGCTTCGAAAAACGCTTAGGTTAAGTTTCAGAGTTGCTTCTAATGTACCAAAGCTGGACTTAGACATAATTTCACTCTCACAACATTATGGCTGGTTGGAGACAGTCCGAACCACAAGTACCGGGTCCATGGTTCTGGCCGTATACTGGGGGGACGGGGACGACTCCCATTAACCCCTGACTATACCGGGGATACGCTTATCACAATGCCTTTCTGGTCTGTGCTGAAGCAGGGCATTCTGGCAGCCAAGTGGCTTGACCTTTATTAGTGAGCCTGGTTACCCCCTCTCGGAACCACAGACTTAGAAATCGCCAGCTCATATACAGTGCATAAAATATATTTATATATATACCCTTATACACCATTTTAATAAAAAATATCACAAAATTCTTCTAAGTCCCTCGGGAAGAGTGAAAGACGCGCACGTTCATTTTCAGAGATCCTAGACCTTCCTATAAGAAGTTAGCCAAAAAGTAGCTTCGAAAAACGGTTAGGTTAAGTTTCAGAGTTGCTTCTAATGTACCAAAGCTGGACTTAGACATAATTTCACTCTCACAACATTATGGCTGGTTGGAGACAGTCCGAACCACAAGTACCGGGTCCATGGTTCTGGCCGTATACTGGGGGGACGGGGACGACTCCCATTAACCCCTGACTATACCGGGGATACGCTTATCACAATGCCTTTCTGGTCTGTGCTGAAGCAGGGCATTCTGGCAGCCAAGTGGCTTGACCTTTATTAGTGAGCCTGGTTACCCCCTCTCGGAACCACAGACTTAGAAATCGCCAGCTCATATACAGTACAGTGCATAAAATATATTTATATATATACCCTTATACACCATTTTAATAAAAAATATCACAAAATTCTTCTAAGTCTCTCGGGAAGAGTGAAAGACGCGCACGTTCATTTTCAGAGCTCCTAGACCTTCCTATAAGAAGTTAGCCAAAAAGTAGCTTCGAAAAACGCTTAGGTTAAGTTTCAGAGTTGCTTCTAATGTACCAAAGCTGGACTTAGACATAATTTCACTCTCACAACATTATGGCTGGTTGGAGACAGTCCGAACCACAAGTACCGGGTCCATGGTTCTGGCCGTATACTGGGGGGACGGGGACGACTCCCATTAACCCCTGACTATACCGGGGATACGCTTATCACAATGCCTTTCTGGTCTGTGCTGAAGCAGGGCATTCTGGCAGCCAAGTGGCTTGACCTTTATTAGTGAGCCTGGTTACCCCCTCTCGGAACCACAGACTTAGAAATCGCCAGCTCATATACAGTGCATAAAATATATTTATATATATACCCTTATACACCATTTTAATAAAAAATATCACAAAATTCTTCTAAGTCTCTCGAGAAGAGTGAAAGACGCGCACGTTCATTTTCAGAGCTCCTAGACCTTCCAATAAGAAGTTAGCCAAAAAGTAGCTTCGAAAAACGCTTAGGTTAAGTTTCAGAGTTGCTTCTAATGTACCAAAGCTGGACTTAGACATAATTTCACTCTCACAACATTATGGCTGGTTGGAGACAGTCCGAACAACAAGTACCGGGTCCATGGTTCTGGCCGTATACTGGGGGGACGGGGACGACTCCCATTAACCCCTGACTATACCGGGGATACGCTTATCACAATGCCTTTCTGGTCTGTGCTGAAGCAGGGCATTCTGGCAGCCAAGTGGCTTGACCTTTATTAGTGAGCCTGGTTACCCCCTCTCGGAACCACAGACTTAGAAATCGCCAGCTCATATACAGTGCATAAAATATATTTATATATATACCCTTATACACCATTTTAATAAAAAATATCACAAAATTCTTCTAAGTCTCTCGGGAAGAGTGAAAGACGCGCACGTTCATTTTCAGAGCTCCTAGACCTTCCTATAAGAAGTTAGCCAAAAAGTAGCTTCGAAAAACGCTTAGGTTAAGTTTCAGAGTTGCTTCTAATGTACCAAAGCTGGACTTAGACATAATTTCACTCTCACAACATTATGGCTGGTTGGAGACAGTCCGAACCACAAGTACCGGGTCCATGGTTCTGGCCGTATACTGGGGGGACGGGGACGACTCCCATTAACCCCTGACTATACCGGGGATACGCTTATCACAATGCCTTTCTGGTCTGTGCTGAAGCAGGGCATTCTGGCAGCCAAGTGGCTTGACCTTTATTAGTGAGCCTGGTTACCCCCTCTCGGAACCACAGACTTAGAAATCGCCAGCTCATATACAGTGCATAAAATATATTTATATATATACCCTTATACACCATTTTAATAAAAAATATCACAAAATTCTTCTAAGTCTCTCGAGAAGAGTGAAAGACGCGCACGTTCATTTTCAGAGCTCCTAGACCTTCCAATAAGAAGTTAGCCAAAAAGTAGCTTCGAAAAACGCTTAGGTTAAGTTTCAGAGTTGCTTCTAATGTACCAAAGCTGGACTTAGACATAATTTCACTCTCACAACATTATGGCTGGTTGGAGACAGTCCGAACAACAAGTACCGGGTCCATGGTTCTGGCCGTATACTGGGGGGACGGGGACGACTCCCATTAACCCCTGACTATACCGGGGATACGCTTATCACAATGCCTTTCTGGTCTGTGCTGAAGCAGGGCATTCTGGCAGCCAAGTGGCTTGACCTTTATTAGTGAGCCTGGTTACCCCCTCTCGGAACCACAGACTTAGAAATCGCCAGCTCATATACAGTGCATAAAATATATTTATATATATACCCTTATACACCATTTTAATAAAAAATATCACAAAATTCTTCTAAGTCTCTCGGGAAGAGTGAAAGACGCGCACGTTCATTTTCAGAGCTCCTAGACCTTCCTATAAGAAGTTAGCCAAAAAGTAGCTTCGAAAAACGCTTAGGTTAAGTTTCAGAGTTGCTTCTAATGTACCAAAGCTGGACTTAGACATAATTTCACTCTCACAACATTATGGCTGGTTGGAGACAGTCCGAACCACAAGTACCGGGTCCATGGTTCTGGCCGTATACTGGGGGGACGGGGACGACTCCCATTAACCCCTGACTATACCGGGGATACGCTTATCACAATGCCTTTCTGGTCTGTGCTGAAGCAGGGCATTCTGGCAGCCAAGTGGCTTGACCTTTATTAGTGAGCCTGGTTACCCCCTCTCGGAACCACAGACTTAGAAATCGCCAGCTCATATACAGTGCATAAAATATATTTATATATATACCCTTATACACCATTTTAATAAAAAATATCACAAAATTCTTCTAAGTCCCTCGGGAAGAGTGAAAGACGCGCACGTTCATTTTCAGAGATCCTAGACCTTCCTATAAGAAGTTAGCCAAAAAGTAGCTTCGAAAAACGGTTAGGTTAAGTTTCAGAGTTGCTTCTAATGTACCAAAGCTGGACTTAGACATAATTTCACTCTCACAACATTATGGCTGGTTGGAGACAGTCCGAACCACAAGTACCGGGTCCATGGTTCTGGCCGTATACTGGGGGGACGGGGACGACTCCCATTAACCCCTGACTATACCGGGGATACGCTTATCACAATGCCTTTCTGGTCTGTGCTGAAGCAGGGCATTCTGGCAGCCAAGTGGCTTGACCTTTATTAGTGAGCCTGGTTACCCCCTCTCGGAACCACAGACTTAGAAATCGCCAGCTCATATACAGTACAGTGCATAAAATATATTTATATATATACCCTTATACACCATTTTAATAAAAAATATCACAAAATTCTTCTAAGTCTCTCGGGAAGAGTGAAAGACGCGCACGTTCATTTTCAGAGCTCCTAGACCTTCCTATAAGAAGTTAGCCAAAAAGTAGCTTCGAAAAACGCTTAGGTTAAGTTTCAGAGTTGCTTCTAATGTACCAAAGCTGGACTTAGACATAATTTCACTCTCACAACATTATGGCTGGTTGGAGACAGTCCGAACCACAAGTACCGGGTCCATGGTTCTGGCCGTATACTGGGGGGACGGGGACGACTCCCATTAACCCCTGACTATACCGGGGATACGCTTATCACAATGCCTTTCTGGTCTGTGCTGAAGCAGGGCATTCTGGCAGCCAAGTGGCTTGACCTTTATTAGTGAGCCTGGTTACCCCCTCTCGGAACCACAGACTTAGAAATCGCCAGCTCATATACAGTGCATAAAATATATTTATATATATACCCTTATACACCATTTTAATAAAAAATATCACAAAATTCTTCTAAGTCTCTCGGGAAGAGTGAAAGACGCGCACGTTCATTTTCAGAGCTCCTAGACCTTCCTATAAGAAGTTAGCCAAAAAGTAGCTTCGAAAAACGCTTAGGTTAAGTTTCAGAGTTGCTTCTAATGTACCAAAGCTGGACTTAGACATAATTTCACTCTCACAACATTATGGCTGGTTGGAGACAGTCCGAACCACAAGTACCGGGTCCATGGTTCTGGCCGTATACTGGGGGGACGGGGACGACTCCCATTAACCCCTGACTATACCGGGGATACGCTTATCACAATGCCTTTCTGGTCTGTGCTGAAGCAGGGCATTCTGGCAGCCAAGTGGCTTGACCTTTATTAGTGAGCCTGGTTACCCCCTCTCGGAACCACAGACTTAGAAATCGCCAGCTCATATACAGTGCATAAAATATATTTATATATATACCCTTATACACCATTTTAATAAAAAATATCACAAAATTCTTCTAAGTCTCTCGGGAAGAGTGAAAGACGCGCACGTTCATTTTCAGAGCTCCTAGACCTTCCTATAAGAAGTTAGCCAAAAAGTAGCTTCGAAAAACGCTTAGGTTAAGTTTCAGAGTTGCTTCTAATGTACCAAAGCTGGACTTAGACATAATTTCACTCTCACAACATTATGGCTGGTTGGAGACAGTCCGAACCACAAGTACCGGGTCCATGGTTCTGGCCGTATACTGGGGGGACGGGGACGACTCCCATTAACCCCTGACTATACCGGGGATACGCTTATCACAATGCCTTTCTGGTCTGTGCTGAAGCAGGGCATTCTGGCAGCCAAGTGGCTTGACCTTTATTAGTGAGCCTGGTTACCCCCTCTCGGAACCACAGACTTAGAAATCGCCAGCTCATATACAGTGCATAAAATATATTTATATATATACCCTTATACACCATTTTAATAAAAAATATCACAAAATTCTTCTAAGTCTCTCGAGAAGAGTGAAAGACGCGCACGTTCATTTTCAGAGCTCCTAGATCTTCCTATAAGAAGTTAGCCAAAAAGTAGCTTCGAAAAACGCTTAGGTTAAGTTTCAGAGTTGCTTCTAATGTACCAAAGCTGGACTTAGACATAATTTCACTCTCACAACATTATGGCTGGTTGGAGACAGTCCGAACCACAAGTACCGGGTCCATGGTTCTGGCCGTATACTGGGGGGACGGGGACGACTCCCATTAACCCCTGACTATACCGGGGATACGCTTATCACAATGACTTTCTGGTCTGTGCTGAAGCAGGGCATTCTGGCAGCCAAGTGGCTTGACCTTTATTAGTGAGCCTGGTTACCCCCTCTCGGAACCACAGACTTAGAAATCGCCAGCTCATATACAGTGCATAAAATATATTTATATATATACCCTTATACACCATTTTAATAAAAAATATCACAAAATTCTTCTAAGTCTCTCGAGAAGAGTGAAAGACGCGCACGTTCATTTTCAGAGCTCCTAGACCTTCCTATAAGAAGTTAGCCAAAAAGTAGCTTCGAAAAACGCTTAGGTTAAGTTTCAGAGTTGCTTCTAATGTACCAAAGCTGGACTTAGACATAATTTCACTCTCACAACATTATGGCTGGTTGGAGACAGTCCGAACCACAAGTACCGGGTCCATGGTTCTGGCCGTATACTGGGGGGACGGGGACGACTCCCATTAACCCCTGACTATACCGGGGATACGCTTATCACAATGCCTTTCTGGTCTGTGCTGAAGCAGGGCATTCTGGCAGCCAAGTGGCTTGACCTTTATTAGTGAGCCTGGTTACCCCCTCTCGGAACCACAGACTTAGAAATCGCCAGCTCATATACAGTGCATAAAATATATTTATATATATACCCTTATACACCATTTTAATAAAAAATATCACAAAATTCTTCTAAGTCTCTCGAGAAGAGTGAAAGACGCGCACGTTCATTTTCAGAGCTCCTAGACCTTCCTATAAGAAGTTAGCCAAAAAGTAGCTTCGAAAAACGCTTAGGTTAAGTTTCAGAGTTGCTTCTAATGTACCAAAGCTGGACTTAGACATAATTTCACTCTCACAACATTATGGCTGGTTGGAGACAGTCCGAACCACAAGTACCGGGTCCATGGTTCTGGCCGTATACTGGGGGGACGGGGACGACTCCCATTAACCCCTGACTATACCGGGGATACGCTTATCACAATGCCTTTCTGGTCTGTGCTGAAGCAGGGCATTCTGGCAGCCAAGTGGCTTGACCTTTATTAGTGAGCCTGGTTACCCCCTCTCGGAACCACAGACTTAGAAATCGCCAGCTCATATACAGTGCATAAAATATATTTATATATATACCCTTATACACCATTTTAATAAAAAATATCACAAAATTCTTCTAAGTCTCTCGAGAAGAGTGAAAGACGCGCACGTTCATTTTCAGAGCTCCTAGACCTTCCTATAAGAAGTTAGCCAAAAAGTAGCTTCGAAAAACGCTTAGGTTAAGTTTCAGAGTTGCTTCTAATGTACCAAAGCTGGACTTAGACATAATTTCACTCTCACAACATTATGGCTGGTTGGAGACAGTCCGAACCACAAGTACCGGGTCCATGGTTCTGGCCGTATACTGGGGGGACGGGGACGACTCCCATTAACCCCTGACTATACCGGGGATACGCTTATCACAATGCCTTTCTGGTCTGTGCTGAAGCAGGGCATTCTGGCAGCCAAGTGGCTTGACCTTTATTAGTGAGCCTGGTTACCCCCTCTCGGAACCACAGACTTAGAAATCGCCAGCTCATATACAGTGCATAAAATATATTTATATATATACCCTTATACACCATTTTAATAAAAAATATCACAAAATTCTTCTAAGTCTCTCGAGAAGAGTGAAAGACGCGCACGTTCATTTTCAGAGCTCCTAGATCTTCCTATAAGAAGTTAGCCAAAAAGTAGCTTCGAAAAACGCTTAGGTTAAGTTTCAGAGTTGCTTCTAATGTACCAAAGCTGGACTTAGACATAATTTCACTCTCACAACATTATGGCTGGTTGGAGACAGTCCGAACCACAAGTACCGGGTCCATGGTTCTGGCCGTATACTGGGGGGACGGGGACGACTCCCATTAACCCCTGACTATACCGGGGATACGCTTATCACAATGACTTTCTGGTCTGTGCTGAAGCAGGGCATTCTGGCAGCCAAGTGGCTTGACCTTTATTAGTGAGCCTGGTTACCCCCTCTCGGAACCACAGACTTAGAAATCGCCAGCTCATATACAGTGCATAAAATATATTTATATATATACCCTTATACACCATTTTAATAAAAAATATCACAAAATTCTTCTAAGTCTCTCGAGAAGAGTGAAAGACGCGCACGTTCATTTTCAGAGCTCCTAGACCTTCCTATAAGAAGTTAGCCAAAAAGTAGCTTCGAAAAACGCTTAGGTTAAGTTTCAGAGTTGCTTCTAATGTACCAAAGCTGGACTTAGACATAATTTCACTCTCACAACATTATGGCTGGTTGGAGACAGTCCGAACCACAAGTACCGGGTCCATGGTTCTCGCCGTATACTGGGGGGACGGGGACGACTCCCATTAACCCCTGACTATACCGGGGATACGCTTATCACAATGCCTTTCTGGTCTGTGCTGAAGCAGGGCATTCTGGCAGCCAAGTGGCTTGACCTTTATTAGTGAGCCTGGTTACCCCCTCTCGGAACCACAGACTTAGAAATCGCCAGCTCATATACAGTGCATAAAATATATTTATATATATACCCTTATACACCATTTTAATAAAAAATATCACAAAATTCTTCTAAGTCCCTCGGGAAGAGTAAAAGACGCGCACGTTCATTTTCAGAGCTCCTAGACCTTCCTATAAGAAGTTAGCCAAAAAGTAGCTTCGAAAAACGCTTAGGTTAAGTTTCAGAGTTGCTTCTAATGTACCAAAGCTGGACTTAGACATAATTTCACTCTCACAACATTATGGCTGGTTGGAGACAGTCCGAACCACAAGTACCGGGTCCATGGTTCTGGCCGTATACTGGGGGGACGGGGACGACTCCCATTAACCCCTGACTATACCGGGGATACGCTTATCACAATGCCTTTCTGGTCTGTGCTGAAGCAGGGCATTCTGGCAGCCAAGTGGCTTGACCTTTATTAGTGAGCCTGGTTACCCCCTCTCGGAACCACAGACTTAGAAATCGCCAGCTCATATACAGTGCATAAAATATATTTATATATATACCCTTATACACCATTTTAATAAAAAATATCACAAAATTCTTCTAAGTCTCTCGGGAAGAGTGAAAGACGCGCACGTTCATTTTCAGAGCTCCTAGACCTTCCTATAAGAAGTTAGCCAAAAAGTAGCTTCGAAAAACGCTTAGGTTAAGTTTCAGAGTTGCTTCTAATGTACCAAAGCTGGACTTAGACATAATTTCACTCTCACAACATTATGGCTGGTTGGAGACAGTCCGAACCACAAGTACCGGGTCCATGGTTCTGGCCGTATACTGGGGGGACGGGGACGACTCCCATTAACCCCTGACTATACCGGGGATACGCTTATCACAATGCCTTTCTGGTCTGTGCTGAAGCAGGGCATTCTGGCAGCCAAGTGGCTTGACCTTTATTAGTGAGCCTGGTTACCCCCTCTCGGAACCACAGACTTAGAAATCGCCAGCTCATATACAGTGCATAAAATATATTTATATATATACCCTTATACACCATTTTAATAAAAAATATCACAAAATTCTTCTAAGTCCCTCGGGAAGAGTGAAAGACGCGCACGTTCATTTTCAGAGATCCTAGACCTTCCTATAAGAAGTTAGCCAAAAAGTAGCTTCGAAAAACGGTTAGGTTAAGTTTCAGAGTTGCTTCTAATGTACCAAAGCTGGACTTAGACATAATTTCACTCTCACAACATTATGGCTGGTTGGAGACAGTCCGAACCACAAGTACCGGGTCCATGGTTCTGGCCGTATACTGGGGGGACGGGGACGACTCCCATTAACCCCTGACTATACCGGGGATACGCTTATCACAATGCCTTTCTGGTCTGTGCTGAAGCAGGGCATTCTGGCAGCCAAGTGGCTTGACCTTTATTAGTGAGCCTGGTTACCCCCTCTCGGAACCACAGACTTAGAAATCGCCAGCTCATATACAGTACAGTGCATAAAATATATTTATATATATACCCTTATACACCATTTTAATAAAAAATATCACAAAATTCTTCTAAGTCTCTCGGGAAGAGTGAAAGACGCGCACGTTCATTTTCAGAGCTCCTAGACCTTCCTATAAGAAGTTAGCCAAAAAGTAGCTTCGAAAAACGCTTAGGTTAAGTTTCAGAGTTGCTTCTAATGTACCAAAGCTGGACTTAGACATAATTTCACTCTCACAACATTATGGCTGGTTGGAGACAGTCCGAACCACAAGTACCGGGTCCATGGTTCTGGCCGTATACTGGGGGGACGGGGACGACTCCCATTAACCCCTGACTATACCGGGGATACGCTTATCACAATGCCTTTCTGGTCTGTGCTGAAGCAGGGCATTCTGGCAGCCAAGTGGCTTGACCTTTATTAGTGAGCCTGGTTACCCCCTCTCGGAACCACAGACTTAGAAATCGCCAGCTCATATACAGTGCATAAAATATATTTATATATATACCCTTATACACCATTTTAATAAAAAATATCACAAAATTCTTCTAAGTCTCTCGGGAAGAGTGAAAGACGCGCACGTTCATTTTCAGAGCTCCTAGACCTTCCTATAAGAAGTTAGCCAAAAAGTAGCTTCGAAAAACGCTTAGGTTAAGTTTCAGAGTTGCTTCTAATGTACCAAAGCTGGACTTAGACATAATTTCACTCTCACAACATTATGGCTGGTTGGAGACAGTCCGAACCACAAGTACCGGGTCCATGGTTCTGGCCGTATACTGGGGGGACGGGGACGACTCCCATTAACCCCTGACTATACCGGGGATACGCTTATCACAATGCCTTTCTGGTCTGTGCTGAAGCAGGGCATTCTGGCAGCCAAGTGGCTTGACCTTTATTAGTGAGCCTGGTTACCCCCTCTCGGAACCACAGACTTAGAAATCGCCAGCTCATATACAGTGCATAAAATATATTTATATATATACCCTTATACACCATTTTAATAAAAAATATCACAAAATTCTTCTAAGTCTCTCGGGAAGAGTGAAAGACGCGCACGTTCATTTTCAGAGCTCCTAGACCTTCCTATAAGAAGTTAGCCAAAAAGTAGCTTCGAAAAACGCTTAGGTTAAGTTTCAGAGTTGCTTCTAATGTACCAAAGCTGGACTTAGACATAATTTCACTCTCACAACATTATGGCTGGTTGGAGACAGTCCGAACCACAAGTACCGGGTCCATGGTTCTGGCCGTATACTGGGGGGACGGGGACGACTCCCATTAACCCCTGACTATACCGGGGATACGCTTATCACAATGACTTTCTGGTCTGTGCTGAAGCAGGGCATTCTGGCAGCCAAGTGGCTTGACCTTTATTAGTGAGCCTGGTTACCCCCTCTCGGAACCACAGACTTAGAAATCGCCAGCTCATATACAGTGCATAAAATATATTTATATATATACCCTTATACACCATTTTAATAAAAAATATCACAAAATTCTTCTAAGTCTCTCGAGAAGAGTGAAAGACGCGCACGTTCATTTTCAGAGCTCCTAGACCTTCCTATAAGAAGTTAGCCAAAAAGTAGCTTCGAAAAACGCTTAGGTTAAGTTTCAGAGTTGCTTCTAATGTACCAAAGCTGGACTTAGACATAATTTCACTCTCACAACATTATGGCTGGTTGGAGACAGTCCGAACCACAAGTACCGGGTCCATGGTTCTGGCCGTATACTGGGGGGACGGGGACGACTCCCATTAACCCCTGACTATACCGGGGATACGCTTATCACAATGCCTTTCTGGTCTGTGCTGAAGCAGGGCATTCTGGCAGCCAAGTGGCTTGACCTTTATTAGTGAGCCTGGTTACCCCCTCTCGGAACCACAGACTTAGAAATCGCCAGCTCATATACAGTGCATAAAATATATTTATATATATACCCTTATACACCATTTTAATAAAAAATATCACAAAATTCTTCTAAGTCTCTCGAGAAGAGTGAAAGACGCGCACGTTCATTTTCAGAGCTCCTAGACCTTCCTATAAGAAGTTAGCCAAAAAGTAGCTTCGAAAAACGCTTAGGTTAAGTTTCAGAGTTGCTTCTAATGTACCAAAGCTGGACTTAGACATAATTTCACTCTCACAACATTATGGCTGGTTGGAGACAGTCCGAACCACAAGTACCGGGTCCATGGTTCTGGCCGTATACTGGGGGGACGGGGACGACTCCCATTAACCCCTGACTATACCGGGGATACGCTTATCACAATGCCTTTCTGGTCTGTGCTGAAGCAGGGCATTCTGGCAGCCAAGTGGCTTGACCTTTATTAGTGAGCCTGGTTACCCCCTCTCGGAACCACAGACTTAGAAATCGCCAGCTCATATACAGTGCATAAAATATATTTATATATATACCCTTATACACCATTTTAATAAAAAATATCACAAAATTCTTCTAAGTCTCTCGAGAAGAGTGAAAGACGCGCACGTTCATTTTCAGAGCTCCTAGATCTTCCTATAAGAAGTTAGCCAAAAAGTAGCTTCGAAAAACGCTTAGGTTAAGTTTCAGAGTTGCTTCTAATGTACCAAAGCTGGACTTAGACATAATTTCACTCTCACAACATTATGGCTGGTTGGAGACAGTCCGAACCACAAGTACCGGGTCCATGGTTCTGGCCGTATACTGGGGGGACGGGGACGACTCCCATTAACCCCTGACTATACCGGGGATACGCTTATCACAATGACTTTCTGGTCTGTGCTGAAGCAGGGCATTCTGGCAGCCAAGTGGCTTGACCTTTATTAGTGAGCCTGGTTACCCCCTCTCGGAACCACAGACTTAGAAATCGCCAGCTCATATACAGTGCATAAAATATATTTATATATATACCCTTATACACCATTTTAATAAAAAATATCACAAAATTCTTCTAAGTCTCTCGAGAAGAGTGAAAGACGCGCACGTTCATTTTCAGAGCTCCTAGACCTTCCTATAAGAAGTTAGCCAAAAAGTAGCTTCGAAAAACGCTTAGGTTAAGTTTCAGAGTTGCTTCTAATGTACCAAAGCTGGACTTAGACATAATTTCACTCTCACAACATTATGGCTGGTTGGAGACAGTCCGAACCACAAGTACCGGGTCCATGGTTCTGGCCGTATACTGGGGGGACGGGGACGACTCCCATTAACCCCTGACTATACCGGGGATACGCTTATCACAATGCCTTTCTGGTCTGTGCTGAAGCAGGGCATTCTGGCAGCCAAGTGGCTTGACCTTTATTAGTGAGCCTGGTTACCCCCTCTCGGAACCACAGACTTAGAAATCGCCAGCTCATATACAGTGCATAAAATATATTTATATATATACCCTTATACACCATTTTAATAAAAAATATCACAAAATTCTTCTAAGTCTCTCGAGAAGAGTGAAAGACGCGCACGTTCATTTTCAGAGCTCCTAGACCTTCCTATAAGAAGTTAGCCAAAAAGTAGCTTCGAAAAACGCTTAGGTTAAGTTTCAGAGTTGCTTCTAATGTACCAAAGCTGGACTTAGACATAATTTCACTCTCACAACATTATGGCTGGTTGGAGACAGTCCGAACCACAAGTACCGGGTCCATGGTTCTGGCCGTATACTGGGGGGACGGGGACGACTCCCATTAACCCCTGACTATACCGGGGATACGCTTATCACAATGCCTTTCTGGTCTGTGCTGAAGCAGGGCATTCTGGCAGCCAAGTGGCTTGACCTTTATTAGTGAGCCTGGTTACCCCCTCTCGGAACCACAGACTTAGAAATCGCCAGCTCATATACAGTGCATAAAATATATTTATATATATACCCTTATACACCATTTTAATAAAAAATATCACAAAATTCTTCTAAGTCTCTCGAGAAGAGTGAAAGACGCGCACGTTCATTTTCAGAGCTCCTAGACCTTCCTATAAGAAGTTAGCCAAAAAGTAGCTTCGAAAAACGCTTAGGTTAAGTTTCAGAGTTGCTTCTAATGTACCAAAGCTGGACTTAGACATAATTTCACTCTCACAACATTATGGCTGGTTGGAGACAGTCCGAACCACAAGTACCGGGTCCATGGTTCTGGCCGTATACTGGGGGGACGGGGACGACTCCCATTAACCCCTGACTATACCGGGGATACGCTTATCACAATGCCTTTCTGGTCTGTGCTGAAGCAGGGCATTCTGGCAGCCAAGTGGCTTGACCTTTATTAGTGAGCCTGGTTACCCCCTCTCGGAACCACAGACTTAGAAATCGCCAGCTCATATACAGTGCATAAAATATATTTATATATATACCCTTATACACCATTTTAATAAAAAATATCACAAAATTCTTCTAAGTCCCTCGGGAAGAGTGAAAGACGCGCACGTTCATTTTCAGAGCTCCTAGACCTTCCTATAAGAAGTTAGCCAAAAAGTAGCTTCGAAAAACGCTTAGGTTAAGTTTCAGAGTTGCTTCTAATGTACCAAAGCTGGACTTAGACATAATTTCACTCTCACAACATTATGGCTGGTTGGAGACAGTCCGAACCACAAGTACCGGGTCCATGGTTCTGGTCGTATACTGGGGGGACGGGGACGACTCCCATTAACCCCTGACTATACCGGGGATACGCTTATCACAATGCCTTTCTGGTCTGTGCTGAAGCAGGGCATTCTGGCAGCCAAGTGGCTTGACCTTTATTAGTGAGCCTGGTTACCCCCTCTCGGAACCACAGACTTAGAAATCGCCAGCTCATATACAGTGCATAAAATATATTTATATATATACCCTTATACACCATTTTAATAAAAAATATCACAAAATTCTTCTAAGTCCCTCGGGAAGAGTGAAAGACGCGCACGTTCATTTTCAGAGCTCCTAGACCTTCCTATAAGAAGTTAGCCAAAAAGTAGCTTCGAAAAACGCTTAGGTTAAGTTTCAGAGTTGCTTCTAATGTACCAAAGCTGGACTTAGACATAATTTCACTCTCACAACATTATGGCTGGTTGGAGACAGTCCGAACCACAAGTACCGGGTCCATGGTTCTGGCCGTATACTGGGGGGACGGGGACGACTCCCATTAACCCCTGACTATACCGGGGATACGCTTATCACAATGCCTTTCTGGTCTGTGCTGAAGCAGGGCATTCTGGCAGCCAAGTGGCTTGACCTTTATTAGTGAGCCTGGTTACCCCCTCTCGGAACCACAGACTTAGAAATCGCCAGCTCATATACAGTGCATAAAATATATTTATATATATACCCTTATACACCATTTTAATAAAAAATATCACAAAATTCTTCTAAGTCCCTCGGGAAGAGTGAAAGACGCGCACGTTCATTTTCAGAGATCCTAGACCTTCCTATAAGAAGTTAGCCAAAAAGTAGCTTCGAAAAACGGTTAGGTTAAGTTTCAGAGTTGCTTCTAATGTACCAAAGCTGGACTTAGACATAATTTCACTCTCACAACATTATGGCTGGTTGGAGACAGTCCGAACCACAAGTACCGGGTCCATGGTTCTGGCCGTATACTGGGGGGACGGGGACGACTCCCATTAACCCCTGACTATACCGGGGATACGCTTATCACAATGCCTTTCTGGTCTGTGCTGAAGCAGGGCATTCTGGCAGCCAAGTGGCTTGACCTTTATTAGTGAGCCTGGTTACCCCCTCTCGGAACCACAGACTTAGAAATCGCCAGCTCATATACAGTACAGTGCATAAAATATATTTATATATATACCCTTATACACCATTTTAATAAAAAATATCACAAAATTCTTCTAAGTCTCTCGGGAAGAGTGAAAGACGCGCACGTTCATTTTCAGAGCTCCTAGACCTTCCTATAAGAAGTTAGCCAAAAAGTAGCTTCGAAAAACGCTTAGGTTAAGTTTCAGAGTTGCTTCTAATGTACCAAAGCTGGACTTAGACATAATTTCACTCTCACAACATTATGGCTGGTTGGAGACAGTCCGAACCACAAGTACCGGGTCCATGGTTCTGGCCGTATACTGGGGGGACGGGGACGACTCCCATTAACCCCTGACTATACCGGGGATACGCTTATCACAATGCCTTTCTGGTCTGTGCTGAAGCAGGGCATTCTGGCAGCCAAGTGGCTTGACCTTTATTAGTGAGCCTGGTTACCCCCTCTCGGAACCACAGACTTAGAAATCGCCAGCTCATATACAGTGCATAAAATATATTTATATATATACCCTTATACACCATTTTAATAAAAAATATCACAAAATTCTTCTAAGTCTCTCGAGAAGAGTGAAAGACGCGCACGTTCATTTTCAGAGCTCCTAGACCTTCCAATAAGAAGTTAGCCAAAAAGTAGCTTCGAAAAACGCTTAGGTTAAGTTTCAGAGTTGCTTCTAATGTACCAAAGCTGGACTTAGACATAATTTCACTCTCACAACATTATGGCTGGTTGGAGACAGTCCGAACAACAAGTACCGGGTCCATGGTTCTGGCCGTATACTGGGGGGACGGGGACGACTCCCATTAACCCCTGACTATACCGGGGATACGCTTATCACAATGCCTTTCTGGTCTGTGCTGAAGCAGGGCATTCTGGCAGCCAAGTGGCTTGACCTTTATTAGTGAGCCTGGTTACCCCCTCTCGGAACCACAGACTTAGAAATCGCCAGCTCATATACAGTGCATAAAATATATTTATATATATACCCTTATACACCATTTTAATAAAAAATATCACAAAATTCTTCTAAGTCTCTCGGGAAGAGTGAAAGACGCGCACGTTCATTTTCAGAGCTCCTAGACCTTCCTATAAGAAGTTAGCCAAAAAGTAGCTTCGAAAAACGCTTAGGTTAAGTTTCAGAGTTGCTTCTAATGTACCAAAGCTGGACTTAGACATAATTTCACTCTCACAACATTATGGCTGGTTGGAGACAGTCCGAACCACAAGTACCGGGTCCATGGTTCTGGCCGTATACTGGGGGGACGGGGACGACTCCCATTAACCCCTGACTATACCGGGGATACGCTTATCACAATGACTTTCTGGTCTGTGCTGAAGCAGGGCATTCTGGCAGCCAAGTGGCTTGACCTTTATTAGTGAGCCTGGTTACCCCCTCTCGGAACCACAGACTTAGAAATCGCCAGCTCATATACAGTGCATAAAATATATTTATATATATACCCTTATACACCATTTTAATAAAAAATATCACAAAATTCTTCTAAGTCTCTCGAGAAGAGTGAAAGACGCGCACGTTCATTTTCAGAGCTCCTAGACCTTCCTATAAGAAGTTAGCCAAAAAGTAGCTTCGAAAAACGCTTAGGTTAAGTTTCAGAGTTGCTTCTAATGTACCAAAGCTGGACTTAGACATAATTTCACTCTCACAACATTATGGCTGGTTGGAGACAGTCCGAACCACAAGTACCGGGTCCATGGTTCTGGCCGTATACTGGGGGGACGGGGACGACTCCCATTAACCCCTGACTATACCGGGGATACGCTTATCACAATGCCTTTCTGGTCTGTGCTGAAGCAGGGCATTCTGGCAGCCAAGTGGCTTGACCTTTATTAGTGAGCCTGGTTACCCCCTCTCGGAACCACAGACTTAGAAATCGCCAGCTCATATACAGTGCATAAAATATATTTATATATATACCCTTATACACCATTTTAATAAAAAATATCACAAAATTCTTCTAAGTCTCTCGAGAAGAGTGAAAGACGCGCACGTTCATTTTCAGAGCTCCTAGACCTTCCTATAAGAAGTTAGCCAAAAAGTAGCTTCGAAAAACGCTTAGGTTAAGTTTCAGAGTTGCTTCTAATGTACCAAAGCTGGACTTAGACATAATTTCACTCTCACAACATTATGGCTGGTTGGAGACAGTCCGAACCACAAGTACCGGGTCCATGGTTCTGGCCGTATACTGGGGGGACGGGGACGACTCCCATTAACCCCTGACTATACCGGGGATACGCTTATCACAATGCCTTTCTGGTCTGTGCTGAAGCAGGGCATTCTGGCAGCCAAGTGGCTTGACCTTTATTAGTGAGCCTGGTTACCCCCTCTCGGAACCACAGACTTAGAAATCGCCAGCTCATATACAGTGCATAAAATATATTTATATATATACCCTTATACACCATTTTAATAAAAAATATCACAAAATTCTTCTAAGTCCCTCGGGAAGAGTGAAAGACGCGCACGTTCATTTTCAGAGCTCCTAGACCTTCCTATAAGAAGTTAGCCAAAAAGTAGCTTCGAAAAACGCTTAGGTTAAGTTTCAGAGTTGCTTCTAATGTACCAAAGCTGGACTTAGACATAATTTCACTCTCACAACATTATGGCTGGTTGGAGACAGTCCGAACCACAAGTACCGGGTCCATGGTTCTGGCCGTATACTGGGGGGACGGGGACGACTCCCATTAACCCCTGACTATACCGGGGATACGCTTATCACAATGCCTTTCTGGTCTGTGCTGAAGCAGGGCATTCTGGCAGCCAAGTGGCTTGACCTTTATTAGTGAGCCTGGTTACCCCCTCTCGGAACCACAGACTTAGAAATCGCCAGCTCATATACAGTGCATAAAATATATTTATATATATACCCTTATACACCATTTTAATAAAAAATATCACAAAATTCTTCTAAGTCCCTCGGGAAGAGTGAAAGACGCGCACGTTCATTTTCAGAGCTCCTAGACCTTCCTATAAGAAGTTAGCCAAAAAGTAGCTTCGAAAAACGCTTAGGTTAAGTTTCAGAGTTGCTTCTAATGTACCAAAGCTGGACTTAGACATAATTTCACTCTCACAACATTATGGCTGGTTGGAGACAGTCCGAACCACAAGTACCGGGTCCATGGTTCTGGCCGTATACTGGGGGGACGGGGACGACTCCCATTAACCCCTGACTATACCGGGGATACGCTTATCACAATGCCTTTCTGGTCTGTGCTGAAGCAGGGCATTCTGGCAGCCAAGTGGCTTGACCTTTATTAGTGAGCCTGGTTACCCCCTCTCGGAACCACAGACTTAGAAATCGCCAGCTCATATACAGTGCATAAAATATATTTATATATATACCCTTATACACCATTTTAATAAAAAATATCACAAAATTCTTCTAAGTCCCTCGGGAAGAGTGAAAGACGCGCACGTTCATTTTCAGAGATCCTAGACCTTCCTATAAGAAGTTAGCCAAAAAGTAGCTTCGAAAAACGGTTAGGTTAAGTTTCAGAGTTGCTTCTAATGTACCAAAGCTGGACTTAGACATAATTTCACTCTCACAACATTATGGCTGGTTGGAGACAGTCCGAACCACAAGTACCGGGTCCATGGTTCTGGCCGTATACTGGGGGGACGGGGACGACTCCCATTAACCCCTGACTATACCGGGGATACGCTTATCACAATGCCTTTCTGGTCTGTGCTGAAGCAGGGCATTCTGGCAGCCAAGTGGCTTGACCTTTATTAGTGAGCCTGGTTACCCCCTCTCGGAACCACAGACTTAGAAATCGCCAGCTCATATACAGTACAGTGCATAAAATATATTTATATATATACCCTTATACACCATTTTAATAAAAAATATCACAAAATTCTTCTAAGTCTCTCGGGAAGAGTGAAAGACGCGCACGTTCATTTTCAGAGCTCCTAGACCTTCCTATAAGAAGTTAGCCAAAAAGTAGCTTCGAAAAACGCTTAGGTTAAGTTTCAGAGTTGCTTCTAATGTACCAAAGCTGGACTTAGACATAATTTCACTCTCACAACATTATGGCTGGTTGGAGACAGTCCGAACCACAAGTACCGGGTCCATGGTTCTGGCCGTATACTGGGGGGACGGGGACGACTCCCATTAACCCCTGACTATACCGGGGATACGCTTATCACAATGCCTTTCTGGTCTGTGCTGAAGCAGGGCATTCTGGCAGCCAAGTGGCTTGACCTTTATTAGTGAGCCTGGTTACCCCCTCTCGGAACCACAGACTTAGAAATCGCCAGCTCATATACAGTGCATAAAATATATTTATATATATACCCTTATACACCATTTTAATAAAAAATATCACAAAATTCTTCTAAGTCTCTCGAGAAGAGTGAAAGACGCGCACGTTCATTTTCAGAGCTCCTAGACCTTCCAATAAGAAGTTAGCCAAAAAGTAGCTTCGAAAAACGCTTAGGTTAAGTTTCAGAGTTGCTTCTAATGTACCAAAGCTGGACTTAGACATAATTTCACTCTCACAACATTATGGCTGGTTGGAGACAGTCCGAACAACAAGTACCGGGTCCATGGTTCTGGCCGTATACTGGGGGGACGGGGACGACTCCCATTAACCCCTGACTATACCGGGGATACGCTTATCACAATGCCTTTCTGGTCTGTGCTGAAGCAGGGCATTCTGGCAGCCAAGTGGCTTGACCTTTATTAGTGAGCCTGGTTACCCCCTCTCGGAACCACAGACTTAGAAATCGCCAGCTCATATACAGTGCATAAAATATATTTATATATATACCCTTATACACCATTTTAATAAAAAATATCACAAAATTCTTCTAAGTCTCTCGGGAAGAGTGAAAGACGCGCACGTTCATTTTCAGAGCTCCTAGACCTTCCTATAAGAAGTTAGCCAAAAAGTTGCTTCGAAAAACGCTTAGGTTAAGTTTCAGAGTTGCTTCTAATGTACCAAAGCTGGACTTAGACATAATTTCACTCTCACAACATTATGGCTGGTTGGAGACAGTCCGAACCACAAGTACCGGGTCCATGGTTCTGGCCGTATACTGGGGGGACGGGGACGACTCCCATTAACCCCTGACTATACCGGGGATACGCTTATCACAATGACTTTCTGGTCTGTGCTGAAGCAGGGCATTCTGGCAGCCAAGTGGCTTGACCTTTATTAGTGAGCCTGGTTACCCCCTCTCGGAACCACAGACTTAGAAATCGCCAGCTCATATACAGTGCATAAAATATATTTATATATATACCCTTATACACCATTTTAATAAAAAATATCACAAAATTCTTCTAAGTCTCTCGAGAAGAGTGAAAGACGCGCACGTTCATTTTCAGAGCTCCTAGACCTTCCTATAAGAAGTTAGCCAAAAAGTAGCTTCGAAAAACGCTTAGGTTAAGTTTCAGAGTTGCTTCTAATGTACCAAAGCTGGACTTAGACATAATTTCACTCTCACAACATTATGGCTGGTTGGAGACAGTCCGAACCACAAGTACCGGGTCCATGGTTCTGGCCGTATACTGGGGGGACGGGGACGACTCCCATTAACCCCTGACTATACCGGGGATACGCTTATCACAATGCCTTTCTGGTCTGTGCTGAAGCAGGGCATTCTGGCAGCCAAGTGGCTTGACCTTTATTAGTGAGCCTGGTTACCCCCTCTCGGAACCACAGACTTAGAAATCGCCAGCTCATATACAGTGCATAAAATATATTTATATATATACCCTTATACACCATTTTAATAAAAAATATCACAAAATTCTTCTAAGTCTCTCGAGAAGAGTGAAAGACGCGCACGTTCATTTTCAGAGCTCCTAGACCTTCCTATAAGAAGTTAGCCAAAAAGTAGCTTCGAAAAACGCTTAGGTTAAGTTTCAGAGTTGCTTCTAATGTACCAAAGCTGGACTTAGACATAATTTCACTCTCACAACATTATGGCTGGTTGGAGACAGTCCGAACCACAAGTACCGGGTCCATGGTTCTGGCCGTATACTGGGGGGACGGGGACGACTCCCATTAACCCCTGACTATACCGGGGATACGCTTATCACAATGCCTTTCTGGTCTGTGCTGAAGCAGGGCATTCTGGCAGCCAAGTGGCTTGACCTTTATTAGTGAGCCTGGTTACCCCCTCTCGGAACCACAGACTTAGAAATCGCCAGCTCATATACAGTGCATAAAATATATTTATATATATACCCTTATACACCATTTTAATAAAAAATATCACAAAATTCTTCTAAGTCCCTCGGGAAGAGTGAAAGACGCGCACGTTCATTTTCAGAGCTCCTAGACCTTCCTATAAGAAGTTAGCCAAAAAGTAGCTTCGAAAAACGCTTAGGTTAAGTTTCAGAGTTGCTTCTAATGTACCAAAGCTGGACTTAGACATAATTTCACTCTCACAACATTATGGCTGGTTGGAGACAGTCCGAACCACAAGTACCGGGTCCATGGTTCTGGCCGTATACTGGGGGGACGGGGACGACTCCCATTAACCCCTGACTATACCGGGGATACGCTTATCACAATGCCTTTCTGGTCTGTGCTGAAGCAGGGCATTCTGGCAGCCAAGTGGCTTGACCTTTATTAGTGAGCCTGGTTACCCCCTCTCGGAACCACAGACTTAGAAATCGCCAGCTCATATACAGTGCATAAAATATATTTATATATATACCCTTATACACCATTTTAATAAAAAATATCACAAAATTCTTCTAAGTCCCTCGGGAAGAGTGAAAGACGCGCACGTTCATTTTCAGAGATCCTAGACCTTCCTATAAGAAGTTAGCCAAAAAGTAGCTTCGAAAAACGCTTAGGTTAAGTTTCAGAGTTGCTTCTAATGTACCAAAGCTGGACTTAGACATAATTTCACTCTCACAACATTATGGCTGGTTGGAGACAGTCCGAACCACAAGTACCGGGTCCATGGTTCTGGCCGTATACTGGGGGGACGGGGACGACTCCCATTAACCCCTGACTATACCGGGGATACGCTTATCACAATGCCTTTCTGGTCTGTGCTGAAGCAGGGCATTCTGGCAGCCAAGTGGCTTGACCTTTATTAGTGAGCCTGGTTACCCCCTCTCGGAACCACAGACTTAGAAATCGCCAGCTCATATACAGTACAGTGCATAAAATATATTTATATATATACCCTTATACACCATTTTAATAAAAAATATCACAAAATTCTTCTAAGTCCCTCGGGAAGAGTGAAAGACGCGCACTTTCATTTTCAGAGCTCCTAGACCTTCCTATAAGTAGTTAGCCAAAAAGTAGCTTCGAAAAACGCTTAGGTTAAGTTTCAGAGTTGCTTCTAATGTACCAAAGCTGGACTTAGACATAATTTCACTCTCACAACATTATGGCTGGTTGGAGACAGTCCGAACCACAAGTACCGGGTCCATGGTTCTGGCCGTATACTGGGGGGACGGGGACGACTCCCATTAACCCCTGACTATACCGGGGATACGCTTATCACAATGCCTTTCTGGTCTGTGCTGAAGCAGGGCATTCTGGCAGCCAAGTGGCTTGACCTTTATTAGTGAGCCTGGTTACCCCCTCTCGGAACCACAGACTTAGAAATCGCCAGCTCATATACAGTGCATAAAATATATTTATATATATATACCCTTATACACCATTTTAATAAAAAATATCACAAAATTCTTCTAAGTCTCTCGGGAAGAGTGAAAGACGCGCACGTTGATTTTCAGAGCTCCTAGACCTTCCTATAAGAAGTTAGCCAAAAAGTAGCTTCGAAAAACGCTTAGGTTAAGTTTCAGAGTTGCTTCTAATGTACCAAAGCTGGACTTAGACATAATTTCACTCTCACAACATTATGGCTGGTTGGAGACAGTCCGAACCACAAGTACCGGGTCCATGGTTCTGGCCGTATACTGGGGGGACGGGGACGACTCCCATTAACCCCTGACTATACCGGGGATACGCTTATCACAATGACTTTCTGGTCTGTGCTGAAGCAGGGCATTCTGGCAGCCAAGTGGCTTGACCTTTATTAGTGAGCCTGGTTACCCCCTCTCGGAACCACAGACTTAGAAATCGCCAGCTCATATACAGTGCATAAAATATATTTATATATATACCCTTATACACCATTTTAATAAAAAATATCACAAAATTCTTCTAAGTCTCTCGAGAAGAGTGAAAGACGCGCACGTTCATTTTCAGAGCTCCTAGACCTTCCTATAAGAAGTTAGCCAAAAAGTAGCTTCGAAAAACGCTTAGGTTAAGTTTCAGAGTTGCTTCTAATGTACCAAAGCTGGACTTAGACATAATTTCACTCTCACAACATTATGGCTGGTTGGAGACAGTCCGAACCACAAGTACCGGGTCCATGGTTCTGGCCGTATACTGGGGGGACGGGGACGACTCCCATTAACCCCTGACTATACCGGGGATACGCTTATCACAATGCCTTTCTGGTCTGTGCTGAAGCAGGGCATTCTGGCAGCCAAGTGGCTTGACCTTTATTAGTGAGCCTGGTTACCCCCTCTCGGAACCACAGACTTAGAAATCGCCAGCTCATATACAGTGCATAAAATATATTTATATATATACCCTTATACACCATTTTAATAAAAAATATCACAAAATTCTTCTAAGTCCCTCGGGAAGAGTAAAAGACGCGCACGTTCATTTTCAGAGCTCCTAGACCTTCCTATAAGAAGTTAGCCAAAAAGTAGCTTCGAAAAACGCTTAGGTTAAGTTTCAGAGTTGCTTCTAATGTACCAAAGCTGGACTTAGACATAATTTCACTCTCACAACATTATGGCTGGTTGGAGACAGTCCGAACCACAAGTACCGGGTCCATGGTTCTGGCCGTATACTGGGGGGACGGGGACGACTCCCATTAACCCCTGACTATACCGGGGATACGCTTATCACAATGACTTTCTGGTCTGTGCTGAAGCAGGGCATTCTGGCAGCCAAGTGGCTTGACCTTTATTAGTGAGCCTGGTTACCCCCTCTCGGAACCACAGACTTAGAAATCGCCAGCTCATATACAGTGCATAAAATATATTTATATATATACCCTTATACACCATTTTAATAAAAAATATCACAAAATTCTTCTAAGTCTCTCGAGAAGAGTGAAAGACGCGCACGTTCATTTTCAGAGCTCCTAGACCTTCCTATAAGAAGTTAGCCAAAAAGTAGCTTCGAAAAACGCTTAGGTTAAGTTTCAGAGTTGCTTCTAATGTACCAAAGCTGGACTTAGACATAATTTCACTCTCACAACATTATGGCTGGTTGGAGACAGTCCGAACCACAAGTACCGGGTCCATGGTTCTGGCCGTATACTGGGGGGACGGGGACGACTCCCATTAACCCCTGACTATACCGGGGATACGCTTATCACAATGCCTTTCTGGTCTGTGCTGAAGCAGGGCATTCTGGCAGCCAAGTGGCTTGACCTTTATTAGTGAGCCTGGTTACCCCCTCTCGGAACCACAGACTTAGAAATCGCCAGCTCATATACAGTGCATAAAATATATTTATATATATACCCTTATACACCATTTTAATAAAAAATATCACAAAATTCTTCTAAGTCTCTCGAGAAGAGTGAAAGACGCGCACGTTCATTTTCAGAGCTCCTAGACCTTCCTATAAGAAGTTAGCCAAAAAGTAGCTTCGAAAAACGCTTAGGTTAAGTTTCAGAGTTGCTTCTAATGTACCAAAGCTGGACTTAGACATAATTTCACTCTCACAACATTATGGCTGGTTGGAGACAGTCCGAACCACAAGTACCGGGTCCATGGTTCTGGCCGTATACTGGGGGGACGGGGACGACTCCCATTAACCCCTGACTATACCGGGGATACGCTTATCACAATGCCTTTCTGGTCTGTGCTGAAGCAGGGCATTCTGGCAGCCAAGTGGCTTGACCTTTATTAGTGAGCCTGGTTACCCCCTCTCGGAACCACAGACTTAGAAATCGCCAGCTCATATACAGTGCATAAAATATATTTATATATATACCCTTATACACCATTTTAATAAAAAATATCACAAAATTCTTCTAAGTCCCTCGGGAAGAGTGAAAGACGCGCACGTTCATTTTCAGAGCTCCTAGACCTTCCTATAAGAAGTTAGCCAAAAAGTAGCTTCGAAAAACGCTTAGGTTAAGTTTCAGAGTTGCTTCTAATGTACCAAAGCTGGACTTAGACATAATTTCACTCTCACAACATTATGGCTGGTTGGAGACAGTCCGAACCACAAGTACCGGGTCCATGGTTCTGGCCGTATACTGGGGGGACGGGGACGACTCCCATTAACCCCTGACTATACCGGGGATACGCTTATCACAATGCCTTTCTGGTCTGTGCTGAAGCAGGGCATTCTGGCAGCCAAGTGGCTTGACCTTTATTAGTGAGCCTGGTTACCCCCTCTCGGAACCACAGACTTAGAAATCGCCAGCTCATATACAGTGCATAAAATATATTTATATATATACCCTTATACACCATTTTAATAAAAAATATCACAAAATTCTTCTAAGTCCCTCGGGAAGAGTGAAAGACGCGCACGTTCATTTTCAGAGCTCCTAGACCTTCCTATAAGAAGTTAGCCAAAAAGTAGCTTCGAAAAACGCTTAGGTTAAGTTTCAGAGATGCTTCTAATGTACCAAAGCTGGACTTAGACATAATTTCACTCTCACAACATTATGGCTGGTTGGAGACAGTCCGAACCACAAGTACCGGGTCCATGGTTCTGGCCGTATACTGGGGGGACGGGGACGACTCCCATTAACCCCTGACTATACCGGGGATACGCTTATCACAATGCCTTTCTGGTCTGTGCTGAAGCAGGGCATTCTGGCAGCCAAGTGGCTTGACCTTTATTAGTGAGCCTGGTTACCCCCTCTCGGAACCACAGACTTAGAAATCGCCAGCTCATATACAGTGCATAAAATATATTTATATATATACCCTTATACACCATTTTAATAAAAAATATCACAAAATTCTTCTAAGTCCCTCGGGAAGAGTGAAAGACGCGCACGTTCATTTTCAGAGCTCCTAGACCTTCCTATAAGAAGTTAGCCAAAAAGTAGCTTCGAAAAACGCTTAGGTTAAGTTTCAGAGTTGCTTCTAATGTACCAAAGCTGGACTTAGACATAATTTCACTCTCACAACATTATGGCTGGTTGGAGACAGTCCGAACCACAAGTACCGGGTCCATGGTTCTGGCCGTATACTGGGGGGACGGGGACGACTCCCATTAACCCCTGACTATACCGGGGATACGCTTATCACAATGCCTTTCTGGTCTGTGCTGAAGCAGGGCATTCTGGCAGCCAAGTGGCTTGACCTTTATTAGTGAGCCTGGTTACCCCCTCTCGGAACCACAGACTTAGAAATCGCCAGCTCATATACAGTGCATAAAATATATTTATATATATACCCTTATACACCATTTTAATAAAAAATATCACAAAATTCTTCTAAGTCTCTCGAGAAGAGTGAAAGACGCGCACGTTCATTTTCAGAGCTCCTAGACCTTCCTATAAGAAGTTAGCCAAAAAGTAGCTTCGAAAAACGCTTAGGTTAAGTTTCAGAGTTGCTTCTAATGTACCAAAGCTGGACTTAGACATAATTTCACTCTCACAACATTATGGCTGGTTGGAGACAGTCCGAACCACAAGTACCGGGTCCATGGTTCTGGCCGTATACTGGGGGGACGGGGACGACTCCCATTAACCCCTGACTATACCGGGGATACGCTTATCACAATGCCTTTCTGGTCTGTGCTGAAGCAGGGCATTCTGGCAGCCAAGTGGCTTGACCTTTATTAGTGAGCCTGGTTACCCCCTCTCGGAACCACAGACTTAGAAATCGCCAGCTCATATGCAGTGCATAAAATATATTTATATATATACCCTTATACACCATTTTAATAAAAAATATCACAAAATTCTTCTAAGTCCCTCGGGAAGAGTGAAAGACGCGCACGTTCATTTTCAGAGCTCCTAGACCTTCCTATAAGAAGTTAGCCAAAAAGTAGCTTCGAAAAACGCTTAGGTTAAGTTTCAGAGTTGCTTCTAATGTACCAAAGCTGGACTTAGACATAATTTCACTCTCACAACATTATGGCTGGTTGGAGACAGTCCGAACCACAAGTACCGGGTCCATGGTTCTGGCCGTATACTGGGGGGACGGGGACGACTCCCATTAACCCCTGACTATACCGGGGATACGCTTATCACAATGCCTTTCTGGTCTGTGCTGAAGCAGGGCATTCTGGCAGCCAAGTGGCTTGACCTTTATTAGTGAGCCTGGTTACCCCCTCTCGGAACCACAGACTTAGAAATCGCCAGCTCATATACAGTGCATAAAATATATTTATATATATACCCTTATACACCATTTTAATAAAAAATATCACAAAATTCTTCTAAGTCTCTCGAGAAGAGTGAAAGACGCGCACGTTCATTTTCAGAGCTCCTAGACCTTCCTATAAGAAGTTAGCCAAAAAGTAGCTTCGAAAAACGCTTAGGTTAAGTTTCAGAGTTGCTTCTAATGTACCAAAGCTGGACTTAGACATAATTTCACTCTCACAACATTATGGCTGGTTGGAGACAGTCCGAACCACAAGTACCGGGTCCATGGTTCTGGCCGTATACTGGGGGGACGGGGACGACTCCCATTAACCCCTGACTATACCGGGGATACGCTTATCACAATGCCTTTCTGGTCTGTGCTGAAGCAGGGCATTCTGGCAGCCAAGTGGCTTGACCTTTATTAGTGAGCCTGGTTACCCCCTCTCGGAACCACAGACTTAGAAATCGCCAGCTCATATACAGTGCATAAAATATATTTATATATATACCCTTATACACCATTTTAATAAAAAATATCACAAAATTCTTCTAAGTCCCTCGGGAAGAGTGAAAGACGCGCACGTTCATTTTCAGAGCTCCTAGACCTTCCTATAAGTAGTTAGCCAAAAAGTAGCTTCGAAAAACGCTTAGGTTAAGTTTCAGAGTTGCTTCTAATGTACCAAAGCTGGACTTAGACATAATTTCACTCTCACAACATTATGGCTGGTTGGAGACAGTCCGAACCACAAGTACCGGGTCCATGGTTCTGGCCGTATACTGGGGGGACGGGGACGACTCCCATTAACCCCTGACTATACCGGGGATACGCTTATCACAATGCCTTTCTGGTCTGTGCTGAAGCAGGGCATTCTGGCAGCCAAGTGGCTTGACCTTTATTAGTGAGCCTGGTTACCCCCTCTCGGAACCACAGACTTAGAAATCGCCAGCTCATATACAGTGCATAAAATATATTTATATATATACCCTTATACACCATTTTAATAAAAAATATCACAAAATTCTTCTAAGTCCCTCGGGAAGAGTGAAAGACGCGCACGTTCATTTTCAGAGCTCCTAGACCTTCCTATAAGTAGTTAGCCAAAAAGTAGCTTCGAAAAACGCTTAGGTTAAGTTTCAGAGTTGCTTCTAATGTACCAAAGCTGGACTTAGACATAATTTCACTCTCACAACATTATGGCTGGTTGGAGACAGTCCGAACCACAAGTACCGGGTCCATGGTTCTGGCCGTATACTGGGGGGACGGGGACGACTCCCATTAACCCCTGACTATACCGGGGATACGCTTATCACAATGCCTTTCTGGTCTGTGCTGAAGCAGGGCATTCTGGCAGCCAAGTGGCTTGACCTTTATTAGTGAGCCTGGTTACCCCCTCTCGGAACCACAGACTTAGAAATCGCCAGCTCATATACAGTGCATAAAATATATTTATATATATACCCTTATACACCATTTTAATAAAAAATATCACAAAATTCTTCTAAGTCCCTCGGGAAGAGTGAAAGACGCGCACGTTCATTTTCAGAGCTCCTAGACCTTCCTATAAGAAGTTAGCCAAAAAGTAGCTTCGAAAAACGCTTAGGTTAAGTTTCAGAGTTGCTTCTAATGTACCAAAGCTGGACTTAGACATAATTTCACTCTCACAACATTATGGCTGGTTGGAGACAGTCCGAACCACAAGTACCGGGTCCATGGTTCTGGCCGTATACTGGGGGGACGGGGACGACTCCCATTAACCCCTGACTATACCGGGGATACGCTTATCACAATGCCTTTCTGGTCTGTGCTGAAGCAGGGCATTCTGGCAGCCAAGTGGCTTGACCTTTATTAGTGAGCCTGGTTACCCCCTCTCGGAACCACAGACTTAGAAATCGCCAGCTCATATACAGTGCATAAAATATATTTATATATATACCCTTATACACCATTTTAATAAAAAATATCACAAAATTCTTCTAAGTCCCTCGGGAAGAGTGAAAGACGCGCACGTTCATTTTCAGAGATCCTAGACCTTCCTATAAGAAGTTAGCCAAAAAGTAGCTTCGAAAAACGCTTAGGTTAAGTTTCAGAGTTGCTTCTAATGTACCAAAGCTGGACTTAGACATAATTTCACTCTCACAACATTATGGCTGGTTGGAGACAGTCCGAACCACAAGTACCGGGTTCATGGTTCTGGCCGTATACTGGGGGGACGGGGACGACTCCCATTAACCCCTGACTATACCGGGGATACGCTTATCACAATGCCTTTCTGGTCTGTGCTGAAGCAGGGCATTCTGGCAGCCAAGTGGCTTGACCTTTATTAGTGAGCCTGGTTACCCCCTCTCGGAACCACAGACTTAGAAATCGCCAGCTCATATACAGTGCATAAAATATATTTATATATATACCCTTATACACCATTTTAATAAAAAATATCACAAAATTCTTCTAAGTCTCTCGAGAAGAGTGAAAGACGCGCACGTTCATTTTCAGAGCTCCTAGACCTTCCTATAAGAAGTTAGCCAAAAAGTAGCTTCGAAAAACGCTTAGGTTAAGTTTCAGAGTTGCTTCTAATGTACCAAAGCTGGACTTAGACATAATTTCACTCTCACAACATTATGGCTGGTTGGAGACAGTCCGAACCACAAGTACCGGGTCCATGGTTCTGGCCGTATACTGGGGGGACGGGGACGACTCCCATTAACCCCTGACTATACCGGGGATACGCTTATCACAATGCCTTTCTGGTCTGTGCTGAAGCAGGGCATTCTGGCAGCCAAGTGGCTTGACCTTTATTAGTGAGCCTGGTTACCCCCTCTCGGAACCACAGACTTAGAAATCGCCAGCTCATATACAGTGCATAAAATATATTTATATATATACCCTTATACACCATTTTAATAAAAAATATCACAAAATTCTTCTAAGTCCCTCGGGAAGAGTGAAAGACGCGCACGTTCATTTT
Source organism: Ascaphus truei (assembly GCF_040206685.1). Taxonomy (NCBI): domain Eukaryota; kingdom Metazoa; phylum Chordata; class Amphibia; order Anura; family Ascaphidae; genus Ascaphus; species Ascaphus truei. Next base: position 76,968 of record NW_027454112.1, on the reverse strand, counting down.
CAGAGCTCCTAGACCTTCCTATAAGAAGTTAGCCAAAAAGTAGCTTCGAAAAACGCTTAGGTTAAGTTTCAGAGTTGCTTCTAATGTACCAAAGCTGGACTTAGACATAATTTCACTCTCACAACATTATGGCTGGTTGGAGACAGTCCGAACCACAAGTACCGGGTCCATGGTTCTGGCCGTATACTGGGGGGACGGGGACGACTCCCATTAACCCCTGACTATACCGGGGATACGCTTATCACAATGCCTTTCTGGTCTGTGCTGAAGCAGGGCATTCTGGCAGCCAAGTGGCTTGACCTTTATTAGTGAGCCTGGTTACCCCCTCTCGGAACCACAGACTTAGAAATCGCCAGCTCATATACAGTGCATAAAATATATTTATATATATACCCTTATACACCATTTTAATAAAAAATATCACAAAATTCTTCTAAGTCTCTCGAGAAGAGTGAAAGACGCGCACGTTCATTTTCAGAGCTCCTAGACCTTCCTATAAGAAGTTAGCCAAAAAGTAGCTTCGAAAAACGCTTAGGTTAAGTTTCAGAGTTGCTTCTAATGTACCAAAGCTGGACTTAGACATAATTTCACTCTCACAACATTATGGCTGGTTGGAGACAGTCCGAACCACAAGTACCGGGTCCATGGTTCTGGCCGTATACTGGGGGGACGGGGACGACTCCCATTAACCCCTGACTATACCGGGGATACGCTTATCACAATGCCTTTCTGGTCTGTGCTGAAGCAGGGCATTCTGGCAGCCAAGTGGCTTGACCTTTATTAGTGAGCCTGGTTACCCCCTCTCGGAACCACAGACTTAGAAATCGCCAGCTCATATGCAGTGCATAAAATATATTTATATATATACCCTTATACACCATTTTAATAAAAAATATCACAAAATTCTTCTAAGTCCCTCGGGAAGAGTGAAAGACGCGCACGTTCATTTTCAGAGCTCCTAGACCTTCCTATAAGAAGTTAGCCAAAAAGTAGCTTCGAAAAACGCTTAGGTTAAGTTTCAGAGTTGCTTCTAATGTACCAAAGCTGGACTTAGACATAATTTCACTCTCACAACATTATGGCTGGTTGGAGACAGTCCGAACCACAAGTACCGGGTCCATGGTTCTGGCCGTATACTGGGGGGACGGGGACGACTCCCATTAACCCCTGACTATACCGGGGATACGCTTATCACAATGCCTTTCTGGTCTGTGCTGAAGCAGGGCATTCTGGCAGCCAAGTGGCTTGACCTTTATTAGTGAGCCTGGTTACCCCCTCTCGGAACCACAGACTTAGAAATCGCCAGCTCATATACAGTGCATAAAATATATTTATATATATACCCTTATACACCATTTTAATAAAAAATATCACAAAATTCTTCTAAGTCCCTCGGGAAGAGTGAAAGACGCGCACGTTCATTTTCAGAGCTCCTAGACCTTCCTATAAGAAGTTAGCCAAAAAGTAGCTTCGAAAAACGCTTAGGTTAAGTTTCAGAGTTGCTTCTAATGTACCAAAGCTGGACTTAGACATAATTTCACTCTCACAACATTATGGCTGGTTGGAGACAGTCCGAACCACAAGTACCGGGTCCATGGTTCTGGCCGTATACTGGGGGGACGGGGACGACTCCCATTAACCCCTGACTATACCGGGGATACGCTTATCACAATGCCTTTCTGGTCTGTGCTGAAGCAGGGCATTCTGGCAGCCAAGTGGCTTGACCTTTATTAGTGAGCCTGGTTACCCCCTCTCGGAACCACAGACTTAGAAATCGCCAGCTCATATACAGTGCATAAAATATATTTATATATATACCCTTATACACCATTTTAATAAAAAATATCACAAAATTCTTCTAAGTCCCTCGGGAAGAGTGAAAGACGCGCACGTTCATTTTCAGAGATCCTAGACCTTCCTATAAGAAGTTAGCCAAAAAGTAGCTTCGAAAAACGCTTAGGTTAAGTTTCAGAGTTGCTTCTAATGTACCAAAGCTGGACTTAGACATAATTTCACTCTCACAACATTATGGCTGGTTGGAGACAGTCCGAACCACAAGTACCGGGTCCATGGTTCTGGCCGTATACTGGGGGGACGGGGACGACTCCCATTAACCCCTGACTATACCGGGGATACGCTTATCACAATGCCTTTCTGGTCTGTGCTGAAGCAGGGCATTCTGGCAGCCAAGTGGCTTGACCTTTATTAGTGAGCCTGGTTACCCCCTCTCGGAACCACAGACTTAGAAATCGCCAGCTCATATACAGTGCATAAAATATATTTATATATATACCCTTATACACCATTTTAATAAAAAATATCACAAAATTCTTCTAAGTCCCTCGGGAAGAGTGAAAGACGCGCACGTTCATTTTCAGAGATCCTAGACCTTCCTATAAGAAGTTAGCCAAAAAGTAGCTTCGAAAAACGCTTAGGTTAAGTTTCAGAGTTGCTTCTAATGTACCAAAGCTGGACTTAGACATAATTTCACTCTCACAACATTATGGCTGGTTGGAGACAGTCCGAACCACAAGTACCGGGTCCATGGTTCTGGCCGTATACTGGGGGGACGGGGACGACTCCCATTAACCCCTGACTATACCGGGGATACGCTTATCACAATGCCTTTCTGGTCTGTGCTGAAGCAGGGCATTCTGGCAGCCAAGTGGCTTGACCTTTATTAGTGAGCCTGGTTACCCCCTCTCGGAACCACAGACTTAGAAATCGCCAGCTCATATACAGTACAGTGCATAAAATATATTTATATATATACCCTTATACACCATTTTAATAAAAAAAAAAAACAAAATTCTTCTAAGTCCCTCGGGAAGAGTGAAAGACGCGCACGTTCATTTTCAGAGCTCCTAGACCTTCCTATAAGTAGTTAGCCAAAAAGTAGCTTCGAAAAACGCTTAGGTTAAGTTTCAGAGTTGCTTCTAATGTACCAAAGCTGGACTTAGACATAATTTCACTCTCACAACATTATGGCTGGTTGGAGACAGTCCGAACCACAAGTACCGGGTCCATGGTTCTGGCCGTATACTGGGGGGACGGGGACGACTCCCATTAACCCCTGACTATACCGGGGATACGCTTATCACAATGCCTTTCTGGTCTGTGCTGAAGCAGGGCATTCTGGCAGCCAAGTGGCTTGACCTTTATTAGTGAGCCTGGTTACCCCCTCTCGGAACCACAGACTTAGAAATCGCCAGCTCATATACAGTGCATAAAATATATTTATATATATACCCTTATACACCATTTTAATAAAAAATATCACAAAATTCTTCTAAGTCCCTCGGGAAGAGTAAAAGACGCGCACGTTCATTTTCAGAGCTCCTAGACCTTCCTATAAGAAGTTAGCCAAAAAGTAGCTTCGAAAAACGCTTAGGTTAAGTTTCAGAGTTGCTTCTAATGTACCAAAGCTGGACTTAGACATAATTTCACTCTCACAACATTATGGCTGGTTGGAGACAGTCCGAACCACAAGTACCGGGTCCATGGTTCTGGCCGTATACTGGGGGGACGGGGACGACTCCCATTAACCCCTGACTATACCGGGGATACGCTTATCACAATGCCTTTCTGGTCTGTGCTGAAGCAGGGCATTCTGGCAGCCAAGTGGCTTGACCTTTATTAGTGAGCCTGGTTACCCCCTCTCGGAACCACAGACTTAGAAATCGCCAGCTCATATACAGTGCATAAAATATATTTATATATATACCCTTATACACCATTTTAATAAAAAATATCACAAAATTCTTCTAAGTCCCTCGGGAAGAGTGAAAGACGCGCACGTTCATTTTCAGAGCTCCTAGACCTTCCTATAAGAAGTTAGCCAAAAAGTAGCTTCGAAAAACGCTTAGGTTAAGTTTCAGAGTTGCTTCTAATGTACCAAAGCTGGACTTAGACATAATTTCACTCTCACAACATTATGGCTGGTTGGAGACAGTCCGAACCACAAGTACCGGGTCCATGGTTCTGGCCGTATACTGGGGGGACGGGGACGACTCCCATTAACCCCTGACTATACCGGGGATACGCTTATCACAATGCCTTTCTGGTCTGTGCTGAAGCAGGGCATTCTGGCAGCCAAGTGGCTTGACCTTTATTAGTGAGCCTGGTTACCCCCTCTCGGAACCACAGACTTAGAAATCGCCAGCTCATATACAGTGCATAAAATATATTTATATATATACCCTTATACACCATTTTAATAAAAAATATCACAAAATTCTTCTAAGTCTCTCGAGAAGAGTGAAAGACGCGCACGTTCATTTTCAGAGCTCCTAGACCTTCCTATAAGAAGTTAGCCAAAAAGTAGCTTCGAAAAACGCTTAGGTTAAGTTTCAGAGTTGCTTCTAATGTACCAAAGCTGGACTTAGACATAATTTCACTCTCACAACATTATGGCTGGTTGGAGACAGTCCGAACCACAAGTACCGGGTCCATGGTTCTGGCCGTATACTGGGGGGACGGGGACGACTCCCATTAACCCCTGACTATACCGGGGATACGCTTATCACAATGCCTTTCTGGTCTGTGCTGAAGCAGGGCATTCTGGCAGCCAAGTGGCTTGACCTTTATTAGTGAGCCTGGTTACCCCCTCTCGGAACCACAGACTTAGAAATCGCCAGCTCATATACAGTGCATAAAATATATTTATATATATACCCTTATACACCATTTTAATAAAAAATATCACAAAATTCTTCTAAGTCTCTCGAGAAGAGTGAAAGACGCGCACGTTCATTTTCAGAGCTCCTAGACCTTCCATTAAGAAGTTAGCCAAAAAGTAGCTTCGAAAAACGCTTAGGTTAAGTTTCAGAGTTGCTTCTAATGTACCAAAGCTGGACTTAGACATAATTTCACTCTCACAACATTATGGCTGGTTGGAGACAGTCCGAACAACAAGTACCGGGTCCATGGTTCTGGCCGTATACTGGGGGGACGGGGACGACTCCCATTAACCCCTGACTATACCGGGGATACGCTTATCACAATGCCTTTCTGGTCTGTGCTGAAGCAGGGCATTCTGGCAGCCAAGTGGCTTGACCTTTATTAGTGAGCCTGGTTACCCCCTCTCGGAACCACAGACTTAGAAATCGCCAGCTCATATACAGTGCATAAAATATATTTATATATATACCCTTATACACCATTTTAATAAAAAATATCACAAAATTCTTCTAAGTCCCTCGGGAAGAGTGAAAGACGCGCACGTTCATTTTCAGAGCTCCTAGACCTTCCTATAAGAAGTTAGCCAAAAAGTAGCTTCGAAAAACGCTTAGGTTAAGTTTCAGAGTTGCTTCTAATGTACCAAAGCTGGACTTAGACATAATTTCACTCTCACAACATTATGGCTGGTTGGAGACAGTCCGAACCACAAGTACCGGGTCCATGGTTCTGGCCGTATACTGGGGGGACGGGGACGACTCCCATTAACCCCTGACTATACCGGGGATACGCTTATCACAATGCCTTTCTGGTCTGTGCTGAAGCAGGGCATTCTGGCAGCCAAGTGGCTTGACCTTTATTAGTGAGCCTGGTTACCCCCTCTCGGAACCACAGACTTAGAAATCGCCAGCTCATATACAGTGCATAAAATATATTTATATATATACCCTTATACACCATTTTAATAAAAAATATCACAAAATTCTTCTAAGTCTCTCGAGAAGAGTGAAAGACGCGCACGTTCATTTTCAGAGCTCCTAGACCTTCCTATAAGAAGTTAGCCAAAAAGTAGCTTCGAAAAACGCTTAGGTTAAGTTTCAGAGTTGCTTCTAATGTACCAAAGCTGGACTTAGACATAATTTCACTCTCACAACATTATGGCTGGTTGGAGACAGTCCGAACCACAAGTACCGGGTCCATGGTTCTGGCCGTATACTGGGGGGACGGGGACGACTCCCATTAACCCCTGACTATACCGGGGATACGCTTATCACAATGCCTTTCTGGTCTGTGCTGAAGCAGGGCATTCTGGCAGCCAAGTGGCTTGACCTTTATTAGTGAGCCTGGTTACCCCCTCTCGGAACCACAGACTTAGAAATCGCCAGCTCATATACAGTGCATAAAATATATTTATATATATACCCTTATACACCATTTTAATAAAAAATATCACAAAATTCTTCTAAGTCCCTCGGGAAGAGTGAAAGACGCGCACGTTCATTTTCAGAACTCCTAGACCTTCCTATAAGAAGTTAGCCAAAAAGTAGCTTCGAAAAACGCTTAGGTTAAGTTTCAGAGTTGCTTCTAATGTACCAAAGCTGGACTTAGACATAATTTCACTCTCACAACATTATGGCTGGTTGGAGACAGTCCGAACCACAAGTACCGGGTCCATGGTTCTGGCCGTATACTGGGGGGACGGGGACGACTCCCATTAACCCCTGACTATACCGGGGATACGCTTATCACAATGCCTTTCTGGTCTGTGCTGAAGCAGGGCATTCTGGCAGCCAAGTGGCTTGACCTTTATTAGTGAGCCTGGTTACCCCCTCTCGGAACCACAGACTTAGAAATCGCCAGCTCATATACAGTGCATAAAATATATTTATATATATACCCTTATACACCATTTTAATAAAAAATATCACAAAATTCTTCTAAGTCTCTCGGGAAGAGTGAAAGACGCGCACGTTCATTTTCAGAGCTCCTAGACCTTCCTATAAGAAGTTAGCCAAAAAGTAGCTTCGAAAAACGCTTAGGTTAAGTTTCAGAGTTGCTTCTAATGTACCAAAGCTGGACTTAGACATAATTTCACTCTCACAACATTATGGCTGGTTGGAGACAGTCCGAACCACAAGTACCGGGTCCATGGTTCTGGCCGTATACTGGGGGGACGGGGACGACTCCCATTAACCCCTGACTATACCGGGGATACGCTTATCACAATGCCTTTCTGGTCTGTGCTGAAGCAGGGCATTCTGGCAGCCAAGTGGCTTGACCTTTATTAGTGAGCCTGGTTACCCCCTCTCGGAACCACAGACTTAGAAATCGCCAGCTCATATACAGTGCATAAAATATATTTATATATATACCCTTATACACCATTTTAATAAAAAATATCACAAAATTCTTCTAAGTCTCTCGAGAAGAGTGAAAGACGCGCACGTTCATTTTCAGAGCTCCTAGACCTTCCATTAAGAAGTTAGCCAAAAAGTAGCTTCGAAAAACGCTTAGGTTAAGTTTCAGAGTTGCTTCTAATGTACCAAAGCTGGACTTAGACATAATTTCACTCTCACAACATTATGGCTGGTTGGAGACAGTCCGAACAACAAGTACCGGGTCCATGGTTCTGGCCGTATACTGGGGGGACGGGGACGACTCCCATTAACCCCTGACTATACCGGGGATACGCTTATCACAATGCCTTTCTGGTCTGTGCTGAAGCAGGGCATTCTGGCAGCCAAGTGGCTTGACCTTTATTAGTGAGCCTGGTTACCCCCTCTCGGAACCACAGACTTAGAAATCGCCAGCTCATATACAGTGCATAAAATATATTTATATATATACCCTTATACACCATTTTAATAAAAAATATCACAAAATTCTTCTAAGTCTCTCGGGAAGAGTGAAAGACGCGCACGTTCATTTTCAGAGCTCCTAGACCTTCCTATAAGAAGTTAGCCAAAAAGTAGCTTCGAAAAACGCATAGGTTAAGTTTCAGAGTTGCTTCTAATGTACCAAAGCTGGACTTAGACATAATTTCACTCTCACAACATTATGGCTGGTTGGAGACAGTCCGAACCACAAGTACCGGGTCCATGGTTCTGGCCGTATACTGGGGGGACGGGGACGACTCCCATTAACCCCTGACTATACCGGGGATACGCTTATCACAATGACTTTCTGGTCTGTGCTGAAGCAGGGCATTCTGGCAGCCAAGTGGCTTGACCTTTATTAGTGAGCCTGGTTACCCCCTCTCGGAACCACAGACTTAGAAATCGCCAGCTCATATACAGTGCATAAAATATATTTATATATATACCCTTATACACCATTTTAATAAAAAATATCACAAAATTCTTCTAAGTCTCTCGAGAAGAGTGAAAGACGCGCACGTTCATTTTCAGAGCTCCTAGACCTTCCTATAAGAAGTTAGCCAAAAAGTAGCTTCGAAAAACGCTTAGGTTAAGTTTCAGAGTTGCTTCTAATGTACCAAAGCTGGACTTAGACATAATTTCACTCTCACAACATTATGGCTGGTTGGAGACAGTCCGAACCACAAGTACCGGGTCCATGGTTCTGGCCGTATACTGGGGGGACGGGGACGACTCCCATTAACCCCTGACTATACCGGGGATACGCTTATCACAATGCCTTTCTGGTCTGTGCTGAAGCAGGGCATTCTGGCAGCCAAGTGGCTTGACCTTTATTAGTGAGCCTGGTTACCCCCTCTCGGAACCACAGACTTAGAAATCGCCAGCTCATATACAGTGCATAAAATATATTTATATATATACCCTTATATACCATTTTAATAAAAAATATCACAAAATTCTTCTAAGTCTCTCGAGAAGAGTGAAAGACGCGCACGTTCATTTTCAGAGCTCCTAGACCTTCCTATAAGAAGTTAGCCAAAAAGTAGCTTCGAAAAACGCTTAGGTTAAGTTTCAGAGTTGCTTCTAATGTACCAAAGCTGGACTTAGACATAATTTCACTCTCACAACATTATGGCTGGTTGGAGACAGTCCGAACCACAAGTACCGGGTCCATGGTTCTGGCCGTATACTGGGGGGACGGGGACGACTCCCATTAACCCCTGACTATACCGGGGATACGCTTATCACAATGCCTTTCTGGTCTGTGCTGAAGCAGGGCATTCTGGCAGCCAAGTGGCTTGACCTTTATTAGTGAGCCTGGTTACCCCCTCTCGGAACCACAGACTTAGAAATCGCCAGCTCATATACAGTGCATAAAATATATTTATATATATACCCTTATACACCATTTTAATAAAAAATATCACAAAATTCTTCTAAGTCCCTCGGGAAGAGTGAAAGACGCGCACGTTCATTTTCAGAGCTCCTAGACCTTCCTATAAGAAGTTAGCCAAAAAGTTGCTTCGAAAAACGCTTAGGTTAAGTTTCAGAGTTGCTTCTAATGTACCAAAGCTGGACTTAGACATAATTTCACTCTCACAACATTATGGCTGGTTGGAGACAGTCCGAACCACAAGTACCGGGTCCATGGTTCTGGCCGTATACTGGGGGGACGGGGACGACTCCCATTAACCCCTGACTATACCGGGGATACGCTTATCACAATGCCTTTCTGGTCTGTGCTGAAGCAGGGCATTCTGGCAGCCAAGTGGCTTGACCTTTATTAGTGAGCCTGGTTACCCCCTCTCGGAACCACAGACTTAGAAATCGCCAGCTCATATACAGTGCATAAAATATATTTATATATATACCCTTATACACCATTTTAATAAAAAATATCACAAAATTCTTCTAAGTCCCTCGGGAAGAGTGAAAGACGCGCACGTTCATTTTCAGAGATCCTAGACCTTCCTATAAGAAGTTAGCCAAAAAGTAGCTTCGAAAACGCTTAGGTTAAGTTTCAGAGTTGCTTCTAATGTACCAAAGCTGGACTTAGACATAATTTCACTCTCACAACATTATGGCTGGTTGGAGACAGTCCGAACCACAAGTACCGGGTTCATGGTTCTGGCCGTATACTGGGGGGACGGGGACGACTCCCATTAACCCCTGACTATACCGGGGATACGCTTATCACAATGCCTTTCTGGTCTGTGCTGAAGCAGGGCATTCTGGCAGCCAAGTGGCTTGACCTTTATTAGTGAGCCTGGTTACCCCCTCTCGGAACCACAGACTTAGAAATCGCCAGCTCATATACAGTACAGTGCATAAAATATATTTATATATATACCCTTATACACCATTTTAATAAAAAATATCACAAAATTCTTCTAAGTCCCTCGGGAAGAGTGAAAGACGCGCACGTTCATTTTCAGAGCTCCTAGACCTTCCTATAAGTAGTTAGCCAAAAAGTAGCTTCGAAAAACGCTTAGGTTAAGTTTCAGAGTTGCTTCTAATGTACCAAAGCTGGACTTAGACATAATTTCACTCTCACAACATTATGGCTGGTTGGAGACAGTCCGAACCACAAGTACCGGGTCCATGGTTCTGGCCGTATACTGGGGGGACGGGGACGACTCCCATTAACCCCTGACTATACCGGGGATACGCTTATCACAATGCCTTTCTGGTCTGTGCTGAAGCAGGGCATTCTGGCAGCCAAGTGGCTTGACCTTTATTAGTGAGCCTGGTTACCCCCTCTCGGAACCACAGACTTAGAAATCGCCAGCTCATATACAGTGCATAAAATATATTTATATATATATACCCTTATACACCATTTTAATAAAAAATATCACAAAATTCTTCTAAGTCTCTCGGGAAGAGTGAAAGACGCGCACGTTGATTTTCAGAGCTCCTAGACCTTCCTATAAGAAGTTAGCCAAAAAGTAGCTTCGAAAAACGCTTAGGTTAAGTTTCAGAGTTGCTTCTAATGTACCAAAGCTGGACTTAGACATAATTTCACTCTCACAACATTATGGCTGGTTGGAGACAGTCCGAACCACAAGTACCGGGTCCATGGTTCTGGCCGTATACTGGGGGGACGGGGACGACTCCCATTAACCCCTGACTATACCGGGGATACGCTTATCACAATGCCTTTCTGGTCTGTGCTGAAGCAGGGCATTCTGGCAGCCAAGTGGCTTGACCTTTATTAGTGAGCCTGGTTACCCCCTCTCGGAACCACAGACTTAGAAATCGCCAGCTCATATACAGTGCATAAAATATATTTATATATATACCCTTATACACCATTTTAATAAAAAATATCACAAAATTCTTCTAAGTCCCTCGGGAAGAGTGAAAGACGCGCACGTTCATTTTCAGAGCTCCTAGACCTTCCTATAAGAAGTTAGCCAAAAAGTAGCTTCGAAAAACGCTTAGGTTAAGTTTCAGAGTTGCTTCTAATGTACCAAAGCTGGACTTAGACATAATTTCACTCTCACAACATTATGGCTGGTTGGAGACAGTCCGAACCACAAGTACCGGGTCCATGGTTCTGGCCGTATACTGGGGGGACGGGGACGACTCCCATTAACCCCTGACTATACCGGGGATACGCTTATCACAATGCCTTTCTGGTCTGTGCTGAAGCAGGGCATTCTGGCAGCCAAGTGGCTTGACCTTTATTAGTGAGCCTAGTTACCCCCTCTCGGAACCACAGACTTAGAAATCGCCAGCTCATATACAGTGCATAAAATATATTTATATATATACCCTTATACACCATTTTAATAAAAAATATCACAAAATTCTTCTAAGTCCCTCGGGAAGAGTGAAAGACGCGCACGTTCATTTTAAGAGCTCCTAGACCTTCCTATAAGAAGTTAGCCAAAAAGTAGCTTCGAAAAACGCTTAGGTTAAGTTTCAGAGTTGCTTCTAATGTACCAAAGCTGGACTTAGACATAATTTCACTCTCACAACATTATGGCTGGTTGGAGACAGTCCGAACCACAAGTACCGGGTCCATGGTTCTGGCCGTATACTGGGGGGACGGGGACGACTCCCATTAACCCCTGACTATACCGGGGATACGCTTATCACAATGCCTTTCTGGTCTGTGCTGAAGCAGGGCATTCTGGCAGCCAAGTGGCTTGACCTTTATTAGTGAGCCTGGTTACCCCCTCTCGGAACCACAGACTTAGAAATCGCCAGCTCATATACAGTGCATAAAATATATTTATATATATACCCTTATACACCATTTTAATAAAAAATATCACAAAATTCTTCTAAGTCCCTCGGGAAGAGTGAAAGACGCGCACGTTCATTTTCAGAGCTCCTAGACCTTCCTATAAGTAGTTAGCCAAAAAGTAGCTTCGAAAAACGCTTAGGTTAAGTTTCAGAGTTGCTTCTAATGTACCAAAGCTGGACTTAGACATAATTTCACTCTCACAACATTATGGCTGGTTGGAGACAGTCCGAACCACAAGTACCGGGTCCATGGTTCTGGCCGTATACTGGGGGGACGGGGACGACTCCCATTAACCCCTGACTATACCGGGGATACGCTTATCACAATGCCTTTCTGGTCTGTGCTGAAGCAGGGCATTCTGGCAGCCAAGTGGCTTGACCTTTATTAGTGAGCTTGGTTACCCCCTCTCGGAACCACAGACTTAGAAATCGCCAGCTCATATACAGTGCATAAAATATATTTATATATATACCCTTATACACCATTTTAATAAAAAATATCACAAAATTCTTCTAAGTCTCTCGAGAAGAGTGAAAGACGCGCACGTTAATTTTCAGAGCTCCTAGACCTTCCTATAAGAAGTTAGCCAAAAAGTAGCTTCGAAAAACGCTTAGGTTAAGTTTCAGAGTTGCTTCTAATGTACCAAAGCTGGACTTAGACATAATTTCACTCTCACAACATTATGGCTGGTTGGAGACAGTCCGAACCACAAGTACCGGGTCCATGGTTCTGGCCGTATACTGGGGGGACGGGGACGACTCCCATTAACCCCTGACTATACCGGGGATACGCTTATCACAATGCCTTTCTGGTCTGTGCTGAAGCAGGGCATTCTGGCAGCCAAGTGGCTTGACCTTTATTAGTGAGCCTGGTTACCCCCTCTCGGAACCACAGACTTAGAAATCGCCAGCTCATATACAGTGCATAAAATATATTTATATATATACCCTTATACACCATTTTAATAAAAAATATCACAAAATTCTTCTAAGTCTCTCGAGAAGAGTGAAAGACGCGCACGTTCATTTTCAGAGCTCCTAGACCTTCCTATAAGAAGTTAGCCAAAAAGTAGCTTCGAAAAACGCTTAGGTTAAGTTTCAGAGTTGCTTCTAATGTACCAAAGCTGGACTTAGACATAATTTCACTCTCACAACATTATGGCTGGTTGGAGACAGTCCGAACCACAAGTACCGGGTCCATGGTTCTGGCCGTATACTGGGGGGACGGGGACGACTCCCATTAACCCCTGACTATACCGGGGATACGCTTATCACAATGCCTTTCTGGTCTGTGCTGAAGCAGGGCATTCTGGCAGCCAAGTGGCTTGACCTTTATTAGTGAGCCTGGTTACCCCCTCTCGGAACCACAGACTTAGAAATCGCCAGCTCATATACAGTGCATAAAATATATTTATATATATACCCTTATACACCATTTTAATAAAAAATATCACAAAATTCTTCTAAGTCCCTCGGGAAGAGTGAAAGACGCGCACGTTCATTTTCAGAGCTCCTAGACCTTCCTATAAGAAGTTAGCCAAAAAGTAGCTTCGAAAAACGCTTAGGTTAAGTTTCAGAGTTGCTTCTAATGTACCAAAGCTGGACTTAGACATAATTTCACTCTCACAACATTATGGCTGGTTGGAGACAGTCCGAACCACAAGTACCGGGTCCATGGTTCTGGCCGTATACTGGGGGGACGGGGACGACTCCCATTAACCCCTGACTATACCGGGGATACGCTTATCACAATGCCTTTCTGGTCTGTGCTGAAGCAGGGCATTCTGGCAGCCAAGTGGCTTGACCTTTATTAGTGAGCCTGGTTACCCCCTCTCGGAACCACAGACTTAGAAATCGCCAGCTCATATACAGTGCATAAAATATATTTATATATATACCCTTATACACCATTTTAATAAAAAATATCACAAAATTCTTCTAAGTCTCTCGAGAAGAGTGAAAGACGCGCACGTTCATTTTCAGAGCTCCTAGACCTTCCTATAAGAAGTTAGCCAAAAAGTAGCTTCGAAAAACGCTTAGGTTAAGTTTCAGAGTTGCTTCTAATGTACCAAAGCTGGACTTAGACATAATTTCACTCTCACAACATTATGGCTGGTTGGAGACAGTCCGAACCACAAGTACCGGGTCCATGGTTCTGGCCGTATACTGGGGGGACGGGGACGACTCCCATTAACCCCTGACTATACCGGGGATACGCTTATCACAATGCCTTTCTGGTCTGTGCTGAAGCAGGGCATTCTGGCAGCCAAGTGGCTTGACCTTTATTAGTGAGCCTGGTTACCCCCTCTCGGAACCACAGACTTAGAAATCGCCAGCTCATATACAGTGCATAAAATATATTTATATATATACCCTTATACACCATTTTAATAAAAAATATCACAAAATTCTTCTAAGTCTCTCGAGAAGAGTGAAAGACGCGCACGTTCATTTTCAGAGCTCCTAGACCTTCCTATAAGAAGTTAGCCAAAAAGTAGCTTCGAAAAACGCTTAGGTTAAGTTTCAGAGTTGCTTCTAATGTACCAAAGCTGGACTTAGACATAATTTCACTCTCACAACATTATGGCTGGTTGGAGACAGTCCGAACCACAAGTACCGGGTCCATGGTTCTGGCCGTATACTGGGGGGACGGGGACGACTCCCATTAACCCCTGACTATACCGGGGATACGCTTATCACAATGCCTTTCTGGTCTGTGCTGAAGCAGGGCATTCTGGCAGCCAAGTGGCTTGACCTTTATTAGTGAGCCTGGTTACCCCCTCTCGGAACCACAGACTTAGAAATCGCCAGCTCATATACAGTGCATAAAATATATTTATATATATACCCTTATACACCATTTTAATAAAAAATATCACAAAATTCTTCTAAGTCCCTCGGGAAGAGTGAAAGACGCGCACGTTCATTTTCAGAGCTCCTAGACCTTCCTATAAGAAGTTAGCCAAAAAGTAGCTTCGAAAAACGCTTAGGTTAAGTTTCAGAGTTGCTTCTAATGTACCAAAGCTGGACTTAGACATAATTTCACTCTCACAACATTATGGCTGGTTGGAGACAGTCCGAACCACAAGTACCGGGTCCATGGTTCTGGCCGTATACTGGGGGGACGGGGACGACTCCCATTAACCCCTGACTATACCGGGGATACGCTTATCACAATGCCTTTCTGGTCTGTGCTGAAGCAGGGCATTCTGGCAGCCAAGTGGCTTGACCTTTATTAGTGAGCCTGGTTACCCCCTCTCGGAACCACAGACTTAGAAATCGCCAGCTCATATACAGTGCATAAAATATATTTATATATATACCCTTATACACCATTTTAATAAAAAATATCACAAAATTCTTCTAAGTCTCTCGAGAAGAGTGAAAGACGCGCACGTTCATTTTCAGAGCTCCTAGACCTTCCTATAAGAAGTTAGCCAAAAAGTAGCTTCGAAAAACGCTTAGGTTAAGTTTCAGAGTTGCTTCTAATGTACCAAAGCTGGACTTAGACATAATTTCACTCTCACAACATTATGGCTGGTTGGAGACAGTCCGAACCACAAGTACCGGGTCCATGGTTCTGGCCGTATACTGGGGGGACGGGGACGACTCCCATTAACCCCTGACTATACCGGGGATACGCTTATCACAATGCCTTTCTGGTCTGTGCTGAAGCAGGGCATTCTGGCAGCCAAGTGGCTTGACCTTTATTAGTGAGCCTGGTTACCCCCTCTCGGAACCACAGACTTAGAAATCGCCAGCTCATATACAGTGCATAAAATATATTTATATATATACCCTTATACACCATTTTAATAAAAAATATCACAAAATTCTTCTAAGTCCCTCGGGAAGAGTGAAAGACGCGCACGTTCATTTTCAGAGCTCCTAGACCTTCCTATAAGAAGTTAGCCAAAAAGTAGCTTCGAAAAACGCTTAGGTTAAGTTTCAGAGTTGCTTCTAATGTACCAAAGCTGGACTTAGACATAATTTCACTCTCACAACATTATGGCTGGTTGGAGACAGTCCGAACCACAAGTACCGGGTCCATGGTTCTGGCCGTATACTGGGGGGACGGGGACGACTCCCATTAACCCCTGACTATACCGGGGATACGCTTATCACAATGCCTTTCTGGTCTGTGCTGAAGCAGGGCATTCTGGCAGCCAAGTGGCTTGACCTTTATTAGTGAGCCTGGTTACCCCCTCTCGGAACCACAGACTTAGAAATCGCCAGCTCATATACAGTGCATAAAATATATTTATATATATACCCTTATACACCATTTTAATAAAAAATATCACAAAATTCTTCTAAGTCCCTCGGGAAGAGTGAAAGACGCGCACGTTCATTTTCAGAGCTCCTAGACCTTCCTATAAGAAGTTAGCCAAAAAGTAGCTTCGAAAAACGCTTAGGTTAAGTTTCAGAGTTGCTTCTAATGTACCAAAGCTGGACTTAGACATAATTTCACTCTCACAACATTATGGCTGGTTGGAGACAGTCCGAACCACAAGTACCGGGTCCATGGTTCTGGCCGTATACTGGGGGGACGGGGACGACTCCCATTAACCCCTGACTATACCGGGGATACGCTTATCACAATGCCTTTCTGGTCTGTGCTGAAGCAGGGCATTCTGGCAGCCAAGTGGCTTGACCTTTATTAGTGAGCCTGGTTACCCCCTCTCGGAACCACAGACTTAGAAATCGCCAGCTCATATACAGTGCATAAAATATATTTATATATATACCCTTATACACCATTTTAATAAAAAATATCACAAAATTCTTCTAAGTCTCTCGGGAAGAGTGAAAGACGCGCACGTTCATTTTCAGAGCTCCTAGACCTTCCTATAAGAAGTTAGCCAAAAAGTAGCTTCGAAAAACGCTTAGGTTAAGTTTCAGAGTTGCTTCTAATGTACCAAAGCTGGACTTAGACATAATTTCACTCTCACAACATTATGGCTGGTTGGAGACAGTCCGAACCACAAGTACCGGGTCCATGGTTCTGGCCGTATACTGGGGGGACGGGGACGACTCCCATTAACCCCTGACTATACCGGGGATACGCTTATCACAATGCCTTTCTGGTCTGTGCTGAAGCAGGGCATTCTGGCAGCCAAGTGGCTTGACCTTTATTAGTGAGCCTGGTTACCCCCTCTCGGAACCACAGACTTAGAAATCGCCAGCTCATATACAGTGCATAAAATATATTTATATATATACCCTTATACACCATTTTAATAAAAAATATCACAAAATTCTTCTAAGTCTCTCGAGAAGAGTGAAAGACGCGCACGTTCATTTTCAGAGCTCCTAGACCTTCCATTAAGAAGTTAGCCAAAAAGTAGCTTCGAAAAACGCTTAGGTTAAGTTTCAGAGTTGCTTCTAATGTACCAAAGCTGGACTTAGACATAATTTCACTCTCACAACATTATGGCTGGTTGGAGACAGTCCGAACCACAAGTACCGGGTCCATGGTTCTGGCCGTATACTGGGGGGACGGGGACGACTCCCATTAACCCCTGACTATACCGGGGATACGCTTATCACAATGCCTTTCTGGTCTGTGCTGAAGCAGGGCATTCTGGCAGCCAAGTGGCTTGACCTTTATTAGTGAGCCTGGTTACCCCCTCTCGGAACCACAGACTTAGAAATCGCCAGCTCATATACAGTGCATAAAATATATTTATATATATACCCTTATACACCATTTTAATAAAAAATATCACAAAATTCTTCTAAGTCCCTCGGGAAGAGTGAAAGACGCGCACGTTCATTTTCAGAGCTCCTAGACCTTCCTATAAGAAGTTAGCCAAAAAGTAGCTTCGAAAAACGCTTAGGTTAAGTTTCAGAGTTGCTTCTAATGTACCAAAGCTGGACTTAGACATAATTTCACTCTCACAACATTATGGCTGGTTGGAGACAGTCCGAACCACAAGTACCGGGTCCATGGTTCTGGCCGTATACTGGGGGGACGGGGACGACTCCCATTAACCCCTGACTATACCGGGGATACGCTTATCACAATGCCTTTCTGGTCTGTGCTGAAGCAGGGCATTCTGGCAGCCAAGTGGCTTGACCTTTATTAGTGAGCCTGGTTACCCCCTCTCGGAACCACAGACTTAGAAATCGCCAGCTCATATACAGTGCATAAAATATATTTATATATATACCCTTATACACCATTTTAATAAAAAATATCACAAAATTCTTCTAAGTCTCTCGGGAAGAGTGAAAGACGCGCACGTTCATTTTCAGAGCTCCTAGACCTTCCTATAAGAAGTTAGCCAAAAAGTAGCTTCGAAAAACGCTTAGGTTAAGTTTCAGAGTTGCTTCTAATGTACCAAAGCTGGACTTAGACATAATTTCACTCTCACAACATTATGGCTGGTTGGAGACAGTCCGAACCACAAGTACCGGGTCCATGGTTCTGGCCGTATACTGGGGGGACGGGGACGACTCCCATTAACCCCTGACTATACCGGGGATACGCTTATCACAATGCCTTTCTGGTCTGTGCTGAAGCAGGGCATTCTGGCAGCCAAGTGGCTTGACCTTTATTAGTGAGCCTGGTTACCCCCTCTCGGAACCACAGACTTAGAAATCGCCAGCTCATATACAGTGCATAAAATATATTTATATATATACCCTTATACACCATTTTAATAAAAAATATCACAAAATTCTTCTAAGTCTCTCGAGAAGAGTGAAAGACGCGCACGTTCATTTTCAGAGCTCCTAGACCTTCCATTAAGAAGTTAGCCAAAAAGTAGCTTCGAAAAACGCTTAGGTTAAGTTTCAGAGTTGCTTCTAATGTACCAAAGCTGGACTTAGACATAATTTCACTCTCACAACATTATGGCTGGTTGGAGACAGTCCGAACAACAAGTACCGGGTCCATGGTTCTGGCCGTATACTGGGGGGACGGGGACGACTCCCATTAACCCCTGACTATACCGGGGATACGCTTATCACAATGCCTTTCTGGTCTGTGCTGAAGCAGGGCATTCTGGCAGCCAAGTGGCTTGACCTTTATTAGTGAGCCTGGTTACCCCCTCTCGGAACCACAGACTTAGAAATCGCCAGCTCATATACAGTGCATAAAATATATTTATATATATACCCTTATACACCATTTTAATAAAAAATATCACAAAATTCTTCTAAGTCCCTCGGGAAGAGTGAAAGACGCGCACGTTCATTTTCAGAGATCCTAGACCTTCCTATAAGAAGTTAGCCAAAAAGTAGCTTCGAAAAACGCTTAGGTTAAGTTTCAGAGTTGCTTCTAATGTACCAAAGCTGGACTTAGACATAATTTCACTCTCACAACATTATGGCTGGTTGGAGACAGTCCGAACCACAAGTACCGGGTTCATGGTTCTGGCCGTATACTGGGGGGACGGGGACGACTCCCATTAACCCCTGACTATACCGGGGATACGCTTATCACAATGCCTTTCTGGTCTGTGCTGAAGCAGGGCATTCTGGCAGCCAAGTGGCTTGACCTTTATTAGTGAGCCTGGTTACCCCCTCTCGGAACCACAGACTTAGAAATCGCCAGCTCATATACAGTACAGTGCATAAAATATATTTATATATATACCCTTATACACCATTTTAATAAAAAATATCACAAAATTCTTCTAAGTCCCTCGGGAAGAGTGAAAGACGCGCACGTTCATTTTCAGAGCTCCTAGACCTTCCTATAAGTAGTTAGCCAAAAAGTAGCTTCGAAAAACGCTTAGGTTAAGTTTCAGAGTTGCTTCTAATGTACCAAAGCTGGACTTAGACATAATTTCACTCTCACAACATTATGGCTGGTTGGAGACAGTCCGAACCACAAGTACCGGGTCCATGGTTCTGGCCGTATACTGGGGGGACGGGGACGACTCCCATTAACCCCTGACTATACCGGGGATACGCTTATCACAATGCCTTTCTGGTCTGTGCTGAAGCAGGGCATTCTGGCAGCCAAGTGGCTTGACCTTTATTAGTGAGCCTGGTTACCCCCTCTCGGAACCACAGACTTAGAAATCGCCAGCTCATATACAGTGCATAAAATATATTTATATATATATACCCTTATACACCATTTTAATAAAAAATATCACAAAATTCTTCTAAGTCTCTCGGGAAGAGTGAAAGACGCGCACGTTGATTTTCAGAGCTCCTAGACCTTCCTATAAGAAGTTAGCCAAAAAGTAGCTTCGAAAAACGCTTACAGTAGGTTAAGTTTCAGAGTTGCTTCTAATGTACCAAAGCTGGACTTAGACATAATTTCACTCTCACAACATTATGGCTGGTTGGAGACAGTCCGAACCACAAGTACCGGGTCCATGGTTCTGGCCGTATACTGGGGGGACGGGGACGACTCCCATTAACCCCTGACTATACCGGGGATACGCTTATCACAATGCCTTTCTGGTCTGTGCTGAAGCAGGGCATTCTGGCAGCCAAGTGGCTTGACCTTTATTAGTGAGCCTGGTTACCCCCTCTCGGAACCACAGACTTAGAAATCGCCAGCTCATATACAGTGCATAAAATATATTTATATATATACCCTTATACACCATTTTAATAAAAAATATCACAAAATTCTTCTAAGTCCCTCGGGAAGAGTGAAAGACGCGCACGTTCATTTTCAGAGCTCCTAGACCTTCCTATAAGAAGTTAGCCAAAAAGTAGCTTCGAAAAACGCTTAGGTTAAGTTTCAGAGTTGCTTCTAATGTACCAAAGCTGGACTTAGACATAATTTCACTCTCACAACATTATGGCTGGTTGGAGACAGTCCGAACCACAAGTACCGGGTCCATGGTTCTGGCCGTATACTGGGGGGACGGGGACGACTCCCATTAACCCCTGACTATACCGGGGATACGCTTATCACAATGCCTTTCTGGTCTGTGCTGAAGCAGGGCATTCTGGCAGCCAAGTGGCTTGACCTTTATTAGTGAGCCTAGTTACCTCCTCTCGGAACCACAGACTTAGAAATCGCCAGCTCATATACAGTGCATAAAATATATTTATATATATACCCTTATACACCATTTTAATAAAAAATATCACAAAATTCTTCTAAGTCCCTCGGGAAGAGTGAAAGACGCGCACGTTCATTTTAAGAGCTCCTAGACCTTCCTATAAGAAGTTAGCCAAAAAGTAGCTTCGAAAAACGCTTAGGTTAAGTTTCAGAGTTGCTTCTAATGTACCAAAGCTGGACTTAGACATAATTTCACTCTCACAACATTATGGCTGGTTGGAGACAGTCCGAACCACAAGTACCGGGTCCATGGTTCTGGCCGTATACTGGGGGGACGGGGACGACTCCCATTAACCCCTGACTATACCGGGGATACGCTTATCACAATGCCTTTCTGGTCTGTGCTGAAGCAGGGCATTCTGGCAGCCAAGTGGCTTGACCTTTATTAGTGAGCCTGGTTACCCCCTCTCGGAACCACAGACTTAGAAATCGCCAGCTCATATACAGTGCATAAAATATATTTATATATATACCCTTATACACCATTTTAATAAAAAATATCACAAAATTCTTCTAAGTCCCTCGGGAAGAGTGAAAGACGCGCACGTTCATTTTCAGAGCTCCTAGACCTTCCTATAAGTAGTTAGCCAAAAAGTAGCTTCGAAAAACGCTTAGGTTAAGTTTCAGAGTTGCTTCTAATGTACCAAAGCTGGACTTAGACATAATTTCACTCTCACAACATTATGGCTGGTTGGAGACAGTCCGAACCACAAGTACCGGGTCCATGGTTCTGGCCGTATACTGGGGGGACGGGGACGACTCCCATTAACTCCTGACTATACCGGGGATACGCTTATCACAATGCCTTTCTGGTCTGTGCTGAAGCAGGGCATTCTGGCAGCCAAGTGGCTTGACCTTTATTAGTGAGCCTGGTTACCCCCTCTCGGAACCACAGACTTAGAAATCGCCAGCTCATATACAGTGCATAAAATATATTTATATATATACCCTTATACACCATTTTAATAAAAAATATCACAAAATTCTTCTAAGTCCCTCGGGAAGAGTGAAAGACGCGCACGTTCATTTTAAGAGCTCCTAGACCTTCCTATAAGAAGTTAGCCAAAAAGTAGCTTCGAAAAACGCTTAGGTTAAGTTTCAGAGTTGCTTCTAATGTACCAAAGCTGGACTTAGACATAATTTCACTCTCACAACATTATGGCTGGTTGGAGACAGTCCGAACCACAAGTACCGGGTCCATGGTTCTGGCCGTATACTGGGGGGACGGGGACGACTCCCATTAACCCCTGACTATACCGGGGATACGCTTATCACAATGCCTTTCTGGTCTGTGCTGAAGCAGGGCATTCTGGCAGCCAAGTGGCTTGACCTTTATTAGTGAGCCTGGTTACCCCCTCTCGGAACCACAGACTTAGAAATCGCCAGCTCATATACAGTGCATAAAATATATTTATATATATACCCTTATACACCATTTTAATAAAAAATATCACAAAATTCTTCTAAGTCCCTCGGGAAGAGTGAAAGACGCGCACGTTCATTTTCAGAGCTCCTAGACCTTCCTATAAGAAGTTAGCCAAAAAGTAGCTTCGAAAAACGCTTAGGTTAAGTTTCAGAGTTGCTTCTAATGTACCAAAGCTGGACTTAGACATAATTTCACTCTCACAACATTATGGCTGGTTGGAGACAGTCCGAACCACAAGTACCGGGTCCATGGTTCTGGCCGTATACTGGGGGGACGGGGACGACTCCCATTAACCCCTGACTATACCGGGGATACGCTTATCACAATGCCTTTCTGGTCTGTGCTGAAGCAGGGCATTCTGGCAGCCAAGTGGCTTGACCTTTATTAGTGAGCCTGGTTACCCCCTCTCGGAACCACAGACTTAGAAATCGCCAGCTCATATACAGTGCATAAAATATATTTATATATATACCCTTATACACCATTTTAATAAAAAATATCACAAAATTCTTCTAAGTCCCTCGGGAAGAGTGAAAGACGCGCACGTTCATTTTAAGAGCTCCTAGACCTTCCTATAAGAAGTTAGCCAAAAAGTAGCTTCGAAAAACGCTTAGGTTAAGTTTCAGAGTTGCTTCTAATGTACCAAAGCTGGACTTAGACATAATTTCACTCTCACAACATTATGGCTGGTTGGAGACAGTCCGAACCACAAGTACCGGGTCCATGGTTCTGGCCGTATACTGGGGGGACGGGGACGACTCCCATTAACCCCTGACTATACCGGGGATACGCTTATCACAATGCCTTTCTGGTCTGTGCTGAAGCAGGGCATTCTGGCAGCCAAGTGGCTTGACCTTTATTAGTGAGCCTGGTTACCCCCTCTCGGAACCACAGACTTAGAAATCGCCAGCTCATATACAGTGCATAAAATATATTTATATATATACCCTTATACACCATTTTAATAAAAAATATCACAAAATTCTTCTAAGTCCCTCGGGAAGAGTGAAAGACGCGCACGTTCATTTTCAGAGCTCCTAGACCTTCCTATAAGAAGTTAGCCAAAAAGTAGCTTCGAAAAACGCTTAGGTTAAGTTTCAGAGTTGCTTCTAATGTACCAAAGCTGGACTTAGACATAATTTCACTCTCACAACATTATGGCTGGTTGGAGACAGTCCGAACCACAAGTACCGGGTCCATGGTTCTGGCCGTATACTGGGGGGACGGGGACGACTCCCATTAACCCCTGACTATACCGGGGATACGCTTATCACAATGCCTTTCTGGTCTGTGCTGAAGCAGGGCATTCTGGCAGCCAAGTGGCTTGACCTTTATTAGTGAGCCTGGTTACCCCCTCTCGGAACCACAGACTTAGAAATCGCCAGCTCATATACAGTGCATAAAATATATTTATATATATACCCTTATACACCATTTTAATAAAAAATATCACAAAATTCTTCTAAGTCCCTCGGGAAGAGTGAAAGACGCGCACGTTCATTTTCAGAGATCCTAGACCTTCCTATAAGAAGTTAGCCAAAAAGTAGCTTCGAAAAACGCTTAGGTTAAGTTTCAGAGTTGCTTCTAATGTACCAAAGCTGGACTTAGACATAATTTCACTCTCACAACATTATGGCTGGTTGGAGACAGTCCGAACCACAAGTACCGGGTCCATGGTTCTGGCCGTATACTGGGGGGACGGGGACGACTCCCATTAACCCCTGACTATACCGGGGATACGCTTATCACAATGCCTTTCTGGTCTGTGCTGAAGCAGGGCATTCTGGCAGCCAAGTGGCTTGACCTTTATTAGTGAGCCTGGTTACCCCCTCTCGGAACCACAGACTTAGAAATCGCCAGCTCATATACAGTGCATAAAATATATTTATATATATATACCCTTATACACCATTTTAATAAAAAATATCACAAAATTCTTCTAAGTCTCTCGGGAAGAGTGAAAGACGCGCACGTTGATTTTCAGAGCTCCTAGACCTTCCTATAAGAAGTTAGCCAAAAAGTAGCTTCGAAAAACGCTTAGGTTAAGTTTCAGAGTTGCTTCTAATGTACCAAAGCTGGACTTAGACATAATTTCACTCTCACAACATTATGGCTGGTTGGAGACAGTCCGAACCACAAGTACCGGGTCCATGGTTCTGGCCGTATACTGGGGGGACGGGGACGACTCCCATTAACCCCTGACTATACCGGGGATACGCTTATCACAATGCCTTTCTGGTCTGTGCTGAAGCAGGGCATTCTGGCAGCCAAGTGGCTTGACCTTTATTAGTGAGCCTGGTTACCCCCTCTCGGAACCACAGACTTAGAAATCGCCAGCTCATATACAGTGCATAAAATATATTTATATATATACCCTTATACACCATTTTAATAAAAAATATCACAAAATTCTTCTAAGTCCCTCGGGAAGAGTGAAAGACGCGCACGTTCATTTTCAGAGCTCCTAGACCTTCCTATAAGAAGTTAGCCAAAAAGTAGCTTCGAAAAACGCTTAGGTTAAGTTTCAGAGTTGCTTCTAATGTACCAAAGCTGGACTTAGACATAATTTCACTCTCACAACATTATGGCTGGTTGGAGACAGTCCGAACCACAAGTACCGGGTCCATGGTTCTGGCCGTATACTGGGGGGACGGGGACGACTCCCATTAACCCCTGACTATACCGGGGATACGCTTATCACAATGCCTTTCTGGTCTGTGCTGAAGCAGGGCATTCTGGCAGCCAAGTGGCTTGACCTTTATTAGTGAGCCTGGTTACCCCCTCTCGGAACCACAGACTTAGAAATCGCCAGCTCATATACAGTGCATAAAATATATTTATATATATACCCTTATACACCATTTTAATAAAAAATATCACAAAATTCTTCT
Organism: Ascaphus truei; assembly: GCF_040206685.1. Taxonomy (NCBI): domain Eukaryota; kingdom Metazoa; phylum Chordata; class Amphibia; order Anura; family Ascaphidae; genus Ascaphus; species Ascaphus truei. Next base: position 51,807 of record NW_027454112.1, on the reverse strand, counting down.
AAGTCCCTCGGGAAGAGTGAAAGACGCGCACGTTCATTTTCAGAGCTCCTAGACCTTCCTATAAGAAGTTAGCCAAAAAGTAGCTTCGAAAAACGCTTAGGTTAAGTTTCAGAGTTGCTTCTAATGTACCAAAGCTGGACTTAGACATAATTTCACTCTCACAACATTATGGCTGGTTGGAGACAGTCCGAACCACAAGTACCGGGTCCATGGTTCTGGCCGTATACTGGGGGGACGGGGACGACTCCCATTAACCCCTGACTATACCGGGGATACGCTTATCACAATGCCTTTCTGGTCTGTGCTGAAGCAGGGCATTCTGGCAGCCAAGTGGCTTGACCTTTATTAGTGAGCCTGGTTACCCCCTCTCGGAACCACAGACTTAGAAATCGCCAGCTCATATACAGTGCATAAAATATATTTATATATATACCCTTATACACCATTTTAATAAAAAATATCACAAAATTCTTCTAAGTCCCTCGGGAAGAGTGAAAGACGCGCACGTTCATTTTAAGAGCTCCTAGACCTTCCTATAAGAAGTTAGCCAAAAAGTAGCTTCGAAAAACGCTTAGGTTAAGTTTCAGAGTTGCTTCTAATGTACCAAAGCTGGACTTAGACATAATTTCACTCTCACAACATTATGGCTGGTTGGAGACAGTCCGAACCACAAGTACCGGGTCCATGGTTCTGGCCGTATACTGGGGGGACGGGGACGACTCCCATTAACCCCTGACTATACCGGGGATACGCTTATCACAATGCCTTTCTGGTCTGTGCTGAAGCAGGGCATTCTGGCAGCCAAGTGGCTTGACCTTTATTAGTGAGCCTGGTTACCCCCTCTCGGAACCACAGACTTAGAAATCGCCAGCTCATATACAGTGCATAAAATATATTTATATATATACCCTTATACACCATTTTAATAAAAAATATCACAAAATTCTTCTAAGTCCCTCGGGAAGAGTGAAAGACGCGCACGTTCATTTTCAGAGCTCCTAGACCTTCCTATAAGTAGTTAGCCAAAAAGTAGCTTCGAAAAACGCTTAGGTTAAGTTTCAGAGTTGCTTCTAATGTACCAAAGCTGGACTTAGACATAATTTCACTCTCACAACATTATGGCTGGTTGGAGACAGTCCGAACCACAAGTACCGGGTCCATGGTTCTGGCCGTATACTGGGGGGACGGGGACGACTCCCATTAACCCCTGACTATACCGGGGATACGCTTATCACAATGCCTTTCTGGTCTGTGCTGAAGCAGGGCATTCTGGCAGCCAAGTGGCTTGACCTTTATTAGTGAGCCTGGTTACCCCCTCTCGGAACCACAGACTTAGAAATCGCCAGCTCATATACAGTGCATAAAATATATTTATATATATACCCTTATACACCATTTTAATAAAAAATATCACAAAATTCTTCTAAGTCCCTCGGGAAGAGTGAAAGACGCGCACGTTCATTTTAAGAGCTCCTAGACCTTCCTATAAGAAGTTAGCCAAAAAGTAGCTTCGAAAAACGCTTAGGTTAAGTTTCAGAGTTGCTTCTAATGTACCAAAGCTGGACTTAGACATAATTTCACTCTCACAACATTATGGCTGGTTGGAGACAGTCCGAACCACAAGTACCGGGTCCATGGTTCTGGCCGTATACTGGGGGGACGGGGACGACTCCCATTAACCCCTGACTATACCGGGGATACGCTTATCACAATGCCTTTCTGGTCTGTGCTGAAGCAGGGCATTCTGGCAGCCAAGTGGCTTGACCTTTATTAGTGAGCCTGGTTACCCCCTCTCGGAACCACAGACTTAGAAATCGCCAGCTCATATACAGTGCATAAAATATATTTATATATATACCCTTATACACCATTTTAATAAAAAATATCACAAAATTCTTCTAAGTCCCTCGGGAAGAGTGAAAGACGCGCACGTTCATTTTCAGAGCTCCTAGACCTTCCTATAAGTAGTTAGCCAAAAAGTAGCTTCGAAAAACGCTTAGGTTAAGTTTCAGAGTTGCTTCTAATGTACCAAAGCTGGACTTAGACATAATTTCACTCTCACAACATTATGGCTGGTTGGAGACAGTCCGAACCACAAGTACCGGGTCCATGGTTCTGGCCGTATACTGGGGGGACGGGGACGACTCCCATTAACCCCTGACTATACCGGGGATACGCTTATCACAATGCCTTTCTGGTCTGTGCTGAAGCAGGGCATTCTGGCAGCCAAGTGGCTTGACCTTTATTAGTGAGCCTGGTTACCCCCTCTCGGAACCACAGACTTAGAAATCGCCAGCTCATATACAGTGCATAAAATATATTTATATATATATACCCTTATACACCATTTTAATAAAAAATATCACAAAATTCTTCTAAGTCTCTCGGGAAGAGTGAAAGACGCGCACGTTCATTTTCAGAGCTCCTAGACCTTCCTATAAGAAGTTAGCCAAAAAGTAGCTTCGAAAAACGCTTAGGTTAAGTTTCAGAGTTGCTTCTAATGTACCAAAGCTGGACTTAGACATAATTTCACTCTCACAACATTATGGCTGGTTGGAGACAGTCCGAACCACAAGTACCGGGTCCATGGTTCTGGCCGTATACTGGGGGGACGGGGACGACTCCCATTAACCCCTGACTATACCGGGGATACGCTTATCACAATGCCTTTCTGGTCTGTGCTGAAGCAGGGCATTCTGGCAGCCAAGTGGCTTGACCTTTATTAGTGAGCCTGGTTACCCCCTCTCGGAACCACAGACTTAGAAATCGCCAGCTCATATACAGTGCATAAAATATATTTATATATATACACTTATACACCATTTTAATAAAAAATATCACAAAATTCTTCTAAGTCCCTCGGGAAGAGTGAAAGACGCGCACGTTCATTTTCAGAGCTCCTAGACCTTCCTATAAGAAGTTAGCCAAAAAGTAGCTTCGAAAAACGCTTAGGTTAAGTTTCAGAGTTGCTTCTAATGTACCAAAGCTGGACTTAGACATAATTTCACTCTCACAACATTATGGCTGGTTGGAGACAGTCCGAACCACAAGTACCGGGTCCATGGTTCTGGCCGTATACTGGGGGGACGGGGACGACTCCCATTAACCCCTGACTATACCGGGGATACGCTTATCACAATGCCATTCTGGTCTGTGCTGAAGCAGGGCGTTCTGGCAGGCAAGTGGCTTGACCTTTATTAGTGAGCCTGGTTACCCCCTCTCGGAACCACAGACTTAGAAATCGCCAGCTCATATACAGTGCATAAAATATATTTATATATATACCCTTATACACCATTTTAATAAAAAATATCACAAAATTCTTCTAAGTCCCTCGGGAAGAGTGAAAGACGCGCACGTTCATTTTCAGAGCTCCTAGACCTTCCTATAAGAAGTTAGCCAAAAAGTAGCTTCGAAAAACGCTTAGGTTAAGTTTCAGAGTTGCTTCTAATGTACCAAAGCTGGACTTAGACATAATTTCACTCTCACAACATTATGGCTGGTTGGAGACAGTCCGAACCACAAGTACCGGGTCCATGGTTCTGGCCGTATACTGGGGGGACGGGGACGACTCCCATTAACCCCTGACTATACCGGGGATACGCTTATCACAATGCCTTTCTGGTCTGTGCTGAAGCAGGGCATTCTGGCAGCCAAGTGGCTTGACCTTTATTAGTGAGCCTGGTTACCCCCTCTCGGAACCACAGACTTAGAAATCGCCAGCTCATATACAGTGCATAAAATATATTTATATATATACCCTTATACACCATTTTAATAAAAAATATCACAAAATTCTTCTAAGTCTCTCGGGAAGAGTGAAAGACGCGCACGTTCATTTTCAGAGCTCCTAGACCTTCCTATAAGAAGTTAGCCAAAAAGTAGCTTCGAAAAACGCTTAGGTTAAGTTTCAGAGTTGCTTCTAATGTACCAAAGCTGGACTTAGACATAATTTCACTCTCACAACATTATGGCTGGTTGGAGACAGTCCGAACCACAAGTACCGGGTCCATGGTTCTGGCCGTATACTGGGGGGACGGGGACGACTCCCATTAACCCCTGACTATACCGGGGATACGCTTATCACAATGACTTTCTGGTCTGTGCTGAAGCAGGGCATTCTGGCAGCCAAGTGGCTTGACCTTTATTAGTGAGCCTGGTTACCCCCTCTCGGAACCACAGACTTAGAAATCGCCAGCTCATATACAGTGCATAAAATATATTTATATATATACCCTTATTCACCATTTTAATAAAAAATATCACAAAATTCTTCTAAGTCCCTCGGGAAGAGTGAAAGACGCGCACGTTCATTTTCAGAGCTCCTAGACCTTCCTATAAGAAGTTAGCCAAAAAGTAGCTTCGAAAAACGCTTAGGTTAAGTTTCAGAGTTGCTTCTAATGTACCAAAGCTGGACTTAGACATAATTTCACTCTCACAACATTATGGCTGGTTGGAGACAGTCCGAACCACAAGTACCGGGTCCATGGTTCTGGCCGTATACTGGGGGGACGGGGACGACTCCCATTAACCCCTGACTATACCGGGGATACGCTTATCACAATGACTTTCTGGTCTGTGCTGAAGCAGGGCATTCTGGCAGCCAAGTGGCTTGACCTTTATTAGTGAGCCTGGTTACCCCCTCTCGGAACCACAGACTTAGAAATCGCCAGCTCATATACAGTGCATAAAATATATTTATATATATACCTATATACACCATTTTAATAAAAAATATCACAAAATTCTTCTAAGTCTCTCGAGAAGAGTGAAAGACGCGCACGTTCATTTTCAGAGCTCCTAGACCTTCCTATAAGAAGTTAGCCAAAAAGTAGCTTCGAAAAACGCTTAGGTTAAGTTTCAGAGTTGCTTCTAATGTACCAAAGCTGGACTTAGACATAATTTCACTCTCACAACATTATGGCTGGTTGGAGACAGTCCGAACCACAAGTACCGGGTCCATGGTTCTGGCCGTATACTGGGGGGACGGGGACGACTCCCATTAACCCCTGACTATACCGGGGATACGCTTATCACAATGCCTTTCTGGTCTGTGCTGAAGCAGGGCATTCTGGCAGGCAAGTGGCTTGACATTTATTAGTGAGCCTGGTTACCCCCTCTCGGAACCACAGACTTAGAAATCGCCAGCTCATATACAGTACAGTGCATAAAATATATTTATATATATACCCTTATACACCATTTTAATAAAAAATATCACAAAATTCTTCTAAGTCCCTCGGGAAGAGTGAAAGACGCGCACGTTCATTTTCAGAGCTCCTAGACCTTCCTATAAGTAGTTAGCCAAAAAGTAGCTTCGAAAAACGCTTAGGTTAAGTTTCAGAGTTGCTTCTAATGTACCAAAGCTGGACTTAGACATAATTTCACTCTCACAACATTATGGCTGGTTGGAGACAGTCCGAACCACAAGTACCGGGTCCATGGTTCTGGCCGTATACTGGGGGGACGGGGACGACTCCCATTAACCCCTTACTATACCGGGGATACGCTTATCACAATGCCTTTCTGGTCTGTGCTGAAGCAGGGCATTCTGGCAGCCAAGTGGCTTGACCTTTATTAGTGAGCCTGGTTACCCCCTCTCGGAACCACAGACTTAGAAATCGCCAGCTCATATACAGTGCATAAAATATATTTATATATATACCCTTATACACCATTTTAATAAAAAATATCACAAAATTTTTCTAAGTCCCTCGGGAAGAGTGAAAGACGCGCACGTTCATTTTCAGAGCTCCTAGACCTTCCTATAAGAAGTTAGCCAAAAAGTAGCTTCGAAAAACGCTTAGGTTAAGTTTCAGAGTTGCTTCTAATGTACCAAAGCTGGACTTAGACATAATTTCACTCTCACAACATTATGGCTGGTTGGAGACAGTCCGAACCACAAGTACCGGGTCCATGGTTCTGGCCGTATACTGGGGGGACGGGGACGACTCCCATTAACCCCTGACTATACCGGGGATACGCTTATCACAATGCCTTTCTGGTCTGTGCTGAAGCAGGGCATTCTGGTAGACAAGTGGCATGACCTTTATTAGTGAGACTGGTTACCCCCTCTCGGAACCACAGACTTAGAAATCGCCAGCTCATATACAGTGCATAAAATATATTTATATATATACCCTTATACACCATTTTAATAAAAAATATCACAAAATTCTTCTAAGTCACTCGGGAAGAGTGAGAGACGCGCACGTTCATTTTCAGAGCTCCTAGACCTTCCTATAAGAAGTTAGCCAAAAAGTAGCTTCGAAAAATGCTTAGGTTAAGTTTCAGAGTTGCTTCTAATGTACCAAAGCTGGACTTAGACATAATTTCACTCACAACATTATGGCTGGTTGGAGACAGTCCGAACCACAAGTACCGGGTCCATGGTTCTGGCCGTATACTGGGGGGACGGGGACGACTCCCATTAACCCCTGACTATACCGGAGATACGCTTATCACAATGCCTTTCTGGTCTGTGCTGAAGCAGGGCATTCTGGCAGCCAAGTGGCTTGACCTTTATTAGTGAGCCTGGTTACCCCCTCTCGGAACCACAGACTTAGAAATCGCCAGCTCATATACAGTGCATAAAATATATTTATATATATACCCTTATACACCATTTTAATAAAAAATATCACAAAATACTTCTAAGTCTCTCGGGAAGAGTGAAAGACGCGCACGTTCATTTTCAGAGCTCCTAGACCTTCCTATAAGAAGTTAGCCAAAAAGTAGCTTCGAAAAACGCTTAGGTTAAGTTTCAGAGTTGCTTCTAATGTACCAAAGCTGGACTTAGACATAATTTCACTCTCACAACATTATGGCTGGTTGGAGACAGTCCGAACCACCAGTACCGGGTCCATGGTTCTGGCCGTATACTGGGGGGACGGGGACGACTCCCATTAACCCCTGACTATACCGGGGATACGCTTATCACAATGCCTTTCTGGTCTGTGCTGAAGCAGGGCATTCTGGCAGCCAAGTGGCTTGACCTTTATTAGTGAGCCTGGTTACCCCCTCTCGGAACCACAGACTTAGAAATCGCCAGCTCATATACAGTGCATAAAATATATTTATATATATACCCTTATACACCATTTTAATAAAAAATATCACAAAATTCTTCTAAGTCTCTCGGGAAGAGTGAAAGACGCGCACGTTCATTTTCAGAGCTCCTAGACCTTCCTATAAGAAGTTAGCCAAAAAGTAGCTTCGAAAAACGCTTAGGTTAAGTTTCAGAGTTGCTTCTAATGTACCAAAGCTGGACTTAGACATAATTTCACTCTCACAACATTATGGCTGGTTGGAGACAGTCCGAACCACAAGTACCGGGTCCATGGTTCTGGCCGTATACTGGGGGGACGGGGACGACTCCCATTAACCCCTGACTATACCGGGGATACGCTTATCACAATGACTTTCTGGTCTGTGCTGAAGCAGGGCATTCTGGCAGCCAAGTGGCTTGACCTTTATTAGTGAGCCTGGTTACCCCCTCTCGGAACCACAGACTTAGAAATCGCCAGCTCATATACAGTGCATAAAATATATTTATATATATACCCTTATACACCATTTTAATAAAAAATATCACAAAATTCTTCTAAGTCCCTCGGGAAGAGTGAAAGACGCGCACGTTCATTTTCAGAGCTCCTAGACCTTCCTATAAGAAGTTAGCCAAAAAGTAGCTTCGAAAAACGCTTAGGTTAAGTTTCAGAGTTGCTTCTAATGTACCAAAGCTGGACTTAGACATAATTTCACTCTCACAACATTATGGCTGGTTGGAGACAGTCCGAACCACAAGTACCGGGTCCATGGTTCTGGCCGTATACTGGGGGGACGGGGACGACTCCCATTAACCCCTGACTATACCGGGGATACGCTTATCACAATGCCTTTCTGGTCTGTGCTGAAGCAGGGCATTCTGGCAGGCAAGTGGCTTGACATTTATTAGTGAGCCTGGTTACCCCCTCTCGGAACCACAGACTTAGAAATCGCCAGCTCATATACAGTACAGTGCATAAAATATATTTATATATATACCCTTATACACCATTTTAATAAAAAATATCACAAAATTCTTCTAAGTCCCTCGGGAAGAGTGAAAGACGCGCACGTTCATTTTCAGAGCTCCTAGACCTTCCTATAAGTAGTTAGCCAAAAAGTAGCTTCGAAAAACGCTTAGGTTAAGTTTCAGAGTTGCTTCTAATGTACCAAAGCTGGACTTAGACATAATTTCACTCTCACAACATTATGGCTGGTTGGAGACAGTCCGAACCACAAGTACCGGGTCCATGGTTCTGGCCGTATACTGGGGGGACGGGGACGACTCCCATTAACCCCTGACTATACCGGGGATACGCTTATCACAATGCCTTTCTGGTCTGTGCTGAAGCAGGGCATTCTGGCAGCCAAGTGGCTTGACCTTTATTAGTGAGCCTGGTTACCCCCTCTCGGAACCACAGACTTAGAAATCGCCAGCTCATATACAGTGCATAAAATATATTTATATATATACCCTTATACACCATTTTAATAAAAAATATCACAAAATTTTTCTAAGTCCCTCGGGAAGAGTGAAAGACGCGCACGTTCATTTTCAGAGCTCCTAGACCTTCCTATAAGAAGTTAGCCAAAAAGTAGCTTCGAAAAACGCTTAGGTTAAGTTTCAGAGTTGCTTCTAATGTACCAAAGCTGGACTTAGACATAATTTCACTCACAACATTATGGCTGGTTGGAGACAGTCCGAACCACAAGTACCGGGTCCATGGTTCTGGCCGTATACTGGGGGGACGGGGACGACTCCCATTAACCCCTGACTATACCGGAGATACGCTTATCACAATGCCTTTCTGGTCTGTGCTGAAGCAGGGCATTCTGGCAGCCAAGTGGCTTGACCTTTATTAGTGAGCCTGGTTACCCCCTCTCGGAACCACAGACTTAGAAATCGCCAGCTCATATACAGTGCATAAAATATATTTATATATATACCCTTATACACCATTTTAATAAAAAATATCACAAAATTCTTCTAAGTCCCTCGGGAAGAGTGAAAGACGCGCACGTTCATTTTCAGAGCTCCTAGACCTTCCTATAAGTAGTTAGCCAAAAAGTAGCTTCGAAAAACGCTTAGGTTAAGTTTCAGAGTTGCTTCTAATGTACCAAAGCTGGACTTAGACATAATTTCACTCTCACAACATTATGGCTGGTTGGAGACAGTCCGAACCACAAGTACCGGGTCCATGGTTCTGGCCGTATACTGGGGGGACGGGGACGACTCCCATTAACCCCTGACTATACCGGGGATACGCTTATCACAATGCCTTTCTGGTCTGTGCTGAAGCAGGGCATTCTGGCAGCCAAGTGGCTTGACCTTTATTAGTGAGCCTGGTTACCCCCTCTCGGAACCACAGACTTAGAAATCGCCAGCTCATATACAGTGCATAAAATATATTTATATATATACCCTTATACACCATTTTAATAAAAAATATCACAAAATTTTTCTAAGTCCCTCGGGAAGAGTGAAAGACGCGCACGTTCATTTTCAGAGCTCCTAGACCTTCCTATAAGAAGTTAGCCAAAAAGTAGCTTCGAAAAACGCTTAGGTTAAGTTTCAGAGTTGCTTCTAATGTACCAAAGCTGGACTTAGACATAATTTCACTCACAACATTATGGCTGGTTGGAGACAGTCCGAACCACAAGTACCGGGTCCATGGTTCTGGCCGTATACTGGGGGGACGGGGACGACTCCCATTAACCCCTGACTATACCGGAGATACGCTTATCACAATGCCTTTCTGGTCTGTGCTGAAGCAGGGCATTCTGGCAGCCAAGTGGCTTGACCTTTATTAGTGAGCCTGGTTACCCCCTCTCGGAACCACAGACTTAGAAATCGCCAGCTCATATACAGTGCATAAAATATATTTATATATATACCCTTATACACCATTTTAATAAAAAATATCACAAAATACTTCTAAGTCTCTCGGGAAGAGTGAAAGACGCGCACGTTCATTTTCAGAGCTCCTAGACCTTCCTATAAGAAGTTAGCCAAAAAGTAGCTTCGAAAAACGCTTAGGTTAAGTTTCAGAGTTGCTTCTAATGTACCAAAGCTGGACTTAGACATAATTTCACTCTCACAACATTATGGCTGGTTGGAGACAGTCCGAACCACAAGTACCGGGTCCATGGTTCTGGCCGTATACTGGGGGGACGGGGACGACTCCCATTAACCCCTGACTATACCGGGGATACGCTTATCACAATGCCTTTCTGGTCTGTGCTGAAGCAGGGCATTCTGGCAGCCAAGTGGCTTGACCTTTATTAGTGAGCCTGGTTACCCCCTCTCGGAACCACAGACTTAGAAATCGCCAGCTCATATACAGTGCATAAAATATATTTATATATATACCCTTATACACCATTTTAATAAAAAATATCACAAAATTCTTCTAAGTCTCTCGAGAAGAGTGAAAGACGCGCACGTTCATTTTCAGAGCTCCTAGACCTTCCTATAAGAAGTTAGCCAAAAAGTAGCTTCGAAAAACGCTTAGGTTAAGTTTCAGAGTTGCTTCTAATGTACCAAAGCTGGACTTAGACATAATTTCACTCTCACAACATTATGGCTGGTTGGAGACAGTCCGAACCACAAGTACCGGGTCCATGGTTCTGGCCGTGTACTGGGGGGACGGGGACGACTCCCATTAACCCCTGACTATACCGGGGATACGCTTATCACAATGCCTTTCTGGTCTGTGCTGAAGCAGGGCATTCTGGCAGGCAAGTGGCTTGACCTTTATTAGTGAGCCTGGTTACCCCCTCTCGGAACCACAGACTTAGAAATCGCCAGCTCATATACAGTGCATAAAATATATTTATATATATACCCTTATACACCATTTTAATAAAAAATATCACAAAATACTTCTAAGTCTCTCGGGAAGAGTGAAAGACGCGCACGTTCATTTTCAGAGCTCCTAGACCTTCCTATAAGAAGTTAGCCAAAAAGTAGCTTCGAAAAACGCTTAGGTTAAGTTTCAGAGTTGCTTCTAATGTACCAAAGCTGGACTTAGACATAATTTCACTCTCACAACATTATGGCTGGTTGGAGACAGTCCGAACCACAAGTACCGGGTCCATGGTTCTGGCCGTATACTGGGGGGACGGGGACGACTCCCATTAACCCCTGACTATACCGGGGATACGCTTATCACAATGCCTTTCTGGTCTGTGCTGAAGCAGGGCATTCTGGCAGCCAAGTGGCTTGACCTTTATTAGTGAGCCTGGTTACCCCCTCTCGGAACCACAGACTTAGAAATCGCCAGCTCATATACAGTGCATAAAATATATTTATATATATACCCTTATACACCATTTTAATAAAAAATATCACAAAATTCTTCTAAGTCTCTCGGGAAGAGTGAAAGACGCGCACGTTCATTTTCAGAGCTCCTAGACCTTCCTATAAGAAGTTAGCCAAAAAGTAGCTTCGAAAAACGCTTAGGTTAAGTTTCAGAGTTGCTTCTAATGTACCAAAGCTGGACTTAGACATAATTTCACTCTCACAACATTATGGCTGGTTGGAGACAGTCCGAACCACAAGTACCGGGTCCATGGTTCTGGCCGTATACTGGGGGGACGGGGACGACTCCCATTAACCCCTGACTATACCGGGGATACGCTTATCACAATGACTTTCTGGTCTGTGCTGAAGCAGGGCATTCTGGCAGCCAAGTGGCTTGACCTTTATTAGTGAGCCTGGTTACCCCCTCTCGGAACCACAGACTTAGAAATCGCCAGCTCATATACAGTGCATAAAATATATTTATATATATACCCTTATTCACCATTTTAATAAAAAATATCACAAAATTCTTCTAAGTCCCTCGGGAAGAGTGAAAGACGCGCACGTTCATTTTCAGAGCTCCTAGACCTTCCTATAAGAAGTTAGCCAAAAAGTAGCTTCGAAAAACGCTTAGGTTAAGTTTCAGAGTTGCTTCTAATGTACCAAAGCTGGACTTAGACATAATTTCACTCTCACAACATTATGGCTGGTTGGAGACAGTCCGAACCACAAGTACCGGGTCCATGGTTCTGGCCGTATACTGGGGGGACGGGGACGACTCCCATTAACCCCTGACTATACCGGGGATACGCTTATCACAATGACTTTCTGGTCTGTGCTGAAGCAGGGCATTCTGGCAGCCAAGTGGCTTGACCTTTATTAGTGAGCCTGGTTACCCCCTCTCGGAACCACAGACTTAGAAATCGCCAGCTCATATACAGTGCATAAAATATATTTATATATATACCTATATACACCATTTTAATAAAAAATATCACAAAATTCTTCTAAGTCTCTCGAGAAGAGTGAAAGACGCGCACGTTCATTTTCAGAGCTCCTAGACCTTCCTATAAGAAGTTAGCCAAAAAGTAGCTTCGAAAAACGCTTAGGTTAAGTTTCAGAGTTGCTTCTAATGTACCAAAGCTGGACTTAGACATAATTTCACTCTCACAACATTATGGCTGGTTGGAGACAGTCCGAACCACAAGTACCGGGTCCATGGTTCTGGCCGTATACTGGGGGGACGGGGACGACTCCCATTAACCCCTGACTATACCGGGGATACGCTTATCACAATGCCTTTCTGGTCTGTGCTGAAGCAGGGCATTCTGGCAGCCAAGTGGCTTGACCTTTATTATTGAGCCTGGTTACCCCCTCTCGGAACCACAGACTTAGAAATCGCCAGCTCATATACAGTGCATAAAATATATTTATATATATACCCTTATACACCATTTTAATAAAAAATATCACAAAATTTTTCTAAGTCCCTCGGGAAGAGTGAAAGACGCGCACGTTCATTTTCAGAGCTCCTAGACCTTCCTATAAGAAGTTAGCCAAAAAGTAGCTTCGAAAAACGCTTAGGTTAAGTTTCAGAGTTGCTTCTAATGTACCAAAGCTGGACTTAGACATAATTTCACTCTCACAACATTATGGCTGGTTGGAGACAGTCCGAACCACAAGTACCGGGTCCATGGTTCTGGCCGTATACTGGGGGGACGGGGACGACTCCCATTAACCCCTGACTATACCGGGGATACGCTTATCACAATGCCTTTCTGGTCTGTGCTGAAGCAGGGCATTCTGGTAGACAAGTGGCATGACCTTTATTAGTGAGACTGGTTACCCCCTCTCGGAACCACAGACTTAGAAATCGCCAGCTCATATACAGTGCATAAAATATATTTATATATATACCCTTATACACCATTTTAATAAAAAATATCACAAAATTCTTCTAAGTCTCTCGGGAAGAGTGAGAGACGCGCACGTTCATTTTCAGAGCTCCTAGACCTTCCTATAAGAAGTTAGCCAAAAAGTAGCTTCGAAAAATGCTTAGGTTAAGTTTCAGAGTTGCTTCTAATGTACCAAAGCTGGACTTAGACATAATTTCACTCACAACATTATGGCTGGTTGGAGACAGTCCGAACCACAAGTACCGGGTCCATGGTTCTGGCCGTATACTGGGGGGACGGGGACGACTCCCATTAACCCCTGACTATACCGGAGATACGCTTATCACAATGCCTTTCTGGTCTGTGCTGAAGCAGGGCATTCTGGCAGCCAAGTGGCTTGACCTTTATTAGTGAGCCTGGTTACCCCCTCTCGGAACCACAGACTTAGAAATCGCCAGCTCATATACAGTGCATAAAATATATTTATATATATACCCTTATACACCATTTTAATAAAAAATATCACAAAATTCTTCTAAGTCTCTCGGGAAGAGTGAAAGACGCGCACGTTCATTTTCAGAGCTCCTAGACCTTCCTATAAGAAGTTAGCCAAAAAGTAGCTTCGAAAAACGCTTAGGTTAAGTTTCAGAGTTGCTTCTAATGTACCAAAGCTGGACTTAGACATAATTTCACTCTCACAACATTATGGCTGGTTGGAGACAGTCCGAACCACAAGTACCGGGTCCATGGTTCTGGCCGTATACTGGGGGGACGGGGACGACTCCCATTAACCCCTGACTATACCGGGGATACGCTTATCACAATGACTTTCTGGTCTGTGCTGAAGCAGGGCATTCTGGCAGCCAAGTGGCTTGACCTTTATTAGTGAGCCTGGTTACCCCCTCTCGGAACCACAGACTTAGAAATCGCCAGCTCATATACAGTGCATAAAATATATTTATATATATACCCTTATTCACCATTTTAATAAAAAATATCACAAAATTCTTCTAAGTCCCTCGGGAAGAGTGAAAGACGCGCACGTTCATTTTCAGAGCTCCTAGACCTTCCTATAAGAAGTTAGCCAAAAAGTAGCTTCGAAAAACGCTTAGGTTAAGTTTCAGAGTTGCTTCTAATGTACCAAAGCTGGACTTAGACATAATTTCACTCTCACAACATTATGGCTGGTTGGAGACAGTCCGAACCACAAGTACCGGGTCCATGGTTCTGGCCGTATACTGGGGGGACGGGGACGACTCCCATTAACCCCTGACTATACCGGGGATACGCTTATCACAATGACTTTCTGGTCTGTGCTGAAGCAGGGCATTCTGGCAGCCAAGTGGCTTGACCTTTATTAGTGAGCCTGGTTACCCCCTCTCGGAACCACAGACTTAGAAATCGCCAGCTCATATACAGTGCATAAAATATATTTATATATATACCTATATACACCATTTTAATAAAAAATATCACAAAATTCTTCTAAGTCTCTCGAGAAGAGTGAAAGACGCGCACGTTCATTTTCAGAGCTCCTAGACCTTCCTATAAGAAGTTAGCCAAAAAGTAGCTTCGAAAAACGCTTAGGTTAAGTTTCAGAGTTGCTTCTAATGTACCAAAGCTGGACTTAGACATAATTTCACTCTCACAACATTATGGCTGGTTGGAGACAGTCCGAACCACAAGTACCGGGTCCATGGTTCTGGCCGTATACTGGGGGGACGGGGACGACTCCCATTAACCCCTGACTATACCGGGGATACGCTTATCACAATGCCTTTCTGGTCTGTGCTGAAGCAGGGCATTCTGGTAGACAAGTGGCATGACCTTTATTAGTGAGACTGGTTACCCCCTCTCGGAACCACAGACTTAGAAATCGCCAGCTCATATACAGTGCATAAAATATATTTATATATATACCCTTATACACCATTTTAATAAAAAATATCACAAAATTCTTCTAAGTCTCTCGGGAAGAGTGAGAGACGCGCACGTTCATTTTCAGAGCTCCTAGACCTTCCTATAAGAAGTTAGCCAAAAAGTAGCTTCGAAAAACGCTTAGGTTAAGTTTCAGAGTTGCTTCTAATGTACCAAAGCTGGACTTAGACATAATTTCACTCTCACAACATTATGGCTGGTTGGAGACAGTCCGAACCACAAGTACCGGGTCCATGGTTCTGGCCGTATACTGGGGGGACGGGGACGACTCCCATTAACCCCTGACTATACCGGGGATACGCTTATCACAATGACTTTCTGGTCTGTGCTGAAGCAGGGCATTCTGGCAGCCAAGTGGCTTGACCTTTATTAGTGAGCCTGGTTACCCCCTCTCGGAACCACAGACTTAGAAATCGCCAGCTCATATACAGTGCATAAAATATATTTATATATATACCTATATACACCATTTTAATAAAAAATATCACAAAATTCTTCTAAGTCTCTCGAGAAGAGTGAAAGACGCGCACGTTCATTTTCAGAGCTCCTAGACCTTCCTATAAGAAGTTAGCCAAAAAGTAGCTTCGAAAAACGCTTAGGTTAAGTTTCAGAGTTGCTTCTAATGTACCAAAGCTGGACTTAGACATAATTTCACTCTCACAACATTATGGCTGGTTGGAGACAGTCCGAACCACAAGTACCGGGTCCATGGTTCTGGCCGTATACTGGGGGGACGGGGACGACTCCCATTAACCCCTGACTATACCGGGGATACGCTTATCACAATGCCTTTCTGGTCTGTGCTGAAGCAGGGCATTCTGGCAGCCAAGTGGCTTGACCTTTATTATTGAGCCTGGTTACCCCCTCTCGGAACCACAGACTTAGAAATCGCCAGCTCATATACAGTGCATAAAATATATTTATATATATACCCTTATACACCATTTTAATAAAAAATATCACAAAATTTTTCTAAGTCCCTCGGGAAGAGTGAAAGACGCGCACGTTCATTTTCAGAGCTCCTAGACCTTCCTATAAGAAGTTAGCCAAAAAGTAGCTTCGAAAAACGCTTAGGTTAAGTTTCAGAGTTGCTTCTAATGTACCAAAGCTGGACTTAGACATAATTTCACTCTCACAACATTATGGCTGGTTGGAGACAGTCCGAACCACAAGTACCGGGTCCATGGTTCTGGCCGTATACTGGGGGGACGGGGACGACTCCCATTAACCCCTGACTATACCGGGGATACGCTTATCACAATGCCTTTCTGGTCTGTGCTGAAGCAGGGCATTCTGGTAGACAAGTGGCATGACCTTTATTAGTGAGACTGGTTACCCCCTCTCGGAACCACAGACTTAGAAATCGCCAGCTCATATACAGTGCATAAAATATATTTATATATATACCCTTATACACCATTTTAATAAAAAATATCACAAAATTCTTCTAAGTCTCTCGGGAAGAGTGAGAGACGCGCACGTTCATTTTCAGAGCTCCTAGACCTTCCTATAAGAAGTTAGCCAAAAAGTAGCTTCGAAAAATGCTTAGGTTAAGTTTCAGAGTTGCTTCTAATGTACCAAAGCTGGACTTAGACATAATTTCACTCACAACATTATGGCTGGTTGGAGACAGTCCGAACCACAAGTACCGGGTCCATGGTTCTGGCCGTATACTGGGGGGACGGGGACGACTCCCATTAACCCCTGACTATACCGGAGATACGCTTATCACAATGCCTTTCTGGTCTGTGCTGAAGCAGGGCATTCTGGCAGCCAAGTGGCTTGACCTTTATTAGTGAGCCTGGTTACCCCCTCTCGGAACCACAGACTTAGAAATCGCCAGCTCATATACAGTGCATAAAATATATTTATATATATACCCTTATACACCATTTTAATAAAAAATATCACAAAATTCTTCTAAGTCTCTCGGGAAGAGTGAAAGACGCGCACGTTCATTTTCAGAGCTCCTAGACCTTCCTATAAGAAGTTAGCCAAAAAGTAGCTTCGAAAAACGCTTAGGTTAAGTTTCAGAGTTGCTTCTAATGTACCAAAGCTGGACTTAGACATAATTTCACTCTCACAACATTATGGCTGGTTGGAGACAGTCCGAACCACAAGTACCGGGTCCATGGTTCTGGCCGTATACTGGGGGGACGGGGACGACTCCCATTAACCCCTGACTATACCGGGGATACGCTTATCACAATGACTTTCTGGTCTGTGCTGAAGCAGGGCATTCTGGCAGCCAAGTGGCTTGACCTTTATTAGTGAGCCTGGTTACCCCCTCTCGGAACCACAGACTTAGAAATCGCCAGCTCATATACAGTGCATAAAATATATTTATATATATACCCTTATTCACCATTTTAATAAAAAATATCACAAAATTCTTCTAAGTCCCTCGGGAAGAGTGAAAGACGCGCACGTTCATTTTCAGAGCTCCTAGACCTTCCTATAAGAAGTTAGCCAAAAAGTAGCTTCGAAAAACGCTTAGGTTAAGTATCAGAGTTGCTTCTAATGTACCAAAGCTGGACTTAGACATAATTTCACTCTCACAACATTATGGCTGGTTGGAGACAGTCCGAACCACAAGTACCGGGTCCATGGTTCTGGCCGTATACTGGGGGGACGGGGACGACTCCCATTAACCCCTGACTATACCGGGGATACGCTTATCACAATGACTTTCTGGTCTGTGCTGAAGCAGGGCATTCTGGCAGCCAAGTGGCTTGACCTTTATTAGTGAGCCTGGTTACCCCCTCTCGGAACCACAGACTTAGAAATCGCCAGCTCATATACAGTGCATAAAATATATTTATATATATACCTATATACACCATTTTAATAAAAAATATCACAAAATTCTTCTAAGTCTCTCGAGAAGAGTGAAAGACGCGCACGTTCATTTTCAGAGCTCCTAGACCTTCCTATAAGAAGTTAGCCAAAAAGTAGCTTCGAAAAACGCTTAGGTTAAGTTTCAGAGTTGCTTCTAATGTACCAAAGCTGGACTTAGACATAATTTCACTCTCACAACATTATGGCTGGTTGGAGACAGTCCGAACCACAAGTACCGGGTCCATGGTTCTGGCCGTATACTGGGGGGACGGGGACGACTCCCATTAACCCCTGACTATACCGGGGATACGCTTATCACAATGCCTTTCTGGTCTGTGCTGAAGCAGGGCATTCTGGCAGCCAAGTGGCTTGACCTTTATTAGTGAGCCTGGTTACCCCCTCTCGGAACCACAGACTTAGAAATCGCCAGCTCATATACAGTGCATAAAATATATTTATATATATACCCTTATACACCATTTTAATAAAAAATATCACAAAATTTTTCTAAGTCCCTCGGGAAGAGTGAAAGACGCGCACGTTCATTTTCAGAGCTCCTAGACCTTCCTATAAGAAGTTAGCCAAAAAGTAGCTTCGAAAAACGCTTAGGTTAAGTTTCAGAGTTGCTTCTAATGTACCAAAGCTGGACTTAGACATAATTTCACTCTCACAACATTATGGCTGGTTGGAGACAGTCCGAACCACAAGTACCGGGTCCATGGTTCTGGCCGTATACTGGGGGGACGGGGACGACTCCCATTAACCCCTGACTATACCGGGGATACGCTTATCACAATGCCTTTCTGGTCTGTGCTGAAGCAGGGCATTCTGGTAGACAAGTGGCATGACCTTTATTAGTGAGACTGGTTACCCCCTCTCGGAACCACAGACTTAGAAATCGCCAGCTCATATACAGTGCATAAAATATATTTATATATATACCCTTATACACCATTTTAATAAAAAATATCACAAAATTCTTCTAAGTCTCTCGGGAAGAGTGAGAGACGCGCACGTTCATTTTCAGAGCTCCTAGACCTTCCTATAAGAAGTTAGCCAAAAAGTAGCTTCGAAAAATGCTTAGGTTAAGTTTCAGAGTTGCTTCTAATGTACCAAAGCTGGACTTAGACATAATTTCACTCACAACATTATGGCTGGTTGGAGACAGTCCGAACCACAAGTACCGGGTCCATGGTTCTGGCCGTATACTGGGGGGACGGGGACGACTCCCATTAACCCCTGACTATACCGGAGATACGCTTATCACAATGCCTTTCTGGTCTGTGCTGAAGCAGGGCATTCTGGTAGACAAGTGGCTTGACCTTTATTAGTGAGACTGGTTACCCCCTCTCGGAACCACAGACTTAGAAATCGCCAGCTCATATACAGTGCATAAAATATATTTATATATATACCCTTATACACCATTTTAATAAAAAATATCACAAAATACTTCTAAGTCTCTCGGGAAGAGTGAAAGACGCGCACGTTCATTTTCAGAGCTCCTAGACCTTCCTATAAGAAGTTAGCCAAAAAGTAGCTTCGAAAAACGCTTAGGTTAAGTTTCAGAGTTGCTTCTAATGTACCAAAGCTGGACTTAGACATAATTTCACTCTCACAACATTATGGCTGGTTGGAGACAGTCCGAACCACCAGTACCGGGTCCATGGTTCTG
This sequence comes from Ascaphus truei, assembly GCF_040206685.1. Taxonomy (NCBI): domain Eukaryota; kingdom Metazoa; phylum Chordata; class Amphibia; order Anura; family Ascaphidae; genus Ascaphus; species Ascaphus truei. Next base: position 32,114 of record NW_027454112.1, on the reverse strand, counting down.
GCCGTATACTGGGGGGACGGGGACGACTCCCATTAACCCCTGACTATACCGGGGATACGCTTATCACAATGCCTTTCTGGTCTGTGCTGAAGCAGGGCATTCTGGCAGCCAAGTGGCTTGACCTTTATTAGTGAGCCTGGTTACCCCCTCTCGGAACCACAGACTTAGAAATCGCCAGCTCATATACAGTGCATAAAATATATTTATATATATACCCTTATACACCATTTTAATAAAAAATATCACAAAATTCTTCTAAGTCTCTCGGGAAGAGTGAAAGACGCGCACGTTCATTTTCAGAGCTCCTAGACCTTCCTATAAGAAGTTAGCCAAAAAGTAGCTTCGAAAAACGCTTAGGTTAAGTTTCAGAGTTGCTTCTAATGTACCAAAGCTGGACTTAGACATAATTTCACTCTCACAACATTATGGCTGGTTGGAGACAGTCCGAACCACAAGTACCGGGTCCATGGTTCTGGCCGTATACTGGGGGGACGGGGACGACTCCCATTAACCCCTGACTATACCGGAGATACGCTTATCACAATGCCTTTCTGGTCTGTGCTGAAGCAGGGCATTCTGGCAGCCAAGTGGCTTGACCTTTATTAGTGAGCCTGGTTACCCCCTCTCGGAACCACAGACTTAGAAATCGCCAGCTCATATACAGTGCATAAAATATATTTATATATATACCCTTATACACCATTTTAATAAAAAATATCACAAAATTCTTCTAAGTCTCTCGGGAAGAGTGAAAGACGCGCACGTTCATTTTCAGAGCTCCTAGACCTTCCTATAAGAAGTTAGCCAAAAAGTAGCTTCGAAAAACGCTTAGGTTAAGTTTCAGAGTTGCTTCTAATGTACCAAAGCTGGACTTAGACATAATTTCACTCTCACAACATTATGGCTGGTTGGAGACAGTCCGAACCACAAGTACCGGGTCCATGGTTCTGGCCGTATACTGGGGGGACGGGGACGACTCCCATTAACCCCTGACTATACCGGGGATACGCTTATCACAATGACTTTCTGGTCTGTGCTGAAGCAGGGCATTCTGGCAGCCAAGTGGCTTGACCTTTATTAGTGAGCCTGGTTACCCCCTCTCGGAACCACAGACTTAGAAATCGCCAGCTCATATACAGTGCATAAAATATATTTATATATATACCCTTATTCACCATTTTAATAAAAAATATCACAAAATTCTTCTAAGTCCCTCGGGAAGAGTGAAAGACGCGCACGTTCATTTTCAGAGCTCCTAGACCTTCCTATAAGAAGTTAGCCAAAAAGTAGCTTCGAAAAACGCTTAGGTTAAGTTTCAGAGTTGCTTCTAATGTACCAAAGCTGGACTTAGACATAATTTCACTCTCACAACATTATGGCTGGTTGGAGACAGTCCGAACCACAAGTACCGGGTCCATGGTTCTGGCCGTATACTGGGGGGACGGGGACGACTCCCATTAACCCCTGACTATACCGGGGATACGCTTATCACAATGACTTTCTGGTCTGTGCTGAAGCAGGGCATTCTGGCAGCCAAGTGGCTTGACCTTTATTAGTGAGCCTGGTTACCCCCTCTCGGAACCACAGACTTAGAAATCGCCAGCTCATATACAGTGCATAAAATATATTTATATATATACCTATATACACCATTTTAATAAAAAATATCACAAAATTCTTCTAAGTCTCTCGAGAAGAGTGAAAGACGCGCACGTTCATTTTCAGAGCTCCTAGACCTTCCTATAAGAAGTTAGCCAAAAAGTAGCTTCGAAAAACGCTTAGGTTAAGTTTCAGAGTTGCTTCTAATGTACCAAAGCTGGACTTAGACATAATTTCACTCTCACAACATTATGGCTGGTTGGAGACAGTCCGAACCACAAGTACCGGGTCCATGGTTCTGGCCGTATACTGGGGGGACGGGGACGACTCCCATTAACCCCTGACTATACCGGGGATACGCTTATCACAATGCCTTTCTGGTCTGTGCTGAAGCAGGGCATTCTGGCAGCCAAGTGGCTTGACCTTTATTAGTGAGCCTGGTTACCCCCTCTCGGAACCACAGACTTAGAAATCGCCAGCTCATATACAGTGCATAAAATATATTTATATATATACCTATATACACCATTTTAATAAAAAATATCACAAAATTCTTCTAAGTCTCTCGAGAAGAGTGAAAGACGCGCACGTTCATTTTCAGAGCTCCTAGACCTTCCTATAAGAAGTTAGCCAAAAAGTAGCTTCGAAAAACGCTTAGGTTAAGTTTCAGAGTTGCTTCTAATGTACCAAAGCTGGACTTAGACATAATTTCACTCTCACAACATTATGGCTGGTTGGAGACAGTCCGAACCACAAGTACCGGGTCCATGGTTCTGGCCGTATACTGGGGGGACGGGGACGACTCCCATTAACCCCTGACTATACCGGGGATACGCTTATCACAATGCCTTTCTGGTCTGTGCTGAAGCAGGGCATTCTGGCAGCCAAGTGGCTTGACCTTTATTATTGAGCCTGGTTACCCCCTCTCGGAACCACAGACTTAGAAATCGCCAGCTCATATACAGTGCATAAAATATATTTATATATATACCCTTATACACCATTTTAATAAAAAATATCACAAAATTTTTCTAAGTCCCTCGGGAAGAGTGAAAGACGCGCACGTTCATTTTCAGAGCTCCTAGACCTTCCTATAAGAAGTTAGCCAAAAAGTAGCTTCGAAAAACGCTTAGGTTAAGTTTCAGAGTTGCTTCTAATGTACCAAAGCTGGACTTAGACATAATTTCACTCTCACAACATTATGGCTGGTTGGAGACAGTCCGAACCACAAGTACCGGGTCCATGGTTCTGGCCGTATACTGGGGGGACGGGGACGACTCCCATTAACCCCTGACTATACCGGGGATACGCTTATCACAATGCCTTTCTGGTCTGTGCTGAAGCAGGGCATTCTGGTAGACAAGTGGCATGACCTTTATTAGTGAGACTGGTTACCCCCTCTCGGAACCACAGACTTAGAAATCGCCAGCTCATATACAGTGCATAAAATATATTTATATATATACCCTTATACACCATTTTAATAAAAAATATCACAAAATTCTTCTAAGTCTCTCGGGAAGAGTGAGAGACGCGCACGTTCATTTTCAGAGCTCCTAGACCTTCCTATAAGAAGTTAGCCAAAAAGTAGCTTCGAAAAATGCTTAGGTTAAGTTTCAGAGTTGCTTCTAATGTACCAAAGCTGGACTTAGACATAATTTCACTCACAACATTATGGCTGGTTGGAGACAGTCCGAACCACAAGTACCGGGTCCATGGTTCTGGCCGTATACTGGGGGGACGGGGACGACTCCCATTAACCCCTGACTATACCGGAGATACGCTTATCACAATGCCTTTCTGGTCTGTGCTGAAGCAGGGCATTCTGGCAGCCAAGTGGCTTGACCTTTATTAGTGAGCCTGGTTACCCCCTCTCGGAACCACAGACTTAGAAATCGCCAGCTCATATACAGTGCATAAAATATATTTATATATATACCCTTATACACCATTTTAATAAAAAATATCACAAAATTCTTCTAAGTCTCTCGGGAAGAGTGAAAGACGCGCACGTTCATTTTCAGAGCTCCTAGACCTTCCTATAAGAAGTTAGCCAAAAAGTAGCTTCGAAAAACGCTTAGGTTAAGTTTCAGAGTTGCTTCTAATGTACCAAAGCTGGACTTAGACATAATTTCACTCTCACAACATTATGGCTGGTTGGAGACAGTCCGAACCACAAGTACCGGGTCCATGGTTCTGGCCGTATACTGGGGGGACGGGGACGACTCCCATTAACCCCTGACTATACCGGGGATACGCTTATCACAATGCCTTTCTGGTCTGTGCTGAAGCAGGGCATTCTGGCAGCCAAGTGGCTTGACCTTTATTAGTGAGCCTGGTTACCCCCTCTCGGAACCACAGACTTAGAAATCGCCAGCTCATATACAGTGCATAAAATATATTTATATATATACCCTTATACACCATTTTAATAAAAAATATCACAAAATTCTTCTAAGTCTCTCGAGAAGAGTGAAAGACGCGCACGTTCATTTTCAGAGCTCCTAGACCTTCCTATAAGAAGTTAGCCAAAAAGTAGCTTCGAAAAACGCTTAGGTTAAGTTTCAGAGTTGCTTCTAATGTACCAAAGCTGGACTTAGACATAATTTCACTCTCACAACATTATGGCTGGTTGGAGACAGTCCGAACCACAAGTACCGGGTCCATGGTTCTGGCCGTATACTGGGGGGACGGGGACGACTCCCATTAACCCCTGACTATACCGGGGATACGCTTATCACAATGCCTTTCTGGTCTGTGCTGAAGCAGGGCATTCTGGCAGCCAAGTGGCTTGACCTTTATTAGTGAGCCTGGTTACCCCCTCTCGGAACCACAGACTTAGAAATCGCCAGCTCATATACAGTGCATAAAATATATTTATATATATACCCTTATACACCATTTTAATAAAAAATATCACAAAATTCTTCTAAGTCTCTCGAGAAGAGTGAAAGACGCGCACGTTCATTTTCAGAGCTCCTAGACCTTCCTATAAGAAGTTAGCCAAAAAGTAGCTTCGAAAAACGCTTAGGTTAAGTTTCAGAGTTGCTTCTAATGTACCAAAGCTGGACTTAGACATAATTTCACTCTCACAACATTATGGCTGGTTGGAGACAGTCCGAACCACAAGTACCGGGTCCATGGTTCTGGCCGTATACTGGGGGGACGGGGACGACTCCCATTAACCCCTGACTATACCGGGGATACGCTTATCACAATGCCTTTCTGGTCTGTGCTGAAGCAGGGCATTCTGGTAGACAAGTGGCATGACCTTTATTAGTGAGACTGGTTACCCCCTCTCGGAACCACAGACTTAGAAATCGCCAGCTCATATACAGTGCATAAAATATATTTATATATATACCCTTATACACCATTTTAATAAAAAATATCACAAAATTCTTCTAAGTCTCTCGGGAAGAGTGAGAGACGCGCACGTTCATTTTCAGAGCTCCTAGACCTTCCTATAAGAAGTTAGCCAAAAAGTAGCTTCGAAAAACGCTTAGGTTAAGTTTCAGAGTTGCTTCTAATGTACCAAAGCTGGACTTAGACATAATTTCACTCTCACAACATTATGGCTGGTTGGAGACAGTCCGAACCACAAGTACCGGGTCCATGGTTCTGGCCGTATACTGGGGGGACGGGGACGACTCCCATTAACCCCTGACTATACCGGGGATACGCTTATCACAATGACTTTCTGGTCTGTGCTGAAGCAGGGCATTCTGGCAGCCAAGTGGCTTGACCTTTATTAGTGAGCCTGGTTACCCCCTCTCGGAACCACAGACTTAGAAATCGCCAGCTCATATACAGTGCATAAAATATATTTATATATATACCCTTATTCACCATTTTAATAAAAAATATCACAAAATTCTTCTAAGTCCCTCGGGAAGAGTGAAAGACGCGCACGTTCATTTTCAGAGCTCCTAGACCTTCCTATAAGAAGTTAGCCAAAAAGTAGCTTCGAAAAACGCTTAGGTTAAGTTTCAGAGTTGCTTCTAATGTACCAAAGCTGGACTTAGACATAATTTCACTCTCACAACATTATGGCTGGTTGGAGACAGTCCGAACCACAAGTACCGGGTCCATGGTTCTGGCCGTATACTGGGGGGACGGGGACGACTCCCATTAACCCCTGACTATACCGGGGATACGCTTATCACAATGACTTTCTGGTCTGTGCTGAAGCAGGGCATTCTGGCAGCCAAGTGGCTTGACCTTTATTAGTGAGCCTGGTTACCCCCTCTCGGAACCACAGACTTAGAAATCGCCAGCTCATATACAGTGCATAAAATATATTTATATATATACCTATATACACCATTTTAATAAAAAATATCACAAAATTCTTCTAAGTCTCTCGAGAAGAGTGAAAGACGCGCACGTTCATTTTCAGAGCTCCTAGACCTTCCTATAAGAAGTTAGCCAAAAAGTAGCTTCGAAAAACGCTTAGGTTAAGTTTCAGAGTTGCTTCTAATGTACCAAAGCTGGACTTAGACATAATTTCACTCTCACAACATTATGGCTGGTTGGAGACAGTCCGAACCACAAGTACCGGGTCCATGGTTCTGGCCGTATACTGGGGGGACGGGGACGACTCCCATTAACCCCTGACTATACCGGGGATACGCTTATCACAATGCCTTTCTGGTCTGTGCTGAAGCAGGGCATTCTGGCAGCCAAGTGGCTTGACCTTTATTATTGAGCCTGGTTACCCCCTCTCGGAACCACAGACTTAGAAATCGCCAGCTCATATACAGTGCATAAAATATATTTATATATATACCCTTATACACCATTTTAATAAAAAATATCACAAAATTTTTCTAAGTCCCTCGGGAAGAGTGAAAGACGCGCACGTTCATTTTCAGAGCTCCTAGACCTTCCTATAAGAAGTTAGCCAAAAAGTAGCTTCGAAAAACGCTTAGGTTAAGTTTCAGAGTTGCTTCTAATGTACCAAAGCTGGACTTAGACATAATTTCACTCTCACAACATTATGGCTGGTTGGAGACAGTCCGAACCACAAGTACCGGGTCCATGGTTCTGGCCGTATACTGGGGGGACGGGGACGACTCCCATTAACCCCTGACTATACCGGGGATACGCTTATCACAATGCCTTTCTGGTCTGTGCTGAAGCAGGGCATTCTGGTAGACAAGTGGCATGACCTTTATTAGTGAGACTGGTTACCCCCTCTCGGAACCACAGACTTAGAAATCGCCAGCTCATATACAGTGCATAAAATATATTTATATATATACCCTTATACACCATTTTAATAAAAAATATCACAAAATTCTTCTAAGTCTCTCGGGAAGAGTGAGAGACGCGCACGTTCATTTTCAGAGCTCCTAGACCTTCCTATAAGAAGTTAGCCAAAAAGTAGCTTCGAAAAATGCTTAGGTTAAGTTTCAGAGTTGCTTCTAATGTACCAAAGCTGGACTTAGACATAATTTCACTCACAACATTATGGCTGGTTGGAGACAGTCCGAACCACAAGTACCGGGTCCATGGTTCTGGCCGTATACTGGGGGGACGGGGACGACTCCCATTAACCCCTGACTATACCGGAGATACGCTTATCACAATGCCTTTCTGGTCTGTGCTGAAGCAGGGCATTCTGGCAGCCAAGTGGCTTGACCTTTATTAGTGAGCCTGGTTACCCCCTCTCGGAACCACAGACTTAGAAATCGCCAGCTCATATACAGTGCATAAAATATATTTATATATATACCCTTATACACCATTTTAATAAAAAATATCACAAAATTCTTCTAAGTCTCTCGGGAAGAGTGAAAGACGCGCACGTTCATTTTCAGAGCTCCTAGACCTTCCTATAAGAAGTTAGCCAAAAAGTAGCTTCGAAAAACGCTTAGGTTAAGTTTCAGAGTTGCTTCTAATGTACCAAAGCTGGACTTAGACATAATTTCACTCTCACAACATTATGGCTGGTTGGAGACAGTCCGAACCACAAGTACCGGGTCCATGGTTCTGGCCGTATACTGGGGGGACGGGGACGACTCCCATTAACCCCTGACTATACCGGGGATACGCTTATCACAATGACTTTCTGGTCTGTGCTGAAGCAGGGCATTCTGGCAGCCAAGTGGCTTGACCTTTATTAGTGAGCCTGGTTACCCCCTCTCGGAACCACAGACTTAGAAATCGCCAGCTCATATACAGTGCATAAAATATATTTATATATATACCCTTATTCACCATTTTAATAAAAAATATCACAAAATTCTTCTAAGTCCCTCGGGAAGAGTGAAAGACGCGCACGTTCATTTTCAGAGCTCCTAGACCTTCCTATAAGAAGTTAGCCAAAAAGTAGCTTCGAAAAACGCTTAGGTTAAGTTTCAGAGTTGCTTCTAATGTACCAAAGCTGGACTTAGACATAATTTCACTCTCACAACATTATGGCTGGTTGGAGACAGTCCGAACCACAAGTACCGGGTCCATGGTTCTGGCCGTATACTGGGGGGACGGGGACGACTCCCATTAACCCCTGACTATACCGGGGATACGCTTATCACAATGACTTTCTGGTCTGTGCTGAAGCAGGGCATTCTGGCAGCCAAGTGGCTTGACCTTTATTAGTGAGCCTGGTTACCCCCTCTCGGAACCACAGACTTAGAAATCGCCAGCTCATATACAGTGCATAAAATATATTTATATATATACCTATATACACCATTTTAATAAAAAATATCACAAAATTCTTCTAAGTCTCTCGAGAAGAGTGAAAGACGCGCACGTTCATTTTCAGAGCTCCTAGACCTTCCTATAAGAAGTTAGCCAAAAAGTAGCTTCGAAAAACGCTTAGGTTAAGTTTCAGAGTTGCTTCTAATGTACCAAAGCTGGACTTAGACATAATTTCACTCTCACAACATTATGGCTGGTTGGAGACAGTCCGAACCACAAGTACCGGGTCCATGGTTCTGGCCGTATACTGGGGGGACGGGGACGACTCCCATTAACCCCTGACTATACCGGGGATACGCTTATCACAATGCCTTTCTGGTCTGTGCTGAAGCAGGGCATTCTGGCAGCCAAGTGGCTTGACCTTTATTAGTGAGCCTGGTTACCCCCTCTCGGAACCACAGACTTAGAAATCGCCAGCTCATATACAGTGCATAAAATATATTTATATATATACCCTTATACACCATTTTAATAAAAAATATCACAAAATTTTTCTAAGTCCCTCGGGAAGAGTGAAAGACGCGCACGTTCATTTTCAGAGCTCCTAGACCTTCCTATAAGAAGTTAGCCAAAAAGTAGCTTCGAAAAACGCTTAGGTTAAGTTTCAGAGTTGCTTCTAATGTACCAAAGCTGGACTTAGACATAATTTCACTCTCACAACATTATGGCTGGTTGGAGACAGTCCGAACCACAAGTACCGGGTCCATGGTTCTGGCCGTATACTGGGGGGACGGGGACGACTCCCATTAACCCCTGACTATACCGGGGATACGCTTATCACAATGCCTTTCTGGTCTGTGCTGAAGCAGGGCATTCTGGTAGACAAGTGGCATGACCTTTATTAGTGAGACTGGTTACCCCCTCTCGGAACCACAGACTTAGAAATCGCCAGCTCATATACAGTGCATAAAATATATTTATATATATACCCTTATACACCATTTTAATAAAAAATATCACAAAATTCTTCTAAGTCTCTCGGGAAGAGTGAGAGACGCGCACGTTCATTTTCAGAGCTCCTAGACCTTCCTATAAGAAGTTAGCCAAAAAGTAGCTTCGAAAAACGCTTAGGTTAAGTTTCAGAGTTGCTTCTAATGTACCAAAGCTGGACTTAGACATAATTTCACTCTCACAACATTATGGCTGGTTGGAGACAGTCCGAACCACAAGTACCGGGTCCATGGTTCTGGCCGTATACTGGGGGGACGGGGACGACTCCCATTAACCCCTGACTATACCGGGGATACGCTTATCACAATGACTTTCTGGTCTGTGCTGAAGCAGGGCATTCTGGCAGCCAAGTGGCTTGACCTTTATTAGTGAGCCTGGTTACCCCCTCTCGGAACCACAGACTTAGAAATCGCCAGCTCATATACAGTGCATAAAATATATTTATATATATACCTATATACACCATTTTAATAAAAAATATCACAAAATTCTTCTAAGTCTCTCGAGAAGAGTGAAAGACGCGCACGTTCATTTTCAGAGCTCCTAGACCTTCCTATAAGAAGTTAGCCAAAAAGTAGCTTCGAAAAACGCTTAGGTTAAGTTTCAGAGTTGCTTCTAATGTACCAAAGCTGGACTTAGACATAATTTCACTCTCACAACATTATGGCTGGTTGGAGACAGTCCGAACCACAAGTACCGGGTCCATGGTTCTGGCCGTATACTGGGGGGACGGGGACGACTCCCATTAACCCCTGACTATACCGGGGATACGCTTATCACAATGCCTTTCTGGTCTGTGCTGAAGCAGGGCATTCTGGCAGCCAAGTGGCTTGACCTTTATTAGTGAGCCTGGTTACCCCCTCTCGGAACCACAGACTTAGAAATCGCCAGCTCATATACAGTGCATAAAATATATTTATATATATACCCTTATACACCATTTTAATAAAAAATATCACAAAATTTTTCTAAGTCCCTCGGGAAGAGTGAAAGACGCGCACGTTCATTTTCAGAGCTCCTAGACCTTCCTATAAGAAGTTAGCCAAAAAGTAGCTTCGAAAAACGCTTAGGTTAAGTTTCAGAGTTGCTTCTAATGTACCAAAGCTGGACTTAGACATAATTTCACTCTCACAACATTATGGCTGGTTGGAGACAGTCCGAACCACAAGTACCGGGTCCATGGTTCTGGCCGTATACTGGGGGGACGGGGACGACTCCCATTAACCCCTGACTATACCGGGGATACGCTTATCACAATGCCTTTCTGGTCTGTGCTGAAGCAGGGCATTCTGGTAGACAAGTGGCATGACCTTTATTAGTGAGACTGGTTACCCCCTCTCGGAACCACAGACTTAGAAATCGCCAGCTCATATACAGTGCATAAAATATATTTATATATATACCCTTATACACCATTTTAATAAAAAATATCACAAAATTCTTCTAAGTCTCTCGGGAAGAGTGAGAGACGCGCACGTTCATTTTCAGAGCTCCTAGACCTTCCTATAAGAAGTTAGCCAAAAAGTAGCTTCGAAAAATGCTTAGGTTAAGTTTCAGAGTTGCTTCTAATGTACCAAAGCTGGACTTAGACATAATTTCACTCACAACATTATGGCTGGTTGGAGACAGTCCGAACCACAAGTACCGGGTCCATGGTTCTGGCCGTATACTGGGGGGACGGGGACGACTCCCATTAACCCCTGACTATACCGGAGATACGCTTATCACAATGCCTTTCTGGTCTGTGCTGAAGCAGGGCATTCTGGCAGCCAAGTGGCTTGACCTTTATTAGTGAGCCTGGTTACCCCCTCTCGGAACCACAGACTTAGAAATCGCCAGCTCATATACAGTGCATAAAATATATTTATATATATACCCTTATACACCATTTTAATAAAAAATATCACAAAATACTTCTAAGTCTCTCGGGAAGAGTGAAAGACGCGCACGTTCATTTTCAGAGCTCCTAGACCTTCCTATAAGAAGTTAGCCAAAAAGTAGCTTCGAAAAACGCTTAGGTTAAGTTTCAGAGTTGCTTCTAATGTACCAAAGCTGGACTTAGACATAATTTCACTCTCACAACATTATGGCTGGTTGGAGACAGTCCGAACCACCAGTACCGGGTCCATGGTTCTGGCCGTATACTGGGGGGACGGGGACGACTCCCATTAACCCCTGACTATACCGGGGATACGCTTATCACAATGCCTTTCTGGTCTGTGCTGAAGCAGGGCATTCTGGCAGCCAAGTGGCTTGACCTTTATTAGTGAGCCTGGTTACCCCCTCTCGGAACCACAGACTTAGAAATCGCCAGCTCATATACAGTGCATAAAATATATTTATATATATACCCTTATACACCATTTTAATAAAAAATATCACAAAATTCTTCTAAGTCTCTCGGGAAGAGTGAAAGACGCGCACGTTCATTTTCAGAGCTCCTAGACCTTCCTATAAGAAGTTAGCCAAAAAGTAGCTTCGAAAAACGCTTAGGTTAAGTTTCAGAGTTGCTTCTAATGTACCAAAGCTGGACTTAGACATAATTTCACTCTCACAACATTATGGCTGGTTGGAGACAGTCCGAACCACAAGTACCGGGTCCATGGTTCTGGCCGTATACTGGGGGGACGGGGACGACTCCCATTAACCCCTGACTATACCGGGGATACGCTTATCACAATGACTTTCTGGTCTGTGCTGAAGCAGGGCATTCTGGCAGCCAAGTGGCTTGACCTTTATTAGTGAGCCTGGTTACCCCCTCTCGGAACCACAGACTTAGAAATCGCCAGCTCATATACAGTGCATAAAATATATTTATATATATACCCTTATACACCATTTTAATAAAAAATATCACAAAATTCTTCTAAGTCCCTCGGGAAGAGTGAAAGACGCGCACGTTCATTTTCAGAGCTCCTAGACCTTCCTATAAGAAGTTAGCCAAAAAGTAGCTTCGAAAAACGCTTAGGTTAAGTTTCAGAGTTGCTTCTAATGTACCAAAGCTGGACTTAGACATAATTTCACTCTCACAACATTATGGCTGGTTGGAGACAGTCCGAACCACAAGTACCGGGTCCATGGTTCTGGCCGTATACTGGGGGGACGGGGACGACTCCCATTAACCCCTGACTATACCGGGGATACGCTTATCACAATGCCTTTCTGGTCTGTGCTGAAGCAGGGCATTCTGGCAGGCAAGTGGCTTGACATTTATTAGTGAGCCTGGTTACCCCCTCTCGGAACCACAGACTTAGAAATCGCCAGCTCATATACAGTACAGTGCATAAAATATATTTATATATATACCCTTATACACCATTTTAATAAAAAATATCACAAAATTCTTCTAAGTCCCTCGGGAAGAGTGAAAGACGCGCACGTTCATTTTCAGAGCTCCTAGACCTTCCTATAAGTAGTTAGCCAAAAAGTAGCTTCGAAAAACGCTTAGGTTAAGTTTCAGAGTTGCTTCTAATGTACCAAAGCTGGACTTAGACATAATTTCACTCTCACAACATTATGGCTGGTTGGAGACAGTCCGAACCACAAGTACCGGGTCCATGGTTCTGGCCGTATACTGGGGGGACGGGGACGACTCCCATTAACCCCTGACTATACCGGGGATACGCTTATCACAATGCCTTTCTGGTCTGTGCTGAAGCAGGGCATTCTGGCAGCCAAGTGGCTTGACCTTTATTAGTGAGCCTGGTTACCCCCTCTCGGAACCACAGACTTAGAAATCGCCAGCTCATATACAGTGCATAAAATATATTTATATATATACCCTTATACACCATTTTAATAAAAAATATCACAAAATTTTTCTAAGTCCCTCGGGAAGAGTGAAAGACGCGCACGTTCATTTTCAGAGCTCCTAGACCTTCCTATAAGAAGTTAGCCAAAAAGTAGCTTCGAAAAACGCTTAGGTTAAGTTTCAGAGTTGCTTCTAATGTACCAAAGCTGGACTTAGACATAATTTCACTCACAACATTATGGCTGGTTGGAGACAGTCCGAACCACAAGTACCGGGTCCATGGTTCTGGCCGTATACTGGGGGGACGGGGACGACTCCCATTAACCCCTGACTATACCGGAGATACGCTTATCACAATGCCTTTCTGGTCTGTGCTGAAGCAGGGCATTCTGGCAGCCAAGTGGCTTGACCTTTATTAGTGAGCCTGGTTACCCCCTCTCGGAACCACAGACTTAGAAATCGCCAGCTCATATACAGTGCATAAAATATATTTATATATATACCCTTATACACCATTTTAATAAAAAATATCACAAAATTCTTCTAAGTCCCTCGGGAAGAGTGAAAGACGCGCACGTTCATTTTCAGAGCTCCTAGACCTTCCTATAAGTAGTTAGCCAAAAAGTAGCTTCGAAAAACGCTTAGGTTAAGTTTCAGAGTTGCTTCTAATGTACCAAAGCTGGACTTAGACATAATTTCACTCTCACAACATTATGGCTGGTTGGAGACAGTCCGAACCACAAGTACCGGGTCCATGGTTCTGGCCGTATACTGGGGGGACGGGGACGACTCCCATTAACCCCTGACTATACCGGGGATACGCTTATCACAATGCCTTTCTGGTCTGTGCTGAAGCAGGGCATTCTGGCAGCCAAGTGGCTTGACCTTTATTAGTGAGCCTGGTTACCCCCTCTCGGAACCACAGACTTAGAAATCGCCAGCTCATATACAGTGCATAAAATATATTTATATATATACCCTTATACACCATTTTAATAAAAAATATCACAAAATTTTTCTAAGTCCCTCGGGAAGAGTGAAAGACGCGCACGTTCATTTTCAGAGCTCCTAGACCTTCCTATAAGAAGTTAGCCAAAAAGTAGCTTCGAAAAACGCTTAGGTTAAGTTTCAGAGTTGCTTCTAATGTACCAAAGCTGGACTTAGACATAATTTCACTCACAACATTATGGCTGGTTGGAGACTGTCCGAACCACAAGTACCGGGTCCATGGTTCTGGCCGTATACTGGGGGGACGGGGACGACTCCCATTAACCCCTGACTATACCGGAGATACGCTTATCACAATGCCTTTCTGGTCTGTGCTGAAGCAGGGCATTCTGGCAGCCAAGTGGCTTGACCTTTATTAGTGAGCCTGGTTACCCCCTCTCGGAACCACAGACTTAGAAATCGCCAGCTCATATACAGTGCATAAAATATATTTATATATATACCCTTATACACCATTTTAATAAAAAATATCACAAAATACTTCTAAGTCTCTCGGGAAGAGTGAAAGACGCGCACGTTCATTTTCAGAGCTCCTAGACCTTCCTATAAGAAGTTAGCCAAAAAGTAGCTTCGAAAAACGCTTAGGTTAAGTTTCAGAGTTGCTTCTAATGTACCAAAGCTGGACTTAGACATAATTTCACTCTCACAACATTATGGCTGGTTGGAGACAGTCCGAACCACAAGTACCGGGTCCATGGTTCTGGCCGTATACTGGGGGGACGGGGACGACTCCCATTAACCCCTGACTATACCGGGGATACGCTTATCACAATGCCTTTCTGGTCTGTGCTGAAGCAGGGCATTCTGGCAGCCAAGTGGCTTGACCTTTATTAGTGAGCCTGGTTACCCCCTCTCGGAACCACAGACTTAGAAATCGCCAGCTCATATACAGTGCATAAAATATATTTATATATATACCCTTATACACCATTTTAATAAAAAATATCACAAAATTCTTCTAAGTCTCTCGAGAAGAGTGAAAGACGCGCACGTTCATTTTCAGAGCTCCTAGACCTTCCTATAAGAAGTTAGCCAAAAAGTAGCTTCGAAAAACGCTTAGGTTAAGTTTCAGAGTTGCTTCTAATGTACCAAAGCTGGACTTAGACATAATTTCACTCTCACAACATTATGGCTGGTTGGAGACAGTCCGAACCACAAGTACCGGGTCCATGGTTCTGGCCGTGTACTGGGGGGACGGGGACGACTCCCATTAACCCCTGACTATACCGGGGATACGCTTATCACAATGCCTTTCTGGTCTGTGCTGAAGCAGGGCATTCTGGCAGGCAAGTGGCTTGACCTTTATTAGTGAGCCTGGTTACCCCCTCTCGGAACCACAGACTTAGAAATCGCCAGCTCATATACAGTGCATAAAATATATTTATATATATACCCTTATACACCATTTTAATAAAAAATATCACAAAATACTTCTAAGTCTCTCGGGAAGAGTGAAAGACGCGCACGTTCATTTTCAGAGCTCCTAGACCTTCCTATAAGAAGTTAGCCAAAAAGTAGCTTCGAAAAACGCTTAGGTTAAGTTTCAGAGTTGCTTCTAATGTACCAAAGCTGGACTTAGACATAATTTCACTCTCACAACATTATGGCTGGTTGGAGACAGTCCGAACCACAAGTACCGGGTCCATGGTTCTGGCCGTATACTGGGGGGACGGGGACGACTCCCATTAACCCCTGACTATACCGGGGATACGCTTATCACAATGCCTTTCTGGTCTGTGCTGAAGCAGGGCATTCTGGCAGCCAAGTGGCTTGACCTTTATTAGTGAGCCTGGTTACCCCCTCTCGGAACCACAGACTTAGAAATCGCCAGCTCATATACAGTGCATAAAATATATTTATATATATACCCTTATACACCATTTTAATAAAAAATATCACAAAATTCTTCTAAGTCTCTCGGGAAGAGTGAAAGACGCGCACGTTCATTTTCAGAGCTCCTAGACCTTCCTATAAGAAGTTAGCCAAAAAGTAGCTTCGAAAAACGCTTAGGTTAAGTTTCAGAGTTGCTTCTAATGTACCAAAGCTGGACTTAGACATAATTTCACTCTCACAACATTATGGCTGGTTGGAGACAGTCCGAACCACAAGTACCGGGTCCATGGTTCTGGCCGTATACTGGGGGGACGGGGACGACTCCCATTAACCCCTGACTATACCGGGGATACGCTTATCACAATGACTTTCTGGTCTGTGCTGAAGCAGGGCATTCTGGCAGCCAAGTGGCTTGACCTTTATTAGTGAGCCTGGTTACCCCCTCTCGGAACCACAGACTTAGAAATCGCCAGCTCATATACAGTGCATAAAATATATTTATATATATACCCTTATTCACCATTTTAATAAAAAATATCACAAAATTCTTCTAAGTCCCTCGGGAAGAGTGAAAGACGCGCACGTTCATTTTCAGAGCTCCTAGACCTTCCTATAAGAAGTTAGCCAAAAAGTAGCTTCGAAAAACGCTTAGGTTAAGTTTCAGAGTTGCTTCTAATGTACCAAAGCTGGACTTAGACATAATTTCACTCTCACAACATTATGGCTGGTTGGAGACAGTCCGAACCACAAGTACCGGGTCCATGGTTCTGGCCGTATACTGGGGGGACGGGGACGACTCCCATTAACCCCTGACTATACCGGGGATACGCTTATCACAATGACTTTCTGGTCTGTGCTGAAGCAGGGCATTCTGGCAGCCAAGTGGCTTGACCTTTATTAGTGAGCCTGGTTACCCCCTCTCGGAACCACAGACTTAGAAATCGCCAGCTCATATACAGTGCATAAAATATATTTATATATATACCTATATACACCATTTTAATAAAAAATATCACAAAATTCTTCTAAGTCTCTCGAGAAGAGTGAAAGACGCGCACGTTCATTTTCAGAGCTCCTAGACCTTCCTATAAGAAGTTAGCCAAAAAGTAGCTTCGAAAAACGCTTAGGTTAAGTTTCAGAGTTGCTTCTAATGTACCAAAGCTGGACTTAGACATAATTTCACTCTCACAACATTATGGCTGGTTGGAGACAGTCCGAACCACAAGTACCGGGTCCATGGTTCTGGCCGTATACTGGGGGGACGGGGACGACTCCCATTAACCCCTGACTATACCGGGGATACGCTTATCACAATGCCTTTCTGGTCTGTGCTGAAGCAGGGCATTCTGGCAGGCAAGTGGCTTGACATTTATTAGTGAGCCTGGTTACCCCCTCTCGGAACCACAGACTTAGAAATCGCCAGCTCATATACAGTACAGTGCATAAAATATATTTATATATATACCCTTATACACCATTTTAATAAAAAATATCACAAAATTCTTCTAAGTCCCTCGGGAAGAGTGAAAGACGCGCACGTTCATTTTCAGAGCTCCTAGACCTTCCTATAAGTAGTTAGCCAAAAAGTAGCTTCGAAAAACGCTTAGGTTAAGTTTCAGAGTTGCTTCTAATGTACCAAAGCTGGACTTAGACATAATTTCACTCTCACAACATTATGGCTGGTTGGAGACAGTCCGAACCACAAGTACCGGGTCCATGGTTCTGGCCGTATACTGGGGGGACGGGGACGACTCCCATTAACCCCTGACTATACCGGGGATACGCTTATCACAATGCCTTTCTGGTCTGTGCTGAAGCAGGGCATTCTGGCAGCCAAGTGGCTTGACCTTTATTAGTGAGCCTGGTTACCCCCTCTCGGAACCACAGACTTAGAAATCGCCAGCTCATATACAGTGCATAAAATATATTTATATATATACCCTTATACACCATTTTAATAAAAAATATCACAAAATTCTTCTAAGTCCCTCGGGAAGAGTGAAAGACGCGCACGTTCATTTTCAGAGCTCCTAGACCTTCCTATAAGAAGTTAGCCAAAAAGTAGCTTCGAAAAACGCTTAGGTTAAGTTTCAGAGTTGCTTCTAATGTACCAAAGCTGGACTTAGACATAATTTCACTCTCACAACATTATGGCTGGTTGGAGACAGTCCGAACCACAAGTACCGGGTCCATGGTTCTGGCCGTATACTGGGGGGACGGGGACGACTCCCATTAACCCCTGACTATACCGGGGATACGCTTATCACAATGCCTTTCTGGTCTGTGCTGAAGCAGGGCATTCTGGCAGCCAAGTGGCTTGACCTTTATTAGTGAGCCTGGTTACCCCCTCTCGGAACCACAGACTTAGAAATCGCCAGCTCATATACAGTGCATAAAATATATTTATATATATACCCTTATACACCATTTTAATAAAAAATATCACAAAATTCTTCTAAGTCTCTCGGGAAGAGTGAAAGACGCGCACGTTCATTTTCAGAGCTCCTAGACCTTCCTATAAGAAGTTAGCCAAAAAGTAGCTTCGAAAAACGCTTAGGTTAAGTTTCAGAGTTGCTTCTAATGTACCAAAGCTGGACTTAGACATAATTTCACTCTCACAACATTATGGCTGGTTGGAGACAGTCCGAACCACAAGTACCGGGTCCATGGTTCTGGCCGTATACTGGGGGGACGGGGACGACTCCCATTAACCCCTGACTATACCGGGGATACGCTTATCACAATGACTTTCTGGTCTGTGCTGAAGCAGGGCATTCTGGCAGCCAAGTGGCTTGACCTTTATTAGTGAGCCTGGTTACCCCCTCTCGGAACCACAGACTTAGAAATCGCCAGCTCATATACAGTGCATAAAATATATTTATATATATACCTATATACACCATTTTAATAAAAAATATCACAAAATTCTTCTAAGTCTCTCGAGAAGAGTGAAAGACGCGCACGTTCATTTTCAGAGCTCCTAGACCTTCCTATAAGAAGTTAGCCAAAAAGTAGCTTCGAAAAACGCTTAGGTTAAGTTTCAGAGTTGCTTCTAATGTACCAAAGCTGGACTTAGACATAATTTCACTCTCACAACATTATGGCTGGTTGGAGACAGTCCGAACCACAAGTACCGGGTCCATGGTTCTGGCCGTATACTGGGGGGACGGGGACGACTCCCATTAACCCCTGACTATACCGGGGATACGCTTATCACAATGCCTTTCTGGTCTGTGCTGAAGCAGGGCATTCTGGCAGGCAAGTGGCTTGACATTTATTAGTGAGCCTGGTTACCCCCTCTCGGAACCACAGACTTAGAAATCGCCAGCTCATATACAGTACAGTGCATAAAATATATTTATATATATACCCTTATACACCATTTTAATAAAAAATATCACAAAATTCTTCTAAGTCCCTCGGGAAGAGTGAAAGACGCGCACGTTCATTTTCAGAGCTCCTAGACCTTCCTATAAGTAGTTAGCCAAAAAGTAGCTTCGAAAAACGCTTAGGTTAAGTTTCAGAGTTGCTTCTAATGTACCAAAGCTGGACTTAGACATAATTTCACTCTCACAACATTATGGCTGGTTGGAGACAGTCCGAACCACAAGTACCGGGTCCATGGTTCTGGCCGTATACTGGGGGGACGGGGACGACTCCCATTAACCCCTGACTATACCGGGGATACGCTTATCACAATGCCTTTCTGGTCTGTGCTGAAGCAGGGCATTCTGGCAGCCAAGTGGCTTGACCTTTATTAGTGAGCCTGGTTACCCCCTCTCGGAACCACAGACTTAGAAATCGCCAGCTCATATACAGTGCATAAAATATATTTATATATATACCCTTATACACCATTTTAATAAAAAATATCACAAAATTCTTCTAAGTCCCTCGGGAAGAGTGAAAGACGCGCACGTTCATTTTCAGAGCTCCTAGACCTTCCTATAAGAAGTTAGCCAAAAAGTAGCTTCGAAAAACGCTTAGGTTAAGTTTCAGAGTTGCTTCTAATGTACCAAAGCTGGACTTAGACATAATTTCACTCTCACAACATTATGGCTGGTTGGAGACAGTCCGAACCACAAGTACCGGGTCCATGGTTCTGGCCGTATACTGGGGGGACGGGGACGACTCCCATTAACCCCTGACTATACCGGGGATACGCTTATCACAATGCCTTTCTGGTCTGTGCTGAAGCAGGGCATTCTGGCAGCCAAGTGGCTTGACCTTTATTAGTGAGCCTGGTTACCCCCTCTCGGAACCACAGACTTAGAAATCGCCAGCTCATATACAGTGCATAAAATATATTTATATATATACCCTTATACACCATTTTAATAAAAAATATCACAAAATTCTTCTAAGTCTCTCGGGAAGAGTGAAAGACGCGCACGTTCATTTTCAGAGCTCCTAGACCTTCCTATAAGAAGTTAGCCAAAAAGTAGCTTCGAAAAACGCTTAGGTTAAGTTTCAGAGTTGCTTCTAATGTACCAAAGCTGGACTTAGACATAATTTCACTCTCACAACATTATGGCTGGTTGGAGACAGTCCGAACCACAAGTACCGGGTCCATGGTTCTGGCCGTATACTGGGGGGACGGGGACGACTCCCATTAACCCCTGACTATACCGGGGATACGCTTATCACAATGACTTTCTGGTCTGTGCTGAAGCAGGGCATTCTGGCAGCCAAGTGGCTTGACCTTTATTAGTGAGCCTGGTTACCCCCTCTCGGAACCACAGACTTAGAAATCGCCAGCTCATATACAGTGCATAAAATATATTTATATATATACCCTTATTCACCATTTTAATAAAAAATATCACAAAATTCTTCTAAGTCCCTCGGGAAGAGTGAAAGACGCGCACGTTCATTTTCAGAGCTCCTAGACCTTCCTATAAGAAGTTAGCCAAAAAGTAGCTTCGAAAAACGCTTAGGTTAAGTTTCAGAGTTGCTTCTAATGTACCAAAGCTGGACTTAGACATAATTTCACTCTCACAACATTATGGCTGGTTGGAGACAGTCCGAACCACAAGTACCGGGTCCATGGTTCTGGCCGTATACTGGGGGGACGGGGACGACTCCCATTAACCCCTGACTATACCGGGGATACGCTTATCACAATGACTTTCTGGTCTGTGCTGAAGCAGGGCATTCTGGCAGCCAAGTGGCTTGACCTTTATTAGTGAGCCTGGTTACCCCCTCTCGGAACCACAGACTTAGAAATCGCCAGCTCATATACAGTGCATAAAATATATTTATATATATACCTATATACACCATTTTAATAAAAAATATCACAAAATTCTTCTAAGTCTCTCGAGAAGAGTGAAAGACGCGCACGTTCATTTTCAGAGCTCCTAGACCTTCCTATAAGAAGTTAGCCAAAAAGTAGCTTCGAAAAACGCTTAGGTTAAGTTTCAGAGTTGCTTCTAATGTACCAAAGCTGGACTTAGACATAATTTCACTCTCACAACATTATGGCTGGTTGGAGACAGTCCGAACCACAAGTACCGGGTCCATGGTTCTGGCCGTATACTGGGGGGACGGGGACGACTCCCATTAACCCCTGACTATACCGGGGATACGCTTATCACAATGCCTTTCTGGTCTGTGCTGAAGCAGGGCATTCTGGCAGGCAAGTGGCTTGACATTTATTAGTGAGCCTGGTTACCCCCTCTCGGAACCACAGACTTAGAAATCGCCAGCTCATATACAGTACAGTGCATAAAATATATTTATATATATACCCTTATACACCATTTTAATAAAAAATATCACAAAATTCTTCTAAGTCCCTCGGGAAGAGTGAAAGACGCGCACGTTCATTTTCAGAGCTCCTAGACCTTCCTATAAGTAGTTAGCCAAAAAGTAGCTTCGAAAAACGCTTAGGTTAAGTTTCAGAGTTGCTTCTAATGTACCAAAGCTGGACTTAGACATAATTTCACTCTCACAACATTATGGCTGGTTGGAGACAGTCCGAACCACAAGTACCGGGTCCATGGTTCTGGCCGTATACTGGGGGGACGGGGACGACTCCCATTAACCCCTGACTATACCGGGGATACGCTTATCACAATGCCTTTCTGGTCTGTGCTGAAGCAGGGCATTCTGGCAGCCAAGTGGCTTGACCTTTATTAGTGAGCCTGGTTACCCCCTCTCGGAACCACAGACTTAGAAATCGCCAGCTCATATACAGTGCATAAAATATATTTATATATATACCCTTATACACCATTTTAATAAAAAATATCACAAAATTCTTCTAAGTCTCTCGGGAAGAGTGAAAGACGCGCACGTTCATTTTCAGAGCTCCTAGACCTTCCTATAAGAAGTTAGCCAAAAAGTAGCTTCGAAAAACGCTTAGGTTAAGTTTCAGAGTTGCTTCTAATGTACCAAAGCTGGACTTAGACATAATTTCACTCTCACAACATTATGGCTGGTTGGAGACAGTCCGAACCACAAGTACCGGGTCCATGGTTCTGGCCGTATACTGGGGGGACGGGGACGACTCCCATTAACCCCTGACTATACCGGGGATACGCTTATCACAATGACTTTCTGGTCTGTGCTGAAGCAGGGCATTCTGGCAGCCAAGTGGCTTGACCTTTATTAGTGAGCCTGGTTACCCCCTCTCGGAACCACAGACTTAGAAATCGCCAGCTCATATACAGTGCATAAAATATATTTATATATATACCCTTATTCACCATTTTAATAAAAAATATCACAAAATTCTTCTAAGTCCCTCGGGAAGAGTGAAAGACGCGCACGTTCATTTTCAGAGCTCCTAGACCTTCCTATAAGAAGTTAGCCAAAAAGTAGCTTCGAAAAACGCTTAGGTTAAGTTTCAGAGTTGCTTCTAATGTACCAAAGCTGGACTTAGACATAATTTCACTCTCACAACATTATGGCTGGTTGGAGACAGTCCGAACCACAAGTACCGGGTCCATGGTTCTGGCCGTATACTGGGGGGACGGGGACGACTCCCATTAACCCCTGACTATACCGGGGATACGCTTATCACAATGACTTTCTGGTCTGTGCTGAAGCAGGGCATTCTGGCAGCCAAGTGGCTTGACCTTTATTAGTGAGCCTGGTTACCCCCTCTCGGAACCACAGACTTAGAAATCGCCAGCTCATATACAGTGCATAAAATATATTTATATATATACCTATATACACCATTTTAATAAAAAATATCACAAAATTCTTCTAAGTCTCTCGAGAAGAGTGAAAGACGCGCACGTTCATTTTCAGAGCTCCTAGACCTTCCTATAAGAAGTTAGCCAAAAAGTAGCTTCGAAAAACGCTTAGGTTAAGTTTCAGAGTTGCTTCTAATGTACCAAAGCTGGACTTAGACATAATTTCACTCTCACAACATTATGGCTGGTTGGAGACAGTCCGAACCACAAGTACCGGGTCCATGGTTCTGGCCGTATACTGGGGGGACGGGGACGACTCCCATTAACCCCTGACTATACCGGGGATACGCTTATCACAATGCCTTTCTGGTCTGTGCTGAAGCAGGGCATTCTGGCAGGCAAGTGGCTTGACATTTATTAGTGAGCCTGGTTACCCCCTCTCGGAACCACAGACTTAGAAATCGCCAGCTCATATACAGTACAGTGCATAAAATATATTTATATATATACCCTTATACACCATTTTAATAAAAAATATCACAAAATTCTTCTAAGTCCCTCGGGAAGAGTGAAAGACGCGCACGTTCATTTTCAGAGCTCCTAGACCTTCCTATAAGTAGTTAGCCAAAAAGTAGCTTCGAAAAACGCTTAGGTTAAGTTTCAGAGTTGCTTCTAATGTACCAAAGCTGGACTTAGACATAATTTCACTCTCACAACATTATGGCTGGTTGGAGACAGTCCGAACCACAAGTACCGGGTCCATGGTTCTGGCCGTATACTGGGGGGACGGGGACGACTCCCATTAACCCCTGACTATACCGGGGATACGCTTATCACAATGCCTTTCTGGTCTGTGCTGAAGCAGGGCATTCTGGCAGCCAAGTGGCTTGACCTTTATTAGTGAGCCTGGTTACCCCCTCTCGGAACCACAGACTTAGAAATCGCCAGCTCATATACAGTGCATAAAATATATTTATATATATACCCTTATACACCATTTTAATAAAAAATATCACAAAATTTTTCTAAGTCCCTCGGGAAGAGTGAAAGACGCGCACGTTCATTTTCAGAGCTCCTAGACCTTCCTATAAGAAGTTAGCCAAAAAGTAGCTTCGAAAAACGCTTAGGTTAAGTTTCAGAGTTGCTTCTAATGTACCAAAGCTGGACTTAGACATAATTTCACTCTCACAACATTATGGCTGGTTGGAGACAGTCCGAACCACAAGTACCGGGTCCATGGTTCTGGCCGTATACTGGGGGGACGGGGACGACTCCCATTAACCCCTGACTATACCGGGGATACGCTTATCACAATGCCTTTCTGGTCTGTGCTGAAGCAGGGCATTCTGGTAGACAAGTGGCTTGACCTTTATTAGTGAGACTGGTTACCCCCTCTCGGAACCACAGACTTAGAAATCGCCAGCTCATATACAGTGCATAAAATATATTTATATATATACCCTTATACACCATTTTAATAAAAAATATCACAAAATTCTTCTAAGTCTCTCGGGAAGAGTGAGAGACGCGCACGTTCATTTTCAGAGCTCCTAGACCTTCCTATAAGAAGTTAGCCAAAAAGTAGCTTCGAAAAATGCTTAGGTTAAGTTTCAGAGTTGCTTCTAATGTACCAAAGCTGGACTTAGACATAATTTCACTCACAACATTATGGCTGGTTGGAGACAGTCCGAACCACAAGTACCGGGTCCATGGTTCTGGCCGTATACTGGGGGGACGGGGACGACTCCCATTAACCCCTGACTATACCGGAGATACGCTTATCACAATGCCTTTCTGGTCTGTGCTGAAGCAGGGCATTCTGGTAGCCAAGTGGCTTGACCTTTATTAGTGAGACTGGTTACCCCCTCTCGGAACCACAGACTTAGAAATCGCCAGCTCATATACAGTGCATAAAATATATTTATATATATACCCTTATACACCATTTTAATAAAAAATATCACAAAATTCTTCTAAGTCTCTCGGGAAGAGTGAAAGACGCGCACGTTCATTTTCAGAGCTCCTAGACCTTCCTATAAGAAGTTAGCCAAAAAGTAGCTTCGAAAAACGCTTAGGTTAAGTTTCAGAGTTGCTTCTAATGTACCAAAGCTGGACTTAGACATAATTTCACTCTCACAACATTATGGCTGGTTGGAGACAGTCCGAACCACAAGTACCGGGTCCATGGTTCTGGCCGTATACTGGGGGGACGGGGACGACTCCCATTAACCCCTGACTATACCGGGGATACGCTTATCACAATGACTTTCTGGTCTGTGCTGAAGCAGGGCATTCTGGCAGCCAAGTGGCTTGACCTTTATTAGTGAGCCTGGTTACCCCCTCTCGGAACCACAGACTTAGAAATCGCCAGCTCATATACAGTGCATAAAATATATTTATATATATACCCTTATACACCATTTTAATAAAAAATATCACAAAATTCTTCTAAGTCCCTCGGGAAGAGTGAAAGACGCGCACGTTCATTTTCAGAGCTCCTAGACCTTCCTATAAGAAGTTAGCCAAAAAGTAGCTTCGAAAAACGCTTAGGTTAAGTTTCAGAGTTGCTTCTAATGTACCAAAGCTGGACTTAGACATAATTTCACTCTCACAACATTATGGCTGGTTGGAGACAGTCCGAACCACAAGTACCGGGTCCATGGTTCTGGCCGTATACTGGGGGGACGGGGACGACTCCCATTAACCCCTGACTATACCGGGGATACGCTTATCACAATGCCTTTCTGGTCTGTGCTGAAGCAGGGCATTCTGGCAGGCAAGTGGCTTGACATTTATTAGTGAGCCTGGTTACCCCCTCTCGGAACCACAGACTTAGAAATCGCCAGCTCATATACAGTACAGTGCATAAAATATATTTATATATATACCCTTATACACCATTTTAATAAAAAATATCACAAAATTCTTCTAAGTCCCTCGGGAAGAGTGAAAGACGCGCACGTTCATTTTCAGAGCTCCTAGACCTTCCTATAAGTAGTTAGCTAAAAAGTAGCTTCGAAAAACGCTTAGGTTAAGTTTCAGAGTTGCTTCTAATGTACCAAAGCTGGACTTAGACATAATTTCACTCTCACAACATTATGGCTGGTTGGAGACAGTCCGAACCACAAGTACCGGGTCCATGGTTCTGGCCGTATACTGGGGGGACGGGGACGACTCCCATTAACCCCTGACTATACCGGGGATACGCTTATCACAATGCCTTTCTGGTCTGTGCTGAAGCAGGGCATTCTGGCAGCCAAGTGGCTTGACCTTTATTAGTGAGCCTGGTTACCCCCTCTCGGAACCACAGACTTAGAAATCGCCAGCTCATATACAGTGCATAAAATATATTTATATATATACCCTTATACACCATTTTAATAAAAAATATCACAAAATTTTTCTAAGTCCCTCGGGAAGAGTGAAAGACGCGCACGTTCATTTTCAGAGCTCCTAGACCTTCCTATAAGAAGTTAGCCAAAAAGTAGCTTCGAAAAACGCTTAGGTTAAGTTTCAGAGTTGCTTCTAATGTACCAAAGCTGGACTTAGACATAATTTCACTCTCACAACATTATGGCTGGTTGGAGACAGTCCGAACCACAAGTACCGGGTCCATGGTTCTGGCCGTATACTGGGGGGACGGGGACGACTCCCATTAACCCCTGACTATACCGGAGATACGCTTATCACAATGCCTTTCTGGTCTGTGCTGAAGCAGGGCATTCTGGCAGCCAAGTGGCTTGACCTTTATTAGTGAGCCTGGTTACCCCCTCTCGGAACCACAGACTTAGAAATCGCCAGCTCATATACAGTGCATAAAATATATTTATATATATACCCTTATACACCATTTTAATAAAAAATATCACAAAATACTTCTAAGTCTCTCGGGAAGAGTGAAAGACGCGCACGTTCATTTTCAGAGCTCCTAGACCTTCCTATAAGAAGTTAGCCAAAAAGTAGCTTCGAAAAACGCTTAGGTTAAGTTTCAGAGTTGCTTCTAATGTACCAAAGCTGGACTTAGACATAATTTCACTCTCACAACATTATGGCTGGTTGGAGACAGTCCGAACCACAAGTACCGGGTCCATGGTTCTGGCCGTATACTGGGGGGACGGGGACGACTCCCATTAACCCCTGACTATACCGGGGATACGCTTATCACAATGCCTTTCTGGTCTGTGCTGAAGCAGGGCATTCTGGCAGCCAAGTGGCTTGACCTTTATTAGTGAGCCTGGTTACCCCCTCTCGGAACCACAGACTTAGAAATCGCCAGCTCATATACAGTGCATAAAATATATTTATATATATACCCTTATACACCATTTTAATAAAAAATATCACAAAATTCTTCTAAGTCTCTCGAGAAGAGTGAAAGACGCGCACGTTCATTTTCAGAGCTCCTAGACCTTCCTATAAGAAGTTAGCCAAAAAGTAGCTTCGAAAAACGCTTAGGTTAAGTTTCAGAGTTGCTTCTAATGTACCAAAGCTGGACTTAGACATAATTTCACTCTCACAACATTATGGCTGGTTGGAGACAGTCCGAACCACAAGTACCGGGTCCATGGTTCTGGCCGTATACTGGGGGGACGGGGACGACTCCCATTAACCCCTGACTATACCGGGGATACGCTTATCACAATGCCTTTCTGGTCTGTGCTGAAGCAGGGCATTCTGGCAGGCAAGTGGCTTGACCTTTATTAGTGAGCCTGGTTACCCCCTCTCGGAACCACAGACTTAGAAATCGCCAGCTCATATACAGTGCATAAAATATATTTATATATATACCCTTATACACCATTTTAATAAAAAATATCACAAAATTCTTCTAAGTCCCTCGGGAAGAGTGAAAGACGCGCACGTTCATTTTCAGAGCTCCTAGACCTTCCTATAAGTAGTTAGCCAAAAAGTAGCTTCGAAAAACGCTTAGGTTAAGTTTCAGAGTTGCTTCTAATGTACCAAAGCTGGACTTAGACATAATTTCACTCTCACAACATTATGGCTGGTTGGAGACAGTCCGAACCACAAGTACCGGGTCCATGGTTCTGGCCGTATACTGGGGGGACGGGGACGACTCCCATTAACCCCTGACTATACCGGGGATACGCTTATCACAATGCCTTTCTGGTCTGTGCTGAAGCAGGGCATTCTGGCAGCCAAGTGGCTTGACCTTTATTAGTGAGCCTGGTTACCCCCTCTCGGAACCACAGACTTAGAAATCGCCAGCTCATATACAGTGCATAAAATATATTTATATATATATACCCTTATACACCATTTTAATAAAAAATATCACAAAATTCTTCTAAGTCTCTCGGGAAGAGTGAAAGACGCGCACGTTGATTTTCAGAGCTCCTAGACCTTCCTATAAGAAGTTAGCCAAAAAGTAGCTTCGAAAAACGCTTAGGTTAAGTTTCAGAGTTGCTTCTAATGTACCAAAGCTGGACTTAGACATAATTTCACTCTCACAACATTATGGCTGGTTGGAGACAGTCCGAACCACAAGTACCGGGTCCATGGTTCTGGCCGTATACTGGGGGGACGGGGACGACTCCCATTAACCCCTGACTATACCGGGGATACGCTTATCACAATGCCTTTCTGGTCTGTGCTGAAGCAGGGCATTCTGGCAGCCAAGTGGCTTGACCTTTATTAGTGAGCCTGGTTACCCCCTCTCGGAACCACAGACTTAGAAATCGCCAGCTCATATACAGTACATAAAATATATTTATATATATACCCTTATACACCATTTTAATAAAAAATATCACAAAATTCTTCTAAGTCCCTCGGGAAGAGTGAAAGACGCGCACGTTCATTTTCAGAGCTCCTAGACCTTCCTATAAGAAGTTAGCCAAAAAGTAGCTTCGAAAAACGCTTAGGTTAAGTTTCAGAGTTGCTTCTAATGTACCAAAGCTGGACTTAGACATAATTTCACTCTCACAACATTATGGCTGGTTGGAGACAGTCCGAACCACAAGTACCGGGTCCATGGTTCTGGCCGTATACTGGGGGGACGGGGACGACTCCCATTAACCCCTGACTATACCGGGGATACGCTTATCACAATGCCTTTCTGGTCTGTGCTGAAGCAGGGCATTCTGGCAGGCAAGTGGCTTGACCTTTATTAGTGAGCCTGGTTACCCCCTCTCGGAACCACAGACTTAGAAATCGCCAGCTCATATACAGTGCATAAAATATATTTATATATATACCCTTATACACCATTTTAATAAAAAATATCACAAAATTCTTCTAAGTCCCTCGGGAAGAGTGAAAGACGCGCACGTTCATTTTCAGAGCTCCTAGACCTTCCTATAAGTAGTTAGCCAAAAAGTAGCTTCGAAAAACGCTTAGGTTAAGTTTCAGAGTTGCTTCTAATGTACCAAAGCTGGACTTAGACATAATTTCACTCTCACAACATTATGGCTGGTTGGAGACAGTCCGAACCACAAGTACCGGGTCCATGGTTCTGGCCGTATACTGGGGGGACGGGGACGACTCCCATTAACCCCTGACTATACCGGGGATACGCTTATCACAATGCCTTTCTGGTCTGTGCTGAAGCAGGGCATTCTGGCAGCCAAGTGGCTTGACCTTTATTAGTGAGCCTGGTTACCCCCTCTCGGAACCACAGACTTAGAAATCGCCAGCTCATATACAGTGCATAAAATATATTTATATATATATACCCTTATACACCATTTTAATAAAAAATATCACAAAATTCTTCTAAGTCTCTCGGGAAGAGTGAAAGACGCGCACGTTCATTTTCAGAGCTCCTAGACCTTCCTATAAGAAGTTAGCCAAAAAGTAGCTTCGAAAAACGCTTAGGTTAAGTTTCAGAGTTGCTTCTAATGTACCAAAGCTGGACTTAGACATAATTTCACTCTCACAACATTATGGCTGGTTGGAGACAGTCCGAACCACAAGTACCGGGTCCATGGTTCTGGCCGTATACTGGGGGGACGGGGACGACTCCCATTAACCCCTGACTATACCGGGGATACGCTTATCACAATGCCTTTCTGGTCTGTGCTGAAGCAGGGCATTCTGGCAGCCAAGTGGCTTGACCTTTATTAGTGAGCCTGGTTACCCCCTCTCGGAACCACAGACTTAGAAATCGCCAGCTCATATACAGTGCATAAAATATATTTATATACAGTATATACCCTTATACACCATTTTAATAAAAAATATCACAAAATTCTTCTAAGTCCCTCGGGAAGAGTGAAAGACGCGCACGTTCATTTTCAGAGCTCCTAGACCTTCCTATAAGAAGTTAGCCAAAAAGTAGCTTCGAAAAACGCTTAGGTTAAGTTTCAGAGTTGCTTCTAATGTACCAAAGCTGGACTTAGACATAATTTCACTCTCACAACATTATGGCTGGTTGGAGACAGTCCGAACCACAAGTACCGGGTCCATGGTTCTGGCCGTATACTGGGGGGACGGGGACGACTCCCATTAACCCCTGACTATACCGGGGATACGCTTATCACAATGCCTTTCTGGTCTGTGCTGAAGCAGGGCATTCTGGCAGGCAAGTGGCTTGACCTTTATTAGTGAGCCTGGTTACCCCCTCTCGGAACCACAGACTTAGAAATCGCCAGCTCATATACAGTGCATAAAATATATTTATATATATACCCTTATACACCATTTTAATAAAAAATATCACAAAATTCTTCTAAGTCCCTCGGGAAGAGTGAAAGACGCGCACGTTCATTTTCAGAGCTCCTAGACCTTCCTATAAGAAGTTAGCCAAAAAGTAGCTTCGAAAAACGCTTAGGTTAAGTTTCAGAGTTGCTTCTAATGTACCAAAGCTGGACTTAGACATAATTTCACTCTCACAACATTATGGCTGGTTGGAGACAGTCCGAACCACAAGTACCGGGTCCATGGTTCTGGCCGTATACTGGGGGGACGGGGACGACTCCCATTAACCCCTGACTATACCGGGGATACGCTTATCACAATGCCTTTCTGGTCTGTGCTGAAGCAGGGCATTCTGGCAGCCAAGTGGCTTGACCTTTATTAGTGAGCCTGGTTACCCCCTCTCGGAACCACAGACTTAGAAATCGCCAGCTCATATACAGTGCATAAAATATATTTATATATATACCCTTATACACCATTTTAATAAAAAATATCACAAAATTCTTCTAAGTCTCTCGGGAAGAGTGAAAGACGCGCACGTTCATTTTCAGAGCTCCTAGACCTTCCTATAAGAAGTTAGCCAAAAAGTAGCTTCGAAAAACGCTTAGGTTAAGTTTCAGAGTTGCTTCTAATGTACCAAAGCTGGACTTAGACATAATTTCACTCTCACAACATTATGGCTGGTTGGAGACAGTCCGAACCACAAGTACCGGGTCCATGGTTCTGGCCGTATACTGGGGGGACGGGGACGACTCCCATTAACCCCTGACTATACCGGGGATACGCTTATCACAATGACTTTCTGGTCTGTGCTGAAGCAGGGCATTCTGGCAGCCAAGTGGCTTGACCTTTATTAGTGAGCCTGGTTACCCCCTCTCGGAACCACAGACTTAGAAATCGCCAGCTCATATACAGTGCATAAAATATATTTATATATATACCCTTATACACCATTTTAATAAAAAATATCACAAAATTCTTCTAAGTCCCTCGGGAAGAGTGAAAGACGCGCACGTTCATTTTAAGAGCTCCTAGACCTTCCTATAAGAAGTTAGCCAAAAAGTAGCTTCGAAAAACGCTTAGGTTAAGTTTCAGAGTTGCTTCTAATGTACCAAAGCTGGACTTAGACATAATTTCACTCTCACAACATTATGGCTGGTTGGAGACAGTCCGAACCACAAGTACCGGGTCCATGGTTCTGGCCGTATACTGGGGGGACGGGGACGACTCCCATTAACCCCTGACTATACCGGGGATACGCTTATCACAATGACTTTCTGGTCTGTGCTGAAGCAGGGCATTCTGGCAGCCAAGTGGCTTGACCTTTATTAGTGAGCCTGGTTACCCCCTCTCGGAACCACAGACTTAGAAATCGCCAGCTCATATACAGTGCATAAAATATATTTATATATATACCCTTATACACCATTTTAATAAAAAATATCACAAAATTCTTCTAAGTC